>NC_054483.1:91544185-91848495 GCF_017639515.1 Carcharodon carcharias
CACCAGGATGTTGCCTGGGATGAAACATTTAAGTTATGAAGAGAGGTTGGATAGACTTGGGTTGTTTTCGTTGGAGCAGACTGAGAGGCGACCTGATCGAGGTGTACAAGATTATGAGGGGCATGGACAGGGTGGATAGGGAGCAGCTGTTCCCCTTAGTTGAAGGGTCAGTCACGAGGAGACAGAAGTTCAAGGTGAGGGTCCGGAGGTTTAGGAGGGATGTGGGGAAAAACTTTTTTACCCAGAGGGTGGTGACGGTCTGGAATGCACTGCTGGGAGGGTGGTGGAGGCAGGTTGCCTCACGTCCTTTCATAAGTACCTGGATGAGCACTTGGCATGTCATAGGCTACGGGCCAAGTGCTGGTAAATGGGATTAGGTAGCTCAGGTGTTTCTCATGTGTCGGTGCAGACTTGATAGGCCGAAGGGCCTCTTCTGCACTGTGTGATTCTGTGATTCTGTGAAACAGAGCCAAACGTAGCCAAGATCTAGCAACTCAAACTGGGTATCCATGAGGCATTGTGGGCCATCAGCAGCAGCAGAATTCTACTCAAGCACAATCTGTAACCTCATAGCTCGGCATATCCCCCACTCTGCTATTACTACCAAGCCTGGGGATCAACCCTGGTTCAATGAAGTGTGCAGGAGAACATGCCAGGAGCAGCACCTGGCATATCTAAAAATGAGGTGGCAACTGGGTGAAGCTTCAACGCAGGACTACTTGCACGCCAAACAACAAAAGCTGTAAGTGACAGACAGAGCTAAGTGATTCCTCAACCAATGGATTAGATATAAGTTCTGCAGTCCTGCCACATCCAGTTGTGAACGGTGGTGGACAATTGTACAACTCACTAGAGGAGGAGACTCCACAAATATCCCCAATCTTAATGATGGGGGAGCCCAGCATGCCAGTGCAAAAGATAAGGCTGAGGCATTTGCTACAATCTTCAGCCAGAAATGCCGAGTGGATGATCCATATCAGCCTCCTCTGGAGGGCCCCAGTATCACAGATGCCAGTCTGCAGCCAATTTGATTCACTCCACATGATATTAAGAAATGGCTGAAGGCACTGAATCCTGCAAAGGCTATGGGCCCTGAAAATATTCCGGAAATAGTACTGAAGATTTGTGCTCCAGAACTTGCCCCTAGCCAAGCTGATCTAGTACAGCTGCAACACTGGCATCTAGCTGGCTATGTGGAAAATTGCCCAGGTATGTCCTGTACACAAAAAGCAGGAGAAATCCAACCCGGCCAATTACTATCCCATCAGTCTACTTTTGATCATCAGTAAAGTGATGGAAGGGGTCATCATCAGTGCTATCAAGCCGCACTTGCTTAGCAATAACCTGCTCACTGACACCCAATTTGGGTTCCGCCAGGGCCACTCAGCCCCTGACGTCATTACAGTCTTGGTTCAAATATGGCCAAAAGAGCTAACTCCAGAGGTGAGAGTGATTGCCCTTGAAATCGAGGCAGTATTTGGCCGAGTGTGGCATCAAGGAGCTCTAGCAAAACTGGAGTCAATGGCAATCAGGGGGAAAACTCTCCGCTGGTTGGAGTCATACCTAGCACAAAGAAAGATGGTTACTGTTGTTGGAAGACAATCATCTCAGCTCCAGGGCATCACCATGGCAGTGCCTCAGGGCAGTGTCCTGGTCCCAATCACCTTCAGCTGCTTCATCAATGACCTTCCTTCCATCATAAAGTCAGAAATGGGCATGTTCACTGATGATTGCACAATGTTCAGCACCATTTGCATCTCCTCAGATACTGGAGCAGTCCATATCCAAATGCAGCAAGGCTTGGACAATATCCAAGCTTGGGCTAACAAGTGTCAAGTAACATTGTGCCAGGCAATGACCACCTCCAATGAATCCCCCACTATCAACATCCTGGGGTTACCATTGACCAGAAAATGACCTGGACAAGCAATATAAATACAATGTGCTCCAGAACTTACTCCTAGCCAAGCTGATCAGAGGCTAGGGGCCCCATTGGTGTCAGACATCATGGTGGGTGGTGACAACATGGGGAGACGGGCAAAAATCAGTTTCACGCCATTGTGAAACCAGTTTGCGATCGTCTGCTCTACCTGCCATTGCCAGACCGAGTTTCCCGCTGCCGCACGTTGGGAGCCTAATTTCAATACTTTAGCATCTCATAACAAGCCCTGCTCGCCGGGATCATCCCTCCGCACTGGATCATGCAGGGACACCAAATTGTTTCACAGCTGTACATAATTGATGTCTGCCTGTCGAGCTGCACTTCGCTCAGGACTTTGAGGTTTATTTGCCTACCTTATTCGGGCAACACTTGTGGTCATCAGCGCCAGGCTTCGCAGGCAGCACCACATCACTTTTAGAGGGGCTAACAGGAAGGTCTCTACCTACTAGATCAGCCGTAAGGCAGGGGTGGCTTTTCAATGGCTGCAGGGCTAGGGCTTGCTTGGCGAAGGGGGAGAAGTGGCCTCAGGCAAGGGAAGAGGCTGCAGGGCGATGGATGTATTGGGGAAGGGTGGTCTCCCAGGGTGTGTGTGTGGGGGCACATGTTGATCTGTACAAGTGACTTCAAGATGGTGAGGGCCGAGGAGGCAGTCTCCAGAGGAGATGAGGCCAGATGTGAGGGTGTGTGTGAGACAGTGGGTGGTGATGTTCCTTGAGCTGGCAGTGAGTGAGATGCCAGTGAATGTGTGATGGCCTTGTGAGTGTATAAGTTTAGAGTGATGAGATGGTTGCTCATCTGTTTTCTGCACTGGATGGCCAACCTCTTGTATGCAGTATTGGTACTGACCACCTCTGCCTTCGCCTCCCTAGGTGAAGTAGTGGGACTGATGGGTCTCCTGCGGTCAGAGCTGGGGTAGATGACATTGCAGTGTCTTCATTGGTGCCCTCCTGGGCTGCAAAAATTGAGATGTGCGCCCGTAGCTACAGTTTAAATATGGCGTCCTGTGATAGGAAATGATGAGGTAACGGCATGGTGGGCAAATTGGAGGCTGCCCACCAGCAAGATGGCGTATTTCCTGTGGTTGCAAAGCTAAAGAGGCGGGAATGGGATGATACGACATGAAAAACTGCCATTGCGGCCGACAGGTAATTTGTCCTGTTTCCCGCTCGCTACTGCACTTTGTGCAAATCTGGGCCGATTCCACACTAGGAATCCTGCAGTGAGCACTCACCTCCTGGCTCTCCAAAACCTGTCCACCATCAACAAGGCACAAGTCAGGAGTGTGTTGAAATACTCTGCACTTGCTTGGATGAGTGCAACGCCAATTACATTCAAGAAGCTCAAAACCATCCAGGACAAAACAGCCCACTTGATTGGCACCCAATCCACAAACATTCACTCCCTCCACCACCGACACACAGTCGCAGCAGTGTGTACCATCTACAAGATGAACTGTGGGAACTTACCAAAGCTCCTTAGACAGCACCTTCCAAACTCACGACCACTACCACCTAGAAGGACAATGGCAGCAGACACATGGGACCACCGCCACCTGGAAGCTCTGCTCCAAGTCATTCACCATCCTGACTTGGAAATATATCGCCATTTCTTCACTGTCACTGGATCAAACTCTTGAACCTCTCTTCCTAACAGCACTGTGGGTGTATCCACACCACATGGACTGCACCGGTTCAAGAAGGCAGCTCACCACCACCTTCTCAAGGGGGATTAGGGATGGGCAATAAATGCTGGCCCAGCCAGCAACACCCACATCCCATCAATGATTTTTGTTTTAATTCATTCATCCGGCTCCAAATTTTTTTTGACTCATGCCCATTCTTCACCACTGGCTGCCAACCCAAACATAAGTTTCCTTTTGTTTCTCTGGATTCTTCCAACCACTCTCGTCAGCCTGTTCATCGAACTATCTTTCCCGCTAGGTTTTCCATGCTTGTTACTGCTCCTCCAAATATTTTTCTAGGCATGCTTCCCAACTTCTCTCTCTCTCCCTACCTCTCTCGCCCCTTCTTTGTGTCTCCATGCTGGTTTCTGTTGTTTTTCAGCTATGGCTTAGTTGGTAGCACTCAAGTCTCTAAGTCAGCAAGTGGTGCGTTCACAGTTCCACTCCAGAACTTGAGCAGAATAGGCTCGATTGCCTAGCAGTACTGAGCGAGTGTGGCACGGTCAGAGGGGCTGTCATTTGAATGATACATGAAACTCAGGCCCCATCTGTCATCATATGGACATAAAAGATCCCATGTCATTACTGTGAAGAAGAGCAGGGCAGTTATCCCTAGTGTCCCAGCCAATATGTATCCATCACTCAACATACAAAAACAGAATATCTAGTCATAAACACATTGCTATTGTGGGAACTTTCCGTAAATTGGTTGCTCCATTTCTTGCATTATGAACTGGGAAGCAGGGATAAACAGAAACCTCAAATTTCCTTCCTTTACTCCACGCAATGACTGTGGTTATTTTGGAAAGGTAGATGTATGAGTTTGTAACCCCCTTTTGGTGTGTGGTCAATTTAAAGAATGAGAAGCAGATTTTTGTGGGTTTAAAAAAAATTATTTATTCACACACATGCCCCCCAAAAATATAACCTCTACGCCATTCACACACCACACACTCAAGATACGTTTAAAGAAGATAAGGCACTTCTACATGTGCTAAACCAAAAGAATAGTTAACAGCTCAGGTGTTTGGCTTGTTGTAGAGAACTGTCATTGTGGGCCCAGTAGAGTAAGGAGTCCTTCTCCACTCTTGGATTGTAGTTCAGCTGAGTTCAAATAGCTGCAGTCAGCTACCCAGATTGTTGCAGGATTCCCTTGAACTGATGAATATTCATCAGGTCGCAAAGCTGGGTACTTATGGTTTTCTTATCAAGAGGTCAAATTTCTTTACAGAGAGACTTAGCCAAGGGTTTTCAGCTCAGCATGTGGACAGGTACCTGGCACACCTGAGCTTGAAATAGTGCACCATGACGTCGGGTAAGTGTCCTGACATCACCAAGCACTCGCACAATATTTCAGTTGGCGGGTGCACGCAAAAATCTGCAGCATGCCTGCCAGCAATTAAGAGGCCCATTAAGGCCCTTAAACAGCTAATTAATTAGATAATTTCACTGCCCGTCCAACCTTATGGTTGGTGGGCGAGCGACAAGGCCGGATGGCCTTTGCATTTTTAGCAAAACTTCACGGGATGAGGTTTCCAACAATGAGTAAAAAAAAACACAGTAAAAATTTTTAAAACTCATTTTTAACATGTCCCTCTTCATGTGACTGAGTCACATGTGGGGACATGTTTATATTAATTGAAGATTCTTCTTTTCTCTTTTTAAAAATCTTCAGCTCACTGAGGGGCAGCTCTGTGCCTTCAGGAAGCTTTCGGTGAGCGCTCCCCCGCACATGTGTGAACTTCAGCGCTCATGCTACTCGCGCCCCCACCCCATCAGCGCTGAGGCTCTCTGCGCGGACGGCGGACTGTTTCATGGCCGCTCCTGGGCCCGCCCGCTCAACAAGTGGAAAATCCTGCCCTTGGAGTTTTGTGATCAGGCTAGGAAGCTTTTAAAAACTTTATGCTCTCTTAATTTTTAAAAGGCACTAATGTCACTTCCTTTTCTGTAGCTGCTGTCTCTTTTGGCATCTTCTGTAGACTGCCCAGGTCTCCCTTTGGGTCTTTAGATAAAATTCATCAGCTCAAGCCAGTTTTAGTCACATGATGAATACTGGTTTTGTCCAACCAGAACTTTGGAAGTCCAAAGCCATCAATACACAATAAGAGATAGTTGGTGGTCTTTCACACTTAACTTGTGGATAACTGCTCTCATCAGCTCTTTTTTGTTAAATTGCAAAGTTGGAGATGGAGTCCATTGATGCTGTATTTTGTGTAAATCTCAAATAATGACAGTTGCGATTGTGCTATCTGGGCATGTCCATTCAAAAGGGAGGCTTCTAACTAGTATGATTCAATTCGGAACTTTCCAGAAGCTTGAGATATTCTTTATTGAAGTTGCAATGGTCACCTGACCCTTTGGCAGCCATATTAACCATCTTGTGATTGTCCATTTCACAATATAAAAGACAGTTCCACAGGAACACAGTCCACTTTTAAAGTTATGAATAGGACATGGCTTCACTGGGCATGACACACCTCTGCTGCATGGGAAGAAGTGGAAATTTGATTGCTACTTTGCTCTTCTGGTAAAGCAAGAGAAATGGGATCGCACATTCAGTACACTCATTCTACATTCCACACATCAATTTTACACTGAAATTTCCTGTAACAGCTTTCTTTTCAAGCTTAGGTTTCTCATCATCCCTCCGTGATGAGGCTCAAGTTTAACTGAATTTTTCTGGTGTTGGGGTCTAGGTTTAGGAAGGCTTGTGTTCAGGAGTTCATTGCTTCGATTGCTGTTTCCCTTTTTAAATTCCCAGTTATGTTTTGTCTAGCAGGCTAGATTTTTTTATTAACATTTGGTTGCAGTGCTTTGGAAACTTTACTGCCAACAGACATGTGACTTCTGCTGAGCTGTGGGGTTAGTAGAGTCCAGTTTAATTCTGCAGTCCTGGACAGAGTCGGATTTCACAGGCTATTAAAGGCCAAGGCTTGTACTATGCAAATTTATGTTACTGCATAGCTGATCTGCTTGTACAGAGCTTAACTCTTTGATGGCTATTTCCACAACCTATGAGTTACATTGTTCTATTTCTAGTACATTGATAAGTCTTATATCGAGGGTGATGGTGGATGACCAATTATATCTAAGCCCTTGTGAGGTGTCAGGACTTGCTTCCTGTGCCTCAACTTCAGTAGGTTCAGAAGCTGCATTGCTGGGTTTACTGAAGTTTGAACTTTGAACTTGACCTTGTGATCTTTAGGTGGGTAATTCTGTACTGACTGCACTTGTATTTCCCTTATGGTTTTCACAAGTGCTGCTTGTCTTCGGGCATATTGCCTTCCCTTTCTATTTTACCTTGGGGATAATGTTTTTTTCCCCCAATTTGTCACATGTCCTCTGGGATACTATTGCCCTCAGGTGGTGGTCCAGCTTCTGCTGCATCCCCCATGCCACTTTGCCAAGGTGAGGCTTCTCCTTCACTTTCTATCAGCCGGCTTGGGAGCTCTCTACATTTAGGGCCACATTATGGACATTTGTAGGAATGCCATTTCAGAAAGGCATTCAAGAGTTGGGCTCAATAAAGCTGTTACTATTGAAATGATCATCAGGTAGACAACTGATGAAATTTAATATGAAGGAGCAGAGGGACCTGGAGTGCACAAATCATTGAATGTGGCAGAGCAGGTTTAGAAAGCAGGTGATATGGCATATGGGATCCTGAGCTTTATGTATAGAGGCTGAGTACAAAAGCAAGGAACCTATGAAGAATTTTTATAAAACATTGGTTTGGCCTCAAGTTGAGTATTGTGCCCAATTCACTTTAGGGTGTTTTTTAAAATTCAATTATGGGACATGGCATCACTGGTTAGGCCAGCGTTCATTGCCCATCCAAAATTTCCCTTGAGAAGGTGGTGGTGAGCTGCCTCCTTGAACAGCTGCAGTCCATGTGGTGCAGGTATGCCCACAGTGCTGTTAGGGAGGGAGTTCCAGGATTTTGAGACAGCGACAGTGAAGGGACAGCGAAATATTTCCAAGTCAGGATGGTGAGTAGCTTGGAGGGGAACTTCCAAGTGGACGTGTTCCCATGTATCTGCTGCCCTCATCCTTCTAGATGGTAGCGGCCTAAGGAGCCTTGGTAAGCTTCTGCAGTGCATCTTGTAGATGGTACACACTGCTGTCACTGTTCGTCGGTGGTGGAGGGAGTGAATGTTTGTAGGTGTGGTGCCAATCAAGCAGGCTGCTTTGTCCTGGATGGTGTCAAGCTCCTCAAGTGTTGTCAGAGCTGCACTCATGCAGGCAAATGGAGAATATTCCATCACGCTCTTGACTTGTGCCCTGTAGATGATGAACAGGCTTTGGGGAGTCAGGGGATGAGTTACTTGCCGCAGGATTCCTAGCCTCTGACCTGCTCTTGTAGCCACAGTATTTAAATGGCTAGTCAAGTTCAGTTTCTGGTCAATTGTAACCCCAGGATGTTGATAGTGAGGGATTCAGCGATGGTAATGCCATTGAAGGTCAAGTGATGATGGTTAGATTCTCTATTGTCGGAGATGGTCATTGCCTAGTACTTGTGTGGCACGAATGTTACTTGACACTTGTCAGCCCAAGCTGCATTTGGTCATGGACTGCTTCAGTATTTGAGGAATCGCCCATGGTGCTGAACATTGTGCAATCATCAGCGAACATCTCCATTCTGACCTTATGATGGAAGGAAGGTCATTAATGAAGCAGCTGAAAATAGTTGGGCTTAGGACACTACCCTGAGGAGCTCCTGCAGTGATGTCCTGGAACTGAGATGACTGACCTCCAACAACCACAAACAACTTCTTTTGTGCTAGGTATGACTCCACCTAGCGGAAAGTTTTACCCCGATTCCCATTGACTTAAGTTTTGCTGGGGCTCCTTTATGCCACAAATGCTGCTTTGATGTCAAGGCCAGTCACTCTTACCTCACCTTTGGAGTTCAGCTCTTTTTTCCATGTTTGAACCAAGGCTGTAATGAGGTCAGAAGCTGAATGACCCTGGTGGAGCCCAAACTGAACATCGGTAAGCAGGTTTTTGCTAAGCAAGTGCCACTTGATAGCACTGTTGATGACCCCTTCTATCACTTTACTGATGATGGAGAGTAGACTGATGGGATGATAATTGACTGGGTTGGATTTCCTGCTTTCTCTCTACAGGGCATACCTGGGCCATTTTCCACATTGTCAGATGGTATTGTAGCTGTACTGGAAAAAATTGCGATGACATTAAAGACAATGCAGAAAAGATTTATAAGAATAGCTCCAGTGATGAGGGACTTCAGTTATGATGACAGATTGGAAAAGCTGGGCCTGCTCTCCTTAGGTTGAGGGGAGATTTGAGAGAAGTGTTCAAAATCATCAGTGGTCAAGACAGAGGAGGTAGGGAGACACTGTTCCATTGAGAATCAAAGGATACTGTTTAAGGTTAATGGCCAAAATACTAAAGATGACATGAGGAAAAATTGTTTTACGCAGCGAGTGGCTAGGATCTGGAATGCACTGCCTGAGGATGATGGAGGCAGAGTGGGACAAGCCGAGTTGCTCTAGCAGAGGGCCAGCATAAACATGATGGGCCAAATCGTCTCTTTCTATGCTGCAGCCAGTCCAGGATTGTATTTTTCTATGATTTAGAGATACATAACCTTGACTTCCTGGGATAAGGAAGTGGCTTATAGTTTCTATCTCAGATGGTGCAGGGAGATAGTGGCATCTTCTAGATTTTATGCATTCATAAGACTTTGATCTGACATAGCAGCAGCATGATTGTTTCTTATATACATCTCTGTCGTTTTAGTTATTCCTGAGTTTCTTTCCAATTAGCTCATTTGTCTCCTTCTAAGATGTGCTGCTTATGCTTCAGAATAGCCAGCTCATTTATACCTGAAAACACAATCTATATTTATCTGACAGTACAGACCCGCTGCTGTGAAATACTGTGGGGACAGACAGAAGATAAATAATGTCACTTAACTGAGAATGGAATAGAAAACAGCAGGACAATTCAGGATCATTGCAAAGTGAAAGATAAAAAATAAAACACAGTGAAAGGGAATACGAAGAATAATAGTTATTTATTGGGACTGAGGGCAGAATGCAGGTTTCAGGCTCACTGCACCAGTTTGCCCATGGTCATAAAACAGAGTAGAAAGTTGTTATACTACAAATGTGCCCATTTTCCACTGATCTCTAATGTTCTGAAATTAATACCGACCATCTGAAAAAATAAATAGGAATGTTGTCCATGCAATAAAATGGCAGGAAAGAATGAGAAGAGTTCCATTAACACTTTCTTCTCCCTAGAACTTGCAGTCTATGTAAAACATTTCTTTTTGCAATAAAGGCATTCTTCGTGCCTCTTGTGCTGCAATCATTGACAGGGATGTTCCATGCATCCTTTTCTTCAATTTATTATGTTAGTAGTTATAATACAATGACCCAAACCATTCAGGAGTGGAATATACATTTATATTCCTGTACTTTGGAAGCTTTCCTTAAGAGTTACATGTACAAACTCGGCCAGGTTTTGCTATGAGCAGCAAGCAAACAGCATGTAGCATGCTAGGACTTGCACATAGACTCTCTATGGAACTTTGCTTTTCAAACAACAACTTCAGGCAGCAACTTCATCAATAATTACTTACCTGCATCTGCGTGAAGTTGTTGTCTGATGTGCTGTCTGCACATAAATTATGATGAGTGTTATTGTCCTCATAGCAAAATCCAAACTGCTGGATGTATAATAAATAATTTCCTATCATATTTCAAAATAACTTCTATAGGGCACCACAGGACAACTTAACACTGTTGCAATTCCTTTGTTGCGCATTTTAACAATAATATGTTTTATGTTCGGTCCATATTGTTAATAGTTATTGAAGGACCTAGCAACAGGTTGGACATAATTTAGTGTTCTGGTATTCTCTTGGGTACAATGGTGCTAGTCAGGCCCCTGCTTAATGCTTTGTTAACAAAATCAAACAAATCTTCACTCTGACTTAGTCTTTTTCCTATTTAGTTTGGAAAATATAAAATCATTACATTTTGTATAGCTCCATGGTTTTACATTGAAGATGCATCACCTGCCATAAACAGTCCAAGTCATTAATATAGCTGATATTATTGAGATATTGTCAGTTAGAGACAGCTACATATTATTAAGTATTATATGTGTTTCCTTCCTTTCTCATACCAAATATAACTCATTCTTTGGATAAACCTGTTTTTAACCAAAGGACTGTGTCCAAGCAACCATGAATACTGTTTTGAGTTGAACAAGAATAGCCAGTCATCCTCTCCCATTTAATTTTCCTGTCCCAATGGGGGAGTGGCTGATTTTTACTTGTTATCTCCTTAGAACATAAGAACTAGGAGCAGGAGTAGGCAATTCAGCCCCTCGAGCCTGCCCCGCCAATAATTATGATCATGGCTAATCTCATTTCAGCCTCAACTCCAATTTCCCACCCTCTCCCCATAACCTTTCAACCCGTTACTAATTAAAAATACGTCTATCTCCTACTTACATTTATTCAGCACCCCGGCATCCAATGCACTCCGAGGTAGTGAATTCCACAGATTCATGACCCTTTGAGAAATGTAATGCCTCCTCATCTCTGATTTAAATTTACCACCCCGAGCCTAAAATTACACCCTCTCATTCTAGAATGCCCCACAAGGGGAAACATCCGCTCCATGTCTACTTTGTCTATCCCCTTTAGCATCTTATATACCTCGATTAGATCTCCTCTCATCCTTCTAAACTCTAGCGAATATAGGCCTAAACTGCTCAATTTCTCCTCATAAGACAAGCCCCGCATCTCTGGAATCAATCTAGTGAACCTCCTCTGAACCGCCTCCAGTGCATTTACATCCTTCCTCAAGTTCCTTAGAGCAGGGAGAATACTCATATCCCACCAACCTATGGCACTGCATGTTGGTAGATAGCACACTTGATACTTGTACATCCTTTGCCCAATGAGGTTAATATATTTATTCTCATGCCCTTGAAAAGTGAAATATGTGCTGTAGTAGAGCTGGCATGTTTAGGCTGATGAGGATTGTGATTCCAGTGGAAACCTATGAACCCTTTAAGAACATCCCCTTTAAAAGATAATTGCACCTGTAGTGGGAGCAGATATCCCTGGCCAACTGAATATGAAAGGGCAAGGTTCAAGGGATGTGTGGAGTGTTGTGTGTATTGTGTGTTTTTTTTGGGATGGGATGGGATGGGCACAGTGTTTAGAACTTGAAGTGTTCAAAGACTACTGGTTGCAGGAGAGAGGAGCTGTGAAGCAGTAGGACTTTGTAACAATGTCCAACTGAATATTTAGCTAGCTAGAGTTCACAGTACATAGAATCTCTTCTGTAGCAACTGATATTGGCAAAATGAGGTCATTTTATAGCCAGCTGAGTTTGTTTTGATTAGGATATTAGGATGTAATCTTGCCATAAGGTAAAGTTGATTTGTAATCTAACCTTGGCCCAGAAATTGCTGAAAAATAATGGTGAATTCATGCCTCCCACTATTAGTAATGTTTTATTGAAGAAAACATGTTTTTCTGAGGAAGAGCTGCTGAGAGTTGAAAACCGCTGGATGACAGACACTGCTCTGTGGTTAACCTTTCAAAAAAAAAATGGAACTGCCAATAATCTTCCCATGAATGACAAGAAGTTTCTGGATTTGTGATATGAGTGAATCTTGCTGCAGACATTTAGGGTTGGAGTTTCATGTAATAAGGACCTTTTCAAGGATATCACTTAAGGTCCTGACATGAAAATCAATCCTGCAGATTTCACTTTTTGTAACTTTTACTTTAACACGAATCAATGTAAATTAAACACACACTAATAGGCAAATCATGGTCAGTACGAACTATAAATTACACTTGGAACCAGCAGATACAAGAATGATAGATCGCTCAGATTTTCCAGGCACTCCACTCTGCCTGTATGGTACCAATTTCAGCCACAACGTTATTCCAAACTAGGATCGTACTCAGGCAATCGCTTACCTTCATTGATTTAGCTGATTCTCCACAGGCAGCAAATTCCACATAAACAGGGTCCCATCCGTGCAATCTTCGACCCAATGGCACACTTCTTTCTGGAACCTTCTCGACTCTCAGCTCCTATCAGTCGTAGGTCGTGTGCATCTACCAAAAACGCTTTTACCTTTGCACGGTGTGACCGATCTCGCACATTCAATCACTTGGACATGAAAGAAACAGTGGCAGCCATCCTAAAAGTGCTTTCCAACTTCAGGAATCCAGCTCTCCATGCCACCGCCTTCTCTTTCTCCAGTTCTTCTCTTTCCTCATTTTCTGTCTGCCAACCTTACCCAGTCTGACCTACATGTCTCCAGACCCACGACAATGTGGTTGATTCTGAACTTTCTTAACTGCCCTCTGAAATGGCTAAGCAAGCCACTCTGTTCAAGGGCAATTTGATAGAAGTTTACAAAATTATGAGTGGCATGGACAGAGTAGATAGGCAAAAGCTTTTTCCCACGGTGGAAGAGTCAATTACTAGGGGACACAGATTTAAGGTGAGAGAAGAAAACAATAGAGGAGATGTGTGGGGCAAGTTTTTTACACAGAGGGTAGTGAGTGTCTGGAATTCGCTGCCAGAGGAGGTGGTGGAAGCAGGTACGTTAGTGGTGTTATATAGGCAGCTTGACAAATACATGAATAGGATGAGAATAGAGGGATACGGACACCGGAAGTGCAAAATGTTTTAGTTGATGGGTGGTATGATTGGCGCAGGCTTGGAGGGCCGAAGGGCTTGTTCCTGTGCTGTACTTTTCTTTGTTCTTTGTTCCTTGGTAGCAGGTTTCCTTCCCAATTTTTAAAAATTCTTTTATGGGATATGGCATCACTGACAAGGCCAGCATTTGTTGCTCATCCTCTTCACTATCTGCAACCCCTTAACCGATCAGATTGAAGAATCATTAATGAACAGTACAGAGTCTGAATCAGGAACTGTCCGTTAAAATGCTGAATTCAATGTGAAATCAGGCAGAACTTTACAACAGTGGGATTTTACGTTCCCGCTGTCGTCAATGGGATTTATAACGGCCCGCTGCATTTTATGGCCCCGTCCTTGCCGAAACAGGACCGTAAAATTCTGCCACAGGTGTGGATAGCAAACTGAGCACAGATAGAAAGATTGAATTAAGAGAAAGATAAACAAGACAGAAAGAAAAAGTAAACATTTTCTTTGCTTTTAACATCTGAATGAGAGACACCTCAAATGTTAAAGCTAATTTTCAGTGCCAGAGATGTTGCTTGACAGTGTAAAACAGCATACAGTTAAAAGGGTACTTAGACTGAAATTACTTTATTCAACTTTTTGTGTTGAGTTTGGTCTCTATATACATAAGCACAGGAGCTTCAAATAGTTCACTACATTTAAATGAGGATCTAGATGGCAAGGTGTCAATTTAGTGCAACATACGATGGAATGGGGCATTTCAGGCAGCAACTTCATCAGTAATTAGTTACCTGCATCTGCCTGAAGTTGTTGTCTGATGTGCTGTCTGCACATAAATGATGATGAGTGTTATTATCGTCATAGCAAAATCCAATCTGCTGGATGTATAATAAATAATTTCCTATCATATTTCAAAATAATTCTATTGGTCACCACAGGACAACTTAACATTGCTGCAATTCCTTTGTTGCGCATTTTAACAATAATATGTTTTATGTTCGGTCCATATTGTTAATGGTTATTGAAGGACCTAGCAACAGGTTGGACATAATTTAGTGTTCTGATATTCTCTTGGGTACAATGGTGCTAGTCAGGCCCTTGCTTAATGCTTTGTTAACAAAATCAAACAAATCTTCACTCTGACTTATTCTTTTCCCTATCTAATTTGGAAAATATAAAATCATTACATTTTGTATAGCTCCATGGTTTTATATTGAAGATGCATCACCTTCCATAAACAGTCCAAGTCATTAATATAGCTGATATTATTGAGGTATTGTCAGTTAGAGACAGCTACATATTATTAAGTATTGTATGTGTTTCCTTCCTTTCTCATACCAAATATAACTCATTCTTTGGATAAACCTGTTTTTAACCAAAGGACTGTGTCCAGCAACCATGAATACTGTTTTGAGTTGAACAAGAATAGCCAGTCATCCTCTCTCATTTAATTTTCCTGTCCCAATGGGGGAGTGGCTGATTTTTACTTGTTATCTCCTTAGAACATAAGAGCTAGGAGCAGGAGTAGGCAATTCAGCCCCTTGAGCCTGCCCCGCCATTCATTACAATCATGGCTAATCTCATTTCAGCCTCAACTCCAATTTCCCACCCTCTCCCCATAACCTTTCAAACCGTTACTAATTAAAAATATCTTAACTCCTCCTTACATTTATTCAGCACCCCGGCATCCAATGCACTCCAAGGTAGTGAATTCCACAGATTCATGACCCTTTGAGAGATGTAATGCCTCCTTATCTCTGATTTAAATCTACCACCCCTTAGCCTAAAACTCTCTTTCTAGAATGCCCCAAAAGGGGAAACATCTGCTCCCTGTCTACTTTGTCTATCCCCTTTAGCATCTTATATACCTTGATTAGATCCCCTCTCATCCATCTAAACTCTAGCGAGTATAGGCCTAAACTTCTCAATCTCTCCTAATAAGACAAGCCCCGCATCTCTGGAATCAATCTAGTGAACCTCCTCTGAACCGCCTCCAGTGCAACTACATCCTTCCTCAAGTTCCTTAGAGCAGGGAGAATATTCATATCCCACCAACCTATGGCACTGCATGTTGGTAGATAGCACACTTGATACTTGTACATCCTTTGCCTAATGATGTTAATATATTTATTCTCATGCCCTTGAAAAGTGAAATATATGCTGTAGTAAAGCTGGCATGTTTAGGCTGATGAGGATTGTGATTCCATTGGAAACCAATGGACTCTTTAAGAACATCCCCTTTAAAAGATAATTGCACCTGTAGTGGGAGCAGATATCCCTGGCCAACTGAATATGAAAGGGCAAGGTTCAAGGGATGTGTGGAGTGTTGTGTGTGTACTGTGTGTTTTTCTTGGGGATGGGTGGGATGGGATGGGCACAGTGTTTAGAACTTGAAGTGTTCAAAGACTACTGGTTGCAGGAGAGAGGAGCTGTGAAGCAGTAGGACTTTGTAACAATGTCCAATTGAATATTTAGCTAGCTAGAGTTCACAGTACATAGAATGTCTTCTGTAGCAATTGATATTGGCAAAATGAGGTCATTTTATAGCCAGCTGAGTTTGTTTTGATTAGGATATTAGGATGTAATCTTGCCATAAGGTAAAGTTGATTTGTAATCTAACCTTGGCCCAGAAAATGCTGAAAAATATTGGTGAATTCATGCCTCCCACTATTAGTAATGTTTTATTTAAGAAAACATGTTTTTCTGAGGAAGAGCTGCTGAGAGTTGAAAACCGCTGGATGACAGACACTGCTCTGTGGTTAACCTTTCAAAAAAAAAATGGAACTGCCAATAATCTTCCCATGAATGACAAGAAGTTTCTGGATTTGTGATATGAGTGAATCTTGCTGCAGACATTTAGGGTTGGAGTTTCATGTAATAAGGACCTTTTCAAGGATATCACTTAAGGTCCTGACATGAAAATCAATCCTGCAGATTTCACTTTTTGTAACTTTTACTTTAACACGAATCAATGTAAATTAAACACACACTATTAGGCAAATCATGGTCAGTACAAACTATAAATTACACTTGGAACCAGCAGATACAAGAATGATAGATCTCTCAGATTTTCCAGGCACTCCACTCTGCCTGTATGGTACCAATTTCAGCCACAACGTTATTCCAAACTAGGATTTTACTCAGGCAGAATTCCAATCGCTTACCTTCATTGATTTAGCTGATTCTCCACAGGCAGCAAATTCCACATAAACAGGGTCCCATCCGTGCAATCTTCAACCCAATGGCACACTTCTTTCCGGACCCTTCTCGACTCTCAGCTCCTATCAGTCGTAGGTCATGTGCACCTACCAAAAACGCTTTTACTTTTGCACGGTATGACCGATTCTGCACATTCAATCACTTGGACGTGAAAGAAACAGTGGCAGCGTCCTAAAAGTGCTTTCCAACTTCAGGAATCCAGCTCTCCATGCCACCGCCTTCTCTTTCTCCAGTTCTTCTCTTTCCTCACTTTCTGTCTGCCAACCTTACCCAGTCTGACCTACATGTCTCCAGACCCACAGCAATGTGGTTGATTCTTAACTGCCCTCTGAAATGGCTAAGCAAGCCACTCTGTTCAAGGGCAATTTGGGATGAGCAACAAATGCTGGCCTTGTCAGTGATGCCATATCCAATAAAAGAATTTTTAAAAATTGAGAAGGAAACCTGCTATCAAAGAACAAAGAACAAAGAACAAAGAGAAGTGCAGCACAGGAACAGGCCCTTCGGCCCTCCAAGCCTGCGCCGATCATATTGCCCGGGAACTAAAACATTTTGCACTTCCGGGGTCCGTATCCCTCTATTCCCATCCTATTCATGTATTTTTCAAGCTGCCTCTTAAACAGCACTATCGAACCTGCTTCCACCACCTCCTCTGGCAGCGAATTCCAGACACTCACTACCCTCTGCGTAAAAAACTTGCCCCACACATCTCCTCTATTGTTTTCTTCTCTCACCTTAAATCTGTGACCCCTAGTAATTGACTCTTCCACCCTGGGAAAAAGCTTCTGACTATCTACTCTGTCCATGCCACTCATAATTTTGTACACTTCTATCAAGTCACCCCTCAATCTCCATCGCTCTAGTGAGAACAATCCGAGTTTCTCCAACCTCTCCTCATAGCTAATCACCTCCAGACCAGGCAGCATCCTGGTAAACCTCCTCTGCACCCTCTCCAATGCTTCCATATCCTTCTGGTAATCTGGTGACCAGAATTGCACACAATATTCCAAGTGAGGCCTAACCAAGGTTCTATACAGCTGCAGCATGACTTCCCAGCTTTTATACTCAACACCCCTGCCAATGAAGGCAAGCATGCCATATGCCTTCCTGACTACCTTATCCACATCCGTTGCCACTTTCAGTGACCTGTGGACCTGTACACCCAGATCCCTCTGCCCATTGATGCACTTAAGGGTTGTGCCATTTACTGTATAATTCCTGTCTGTATTAGACCTTCCAAAATGCATTACCTCGCAATTGTCTGGATTAAACTCCATCTGCCATTTCTCCGCCCAAGTCTCCAACTGATCTATATCCCATTGTATCCTTTGACAATCCTCTTCACTATCTGCAACTCCTCCAACCTTAGTGTCGTTTGCAAACTTACTAATTAGCCCAGTTACATTTTCCTCCAAATCATTTATGTATACTACAAATAGCAAAGGTCCCAGCACTGATCCCTGCGGAGCTCTACTAGTCACAGCTCTCCATTCAGAAAAGCACCCTTCCACTGTTACCCTCTGTCTTCTATGACCAAGCCAATTCTGTATCCATCTTGCCAGTTTACTTCTGATCCCATGCGACTTTACCTTCTGTACAAGGCTGCCATGAGGGACCTTGTCAAAGGCCTTACTGAAATCCATGTAGATAACATCCACTGCCCTTCCATCATCGATCATCTTTTCACTTCCTCAAAAAACTCGATCAAGTTAGTGAGACACGACCTCCCCTTCACAAAACCATGCTGCCTCTCACTAATATGCCCATTTGCTTCCAAATTTTAGTAAATCCTGTCACAAAGAATCTTCTGCAATAATTTCCCTACCACTGACGTAAGGCTCACTGGCTTGTAATTTCCTGGATTATCCCTGCTACCCTTCTTAAACAATGGAACAACATTGGCCATTCTCCAGTCCTCTAGGACCTCACCCATAGCCAGTGAGGATACAAAGATTTCTGTCAAGGCCCCAGCAATCTCCTCCCTTGCCTCCCTCAGTACTCTAGGGTAGATCCCATCTGCCCCTGGGGACTTATCTTACCTTAATATTCTTCAAGATACCTAACACCTCCTCTTTTTTGATCTCAGCATGATCCAGGCTATCTACACACTCTTCCTTAGACAAATCGACTGCTAATTCCTTCTATTTGGTGAATACTGATGAGAAATAATCATTTAGTATCTCTCCCATTTCTTCTGCCTCCACACACAGATTCCTACCTCTGTCCCTGAGTGGGCCTACCCTTTCCCTGGCTACCCTCTTGCTTTTTACATATATATATAAAAGGCCTTGGGATTTTCCTTAATCCTGCTTGCCAGTGACTTTTCATGACCCCTTTTAGCCCTCCTGACTCCTTGCCTAAGTTTCTTCCTACTTTCTTTTTATTCTCCACGGGCTTCATCTGTTCCCAGCCTTCTAGCCCTTATGAATGCTTCCCTTTTCTTTTTGACAAATCTCACAATATCCTTCGTTTTCCAAGGTTCCTGAAACTTGCCATGCTTATCCTTTATCCTAGCAGGAACATGCTGGACCTGAATTCTTATCAACTGACATTGGAAAGCCCTCCACATGGTCAGTTGTTGATTTGCCCTCAAACATCCGCCTTCAGTCTAGATTCCTCAGTTCCTGCCTAATATTGTTATAATTAGCCTTCCCCCAATTAACACCTTAACACGAGGACTCCTGTTATCTTTATCCACCAGTAACTTGAAACTTATTGAATTATCATCACTTTTCCTGAAATGCTCCCCTACTGAAACTTCGACCACCTGGCTGGGTTCATTCCCTAATACCAGGTCCAGTATTGCCCCTTCCCTAGTTGGACTATCTACATATTGTCTCAGGCAGCCCTCCTGGATGCACCTTATAAATTCTGCACCATCCAAACCCCTAGCTCTAAGTGATTCCCAGTCAATATAGGGAAAGTTAAAATCACCCACCACAACAACCCTATTGCTTTTACATCTTTCCAAAATCTGTCTACATGACTGTTCCTCAATCTCCCGTTGGCAACAGGGAGGCCTGTAGTAAACCCCCAACACTGTGACTGCACCCTTCCTATTCCGGAGCTCTACCCATATTGCCTCGCTGCATAAGCCCACCGAGGTGTCCTCCTGTTGTACAGCTGTGATATTCCCCTTAACCAGCAGTGAAACGCCCCCACCTGTTCTACATCCCTCTCTATCCTGCCTGAAACATCTAAATCCTGGAATGTTTATCTGCCTATCCTATCCATCCTTCAACCAAGTCTCTGTTAGCAATAACATCATAGTCCCAAGTACTAATCCAAGCTCTAAACTCATCTGCCTTACCCGATCTGGCCTACCCATGATACCACATCGTTGACTTAGTTCCCCTCTGGAAGGCACTTACAACAACCAAAATTGGCAATAAGTATTGGCCTTAGCAGCGATGCCTATGTTCCAAGTAAAAATAGAAATATCCAATCCATTCCCCCTTGTCTTCATATTTACAGTAGTGGCATGACAGTCTTTCATTGATTCTCTGTGATCTCAGTTTTTCTTACCTTCATTATTACTGTCAAACTCATAGCTGCTGTGCTGTTTCACTGCTGGTGACCACAGGTTGAGTTTCTGAAAATCAGCAGTTATGATATTATGAAATTAAATAAGTCAGGACTTACGGTACAATCAAATTCAAAATCGGGACAGAAAGAGATCATTGGGGAAGGGAATGTTTAGCGACATGAGTGTACAATATGGCGAGAGGGCCAAAAATTGATCTTGCAATGTTGTGAAACCAGTTTGCAATTGTCCGCTCTGTCTGTCAATAGCGAGCCACATATCCTATCGCTAGACATCGGAAACATCATTGTAATATGTGTGCATATTATTATAAGCCCAGCTCACCAAATTCATCCCCCCACCCTGCATCATACCGACATGTTTCTCAACTATACATTATACATAAACGACGTATACCTGGTGAGCTGCACTTCGCTCGGGACTTCAAGATTCGTTTGCCTACCTTGCTTCAGGCAGCACTCGTCATCAGTGCCAGGCTTCACAGACAGCATCACATCACTTTTAGGAGAGCTCATGGGCAGGTGAGGGTGGCTTTTCAACAGTTGCAGGGCTAGGGCTGTCTAGGGGAAGGGGCAGAAGTGGCCTTAGGCAAGGGAAGAGGCTGCAGGGTGAGGGCTGTACTGGGGAAGGGGGGTGGGGTGGTATCCTAGGGTGTGTGTGGAGACACGTGTTGATCTGTCCAAATGGCCTCAAGTCGGTGAGTGTTACGTTTTAATATTGGTACGGCCGATAGCCTTTTAAAGACTAATCAGTGCTCCTGGAGGTGATTGAACATTGCATCTCTCATTTATTCCACTGCAGTAACAGAACTAACAAAACAACATGGAGACTGCAATCCCATAATGCACTGGCTTGCAAAGTACAGCAAGCTAAACAAGACATTCAATATGTAACAGTGAGGGCTGAGGGAGCAGTCTCCAGAGGAGACGGGGCCAGATGGAGATGTGAGGGTGTGTGCGAGAAAGTGAGTGGCGATGTCCCTTGAGCTGGCAGTGAGTGAGATGCCAGTGAATGTGTGAAGGGCTTGTGAGTGTGTGAGTTTAGAGAGAAGGGATGGTTGTCTTACCCTTGCAGCACGGATAAGATCATTCATCCTCTATATGCATTGGATGGCCAACCTCTTCTGTGAAGCATTGGCACTGATCACACTGCCATCACCTACCAAGCTGGAGTGATAAGATTTCTGGACCTCCTGCAGCCAGATGACATCACAGCGGGCCTCCACAGCATCAAAAAGGCATTCCAGGAGTGCAGAATTAAACTAGGGGGCTGCAGTCTTCTTGCCTTTCAGGGCCATATCTTTTGTGCAGCAGTCCTGGGCTGGAAGCACTGAGAGATTTGTGAATGGCTGCACTTTAAATATGGCACCCAGCGTGAGGAAGCAGCGAGATGATGGCATGATGGGCAAATGAGAGCTTGCCCGCAATCGAAACAGCATGCTTCCCGGGAATGCATGATTAATGAGGTGGGATTGGGATTATGCAGCATGAAAAGCCGCCATTGCGGCCAGCGGCTAAAATGCTCTTTTTCCCGTCCACTACCACACTTAGTGCAAATTTGGGCTGATTCCGCCCAAAGTTTCAGAAATTATCCATACTAACTTTTCTTTGTTCTGAATTGTTCCCTTTCTCCCCAGTACAAAGATTGATTTGATGGCTATTGTCTTATCTTTAGACAGAAAGTGAATAGTCAACTTGTCTTTGTTTGCCAAAGTTTAAAAGTTACAATCACATGTAACAGTATGGCCAACAAAACAAATTTAGTATAAGCTGTTGAACTAAGTTATATTTTGAGTAACTTGAACACGTTATTAAGGTGGTAAGGTGAGGCGTGCTGAGAAATAGTTCCAATGCTAATTGTAGAATTCGCAGTGTGGAAAATAAATACATTTGTTTCTATGCAATAACAGTAATATTATTTATGTTGGAATAATGTTAATGCTAGTTGAAACCCTCAGTAAGTGCAGAATAATGCATCAAACAAATCCCTTAATGACAGATGAAGCTTGATGAAGGGACAGGTACAAGGGAGAAGAATGATTGGTAAGTAGTGGGTAGGTTGGGTAAGTATTTACTACTTTTATCTCTTATAGTTTAAGGTCTTTTTGTGGTTTATAGTTTCTATATTCTGAACTAACAAGGATCTGGAAAGAAGGGCCCTAGAGTAATTGATTTAAAAGGTTTAATTTAAATGGATAAGTCATGGCAGGAGAGCTCAAAGCCATGGTGTGTTCTTCGTGCTCCATGTGGGAAGCCAGGAACATTTCCAGTGCCCGGGACCAGCATCTGTGCAGGAAGTGTGTCCAGCTGCAGCTCCTAGGAACTCGGGTTTCAGAGTTGGAATGGCGGCTGGAGACACTGTGGAGCATCCATGAGTCTGAGAGCATCATGGATAACACGTTTAGAGAGGTGGTCACACCACAGATGAAGAGACTTGAGGAAGGAAGGGATTGGGTGACCATGAGGCAGTGCAAGAGAAACAGGAAGGTAGTTCAGGAGTCCCCTGGGGTCCTGCTTGCAAATCAGTATTTTATTTTGGAGGCTGATGAGGGCACAGGTTCCTCCAGGGAGTGCAGACAGAGCCAAGCTTCTGGCACCACAAGCAGCCTGTCTGTACAGAAGGGGAGGAAGAGAGGAAGAGCAATAGTAATAGAGGATTCTATAGTCAGGGGAACAGATAGGCACTACTGTGGCCATCAATGTGACTCCAGGATGGTGTGTTGCCTCCCTGGTGCCAGGGTCCGGGATGTCACTGAACAGCTGCAGGGCATCCTGAAGGGGGAGGGTGATATGGCAGAGGTCATGGTACATGTTGGTACCAATGACATAGGTAGAAAGAGGCATGAGGTCCTGCATCAAGAACTTAGGGAGTTAGGCAGTAGATTAAAATGCAAGACCTCTCGGTCATAATCTCTGGATTATTCCAGTGCCACGTGCTAGTGAGCACAGAAATAGGAGAATAGTGCAGATGAATACATGGTTTAAGAGTTGGTGCAGGAGGGAGGGTTTTAGATTCCTGGATCACTGGGACCATTTCTGGGGAAGGTGGAACCTGTACAAGCGGGACAGTCTACATCTGAATCAGAGCGGGACTAACATCCTTGTGGGCGGGTTTGCTAGTGCTGTTGAGAGGAGTTTAAATTAATTCGGCAGGGGAAGGGGACACAGAATGTTAGCAGAATAGGGACACATCATAATACAGTAAAGCAATCAAGTCAGAGGGAGTACAACTGCATTAAGTTTCAAGGGAGTAAGGCAAGGCTGGATGGCCTCTACTTTAATACCAGGAGTATTACAGGTAAAATGGATGAGTTAAGGGTGAGGATTGACATGTGGAATTGTGATATAGTAGCCATCACAGAGAAGTGGTTGAGGGAGGAGCAGGATTGGCAGCTCAACATTCCGGGATATAGAATCTTCAGGCGAGACAGGGGAGGGGGTAAAAGAGGAGGCATTGATTATTAGTTAAGGAGTCACTTACTGCAGTAAGGAGAGGTGATATCTTGAAGAGGCATCAAATGAAGCTTTGTGGGTAGAGCTTAGGAATAAAAAAAGGGCAGCTACATTATTAGGTGTTTATTATAGACCCCAAGATAGTCAGCAGGAAATTGAGGAGCAAATATGTGCACAATTTGCGGAGGTGTGTAAAAACAATAACAATAGGGTAATTATATTAGGTGATTTCAACTTTCCCAACATTAATTGGGATAGACATAGGGTTATGGGCTTGGATGGAGTGGATTTCTTGAAATGTGTACAGGAGAACCTTTTAGGCCAATATGTAGAGGGTCCAACAAGGGATGGCACAGTGCTGGACCTAATTCTGGGGAATGAAGCTGGACAGGGGTCTGAGGTAATGGTGGGGAGCATTTTAGTGATAGTGACCATAACATGGTTCAATTTAAGCTTGTTATGGACAAACAAATAGACAAGTTGCAAAAATATGTTTTGGATTGAGAGAGAGCGGATTTTATGAAAATAAGGCAGGATCTGGCCAAGGTAGACTGGGAACAGCTTCTTGTGGGGAAATCTACAGAAGAGCAGTGAGGGGTGTTCAAAAAGGAAATGGGGAGGGTACAGGCTCAACATGTTCCATCTAGGGTGATAGGAAGGAGTAAGAAGCCCAGAGAAACATGGATGACCAGAGATATTCAGGTTATGATGAGAAGGAAAAGAGAGGCTTTTAGCAGGTATAAAGGGAGCAAATCAGTGGAGGCATTAGTGGAGTACAGAAAGTGCAGGGTGGATCTTAAGAAAGCAATTCAGAGAACAAAGAGGGGATATGAGAAAGCTCTGGCTGGTAAAAGTAGGGAAAATCCCAAGATATTCTATAAGTATATCAATGGGAAGAGGATAGCCAGGGAAAGAGTAAGGCCCATTAGGACCAAGGGGACACTCTATGGGTGGAGCCAGAGGACATCGGTAGAGTGTTGAACGAATACTTTGCATCCGTCTTCACCCAAGAGAATGAGGATGAAGGTATGGAACTCAGGGAGAGAGACTGTGAGGCTCTTGAACAAATTGATATAGGGAGTAACAAGGTATTGGAGGTGTTGGCAGGCTTAAAAGTGGACAAATCCCCAGGTCCGGATGATTTGTTTCCCAGACTGCAGAGGGAGGCAAGGGAGGAGATTGCAGGGGCTCTGATCCAAATTTTTAATTCCTCTCTGGCCACGGGGGAGGTGCCAGAGGACTGGAGAACAGCTAATGTGGTCCTGCTATTTAAGAAGGGTTGCAGAGAGAAGCCAGGGAACTACAGGCCAGTGAGTCTCACGTCAGTGGTAGGGAAACTATTGGAGAAAATTCTGAAGGAGAGAATCTATCTCCACTTGGAGAGGCAAGGTTTGATCAAGGATAGTCAGCATGGCTTTGTCAGAGGGAGGTCATGCCTAACAAATTTGATTGAATTTTTTGAGAAGGTGAGCCGGTGTGTAGATGAGGGTAGTGCAGTTCATGTAGTTTATATGGATTTCAGCAAAGCTTTTGACAAGGTCCCACATGGGAGACTTATAAAGAAGGCATATGCACATGGGATACAGGGTAATCTGATAAGGTGGATTCAAAATTGGCTTAGTTGTAGGAGACAGAGGGTGATGACAGAAGGATGCTTTAGTGACTGGAAGCCAGTGTCCAGTGGCATATCACAGGGATTTGTGCTGGGTCCCCTATTATTCGTCATTTATATAAACGACATAGATGACTATGTGGGGGCTAGGATTAGTAAGTTTGTGGATGACACAAAGATTGGCTGGGTGGTTAACAGTGAGGTTGAGTGTCTTGGGCTACAGGAAGATATGGACGGGATGGTCAAATGGGCAGATAAGTGGCAGATGGAATTTAACCCTGAAAAGTGTTAGGTGATACACTTTGGAAGGAGTAATTTGACAAGGAAGTATTCAATGAATGTCATGACACTAAGAAGTTGTAAGGAACAAAGGGGCCTTGGCATGTGTGTCCATAGATCTCTGAAGGTGGAGGGGCATGTTAGTGGGGTGGTGAAAAAGGCATATGGGACACTTGCCTTTATCAATCGAGGCATAGATTACAAAAGTAGGGAGGTCATGTTGGAACTGTATAGAACCTTGGTGAGGCCACAGCTGGAATCCTGTGTGCAGTTCTGGTCGCCACATTATAGGAGGGATGTGATTGCACTGGAGGAGGTGCAGAGGAGATTCACCAGGATGTTGCCTGGGATGAAACATTTAAGTTATGAAGAGAGGTTGGATAGACTTGGTCGCTTTCATTGGAGCCGAGAAGACTGAGGGGTGACCTGATCGAGGTGTGCAAGATTATGAGGGGCATGGACAGGGTGGAAAGGGAACAGCTGTTCCCCTTAGTTGAAGGGTCAGTCACGAGGGGACACAAGTTCAAGGTAAGGGGCAGGAGGTTTAGGGGGGATGTGAGGAAAAACTTTTTTACCCAGAGGGTGGTGACGGTCTGGAATGCACTGCCTGGGAGGGTGGTGGAGGCGGGTCCTTTAAAAAGTATCTGGATGAGCACTTGGCAAGTCATAACATTCAAGGCTATGGGCCAAGTGTTAGTAAATGGGATTAGGTAGGTAGGTCAGGTATTTCTCACGTGTCGGTGCAGACTCGATGGGCCAAAGGGCCTCTTCTGCACTATGTGATTCTGTGATTCTGTGATCTATAGAAATTTTATTACAAGTAAAATTTTGTGAAATTCAATCTCTTCTACAAATATCAAACCCGTCGGAAAGAAAGGCACGTTCATTTTAATCCCATGTTACTTGAATGTTTCCTGGTCATTATGAAATACCATGTAATATCTTCTTAAAGTGTAAACTTTAAAGATTTATGATTACAAATACTAGCTTATTCTATTCTTTGCTTGTATTTTTAACAGATGTCACTACTGTGGTGAAATGTGACTTCACAAAGGAGTTTCAAATAACTGAATTATTAAAAATTACAACGGAAGTGTTTTTGCAATTAGCCAAACTGTGGAGTAATGAATTTGAGACCAATGTTTTCAGTTATTATACACCATTATCCCACATTGTAACTTTGGAAAATGTGCTTTTAACATCTTTTGATGTCATATGGTATGATCTGAATCTGAGCATAATTGGCTTGTGAGTTTTTTTGGTAAGATTCATGTTGGAAGATATGTGCACGTTACTTACAATAGTATTTCACGAGTATCAGTACATAAAGAACAAACTGTGCAGCAACAAAAAACTTGGCAGTCTAAATTTCATTTCAGAGAACCAAATCCCTGCTTCATAATCCAAAATCACAGTGTGGGAAGGAGATACTGAAAGACCCTCCCTGCTTGGGCAGGTGCAAGTGTGATGGAGCAAATCCCACAGCTGCCTAAGGTGAAGACTGCTGATCCCATCCCAAATTGTGGAGAAGGGGCTGTTCTCATAGGTATTCCAGCTGCTACAATCTTGGAAGGGAACATCTTGCTACCTGAACATTCATGTGGATGTGCTGATGCACAGTAGTATTAGTTAGCATTATGCCATATGCCAATACCAGCAAACATTTAACACATCTGTATGGAACTCCTTGATGAACTATTTACCAGAAGTTAAAATGAACAAGTCTTATGCTTTAGAATTCAGCAAAAGTAGACAAAAAAATTGATCAAGAAGGGGAAAATGGAGTATGATAGTAAATTTGCATAGAAGTGGCCCTGGAAATATTGGTGGTCATCTTCCAAAATTCTATAGACTCTGGAGCAGTTCCTACAGATTTGAGAGTGACTAATGTAACCCACTATTTAAAAAAGGAGAGAGAGAAAAAACAGAATTACAGACCAATTAGCCTAACATCAATAGTGGCGAAAATACTAGAGTCTATTATAAAAGACGTGGTAACAGAACATTTAGAAAGCATTAACTGGATTAGACAAAGTCAGCATCGGTTTATGAAAGGGAAATCTTGCATAACTAGTCTACTGGAATTTTTTTGAAGATGTAACTAGTAGAATAGATAAGAGAGAACCAGTGGATGTGGTGTATTTGGATTTCAAGAAGACTTTTGATAAGGCCTCACATAAGAGGCTAGTGGGAAAAATTAAAGCACATGGGTTTGGGGGTAATATACTGGTATGGATTGAGAATTGGTTGACAGACTGGAAACAGAGTGTAGGAAAAAATGGGTCTTTTTCTGGGTTGCAGGCGGTGACTAGTAGTGTACTGCAGGGATCAGTGTTTGGGCCCCAGCTATTCACGATATATATATATAAATGACTTAGATGACGGAACCAAATGCAATATTTCCAAGTTTGCTGATGACACAAAACTGGGCGGGGTTGTGAGTTGTGAGGAGGATGCAAGGAGGTTTCGGGGCGATTTAGACAAGTTGTGTGTGTGGGCAAACACATGGCAGATGCAATATAACATGAATAAATGTGAAGTTATACGCTTTGGTGTGAAAAACAGAAAGGCAGAGAATTATTTAAATGGTGATATATTGGGAAATGTGGATGTACAAAGGGTTCTGGGTGCCTATGTTCACCAGTCAGTTAATGTAAACAGGCAGGTGCAGCAAGCAATTAGGAAGGAAAATGTTATGTTGGCCTTCATTGCAACAGGATTTGAGTTCAGAAGTATGGATGTCTTACTGTAGTTATACAGGGCCTTGATGAGACTACACCTGGAGTATTACATGCAGTTTTGGTCTCCCTACCTAAGAAAGGATATACTTGCCATAGAGGGAGTGCAGCAAAGGTTCACTAGGCTGATACAGGGGATGGAAGAACTGTTGTATGAGGAGAGATTGGTTCAACTGGGCCTGTGTTCACTAGGGTTTCGAAGAATGAGAGGGAATCTGATTGAACGTATATAATCCTAACAGGGCTAGACAGACTAGATGCAGGGAGGATGTTTCCCCTAGTGAAGGAACCAGGGGCCACAGCCTCAGGATATGGGTCAGGCCATTTAGGACTGAGATGAGGAAAAATTTCTTCATTCAGAGGCTGGTCAACCTGTGGAATTCTCTGCCACAGAAGGCTGTGGAGGCCGGGTCACTGAGTATATTCAAGAAATAAATTGTTATTTTTTCGGATAGTAGGGGCATCAAGGGGTATAGAGAGAAAGTGGGAATATGGCGTTGAGATAGAGGATCAGCCATGATCATATTGAATGGCGGAGCAGGCTCGAAGGGCTGAATGGCCTACTCCTGTTTCTAGTTTCTCTATTTCTGTAATGTGTGCTCATGTCCCCAATTTTTTCCGACTCAAACGCCAATCAATATGGACTGACTCTAATAGTTTCATTGCTTTAAAAACTTCAATAAAATCTCAAAAACCACATTCCTCTAGTGTTAAAAAGTGTTAAAACTGTTGTGATATCTCAGAATCTTTTAAATTAGGATTAATCCAATGCCTGTTCTCTGAACTTATTCCAAGGACTCTCACATCCATCATGTGAAGGAACAAAACTGGACAAAGTAATCTACATGATGCCTAACCCCCAGGTTCTGCATAACAATATTATAGCTTGTTTTGTGTTTGATTATGCTGACTTTGCCTCCTTGAACACTGTTTTTGTAATAGCTCATAGCGTTGGTTTTGAACTTCCAGAGGGCCATGCACTGACATCTTAGTCATTGCTCCTTTCTATTACCTTAAGCCCTTTGTCATGTTTATGTCTAACAACGTTATTACTCACAAGTATTCTGAAAACTTTGGGATATTGATTTGCACAGGTTTTGCCAATTTTTCTTAATTTGTCCATGTAAATTTCTATTCTTTGCAATGGTCTATTTTCAGTGACTGTTCTTTGGCTCATTATGGTTGATTTAGTCAATAGATGTAACCCTTCATCTTTGCCCCATTACTTTTGATTTTGTGTCAGATTTTAGAATTGTGTTAACATTGTCTCTCTACTGAAAACATCATCCAAATTGAAATTAATGTACAAGTATTAAACCTTGGTCCAAGCTTTTGAAAATTGGGGTGTTCGTTTGTGTTCAGTTAAGATTTTGATTGTATTTGAATGTTTTTATTGGTTTCAAGTCTGTTATTTCTAAAGTATATCGTTTTTAGATTGAGTGTTCGCCTCATTTGTGATTGGCTAATTCCTTCAAATAAGAATTAATTTTTAATTATATAAATGGCGTCAGGACACCAGGACATAGCAAAGAGCTTTGCATTCAAAGAAACATTTTGAAGTGTGATCGCTGTTGTAAAATAGGCCAACACAAGCAGCCATTTTGTGCGGAGTAGGATCCTTCAAACAGCAATGAGATAAATAAATGTATATTTTTAGTGGTGTTGATTGAGGGATAAATGTTGGCTGAGATATTAAGAACTCTCTTACTTTCTTTTGAAAAGTATTATGGGCTCTTTTATGTCCACCTGAGAGCGCAGAAGGGCCTTGGTTAATGTCTCATTCAGTGGATGGCATTTCCAACTGTGTAGCACTTCCTCAACACTGAGCTTAAATGTCAGGAATCTGGGCCAGGATTTTACATTGATTGGGTGGGCTCGGCGGGAGCAGGCAGAGGCAGTCGGGAACCTGACTGCCACCCATGATCGGCTCCGCACTGCCATTTTACACGGGCAGGCCAATTAAGGCCCACCCAGCGTAATAAGCGACCGCAGCATCAGCGAGAAGGGGCAGGCGAGGCAGGAGCTCAATGTCCGCCGAGTCCCATGGCGACACGGCGACCGATTCAAAAGCAGCTGCGGCTGCCAGTGACTCAGGGGAACCTCGGTGTGGAAAGCCTCAGTGCTGAACACGGCAGATGGGAGGGCAGGTCGGCGGCGCAGTCAGCCCTGCGTTTTTCTGACAGGTTCTTGCTGCCTTTCTGGAGGAGGTGGCAATGCGCTGGGATATACTTGCCCCAGGGACGGGAGGAGGAGGCGCCCCTCCCACCTCACCAAAAATGCCTGGGAGGAGGTGGTATCCAGGGTGAACTCCCATGATGTAATGAGGCGCACATGGGTGCAGTGCCGTAAGCGCTTCAATGATCTCCCGTGATTGGCAAGGGTGAGTTCCATGATGGCATGGGTCACTTAGCACAGCAAACAGGAGCGGCCCTGAATCCAGACCTCAAAGTTCTTAGGGCGTGAGTGACAAATGTCAATGAGGCAGCATCTGGGCAAGGGGGTGAGCCCTGGCTGCTTGGAATGAGTTTCTTGCAGCTCCAGCGTCACGGATTGGATAAGCCCTGCGAGGTATTCCTCAGGTGGTGTTGGCCAGACTGTAATGGTAATGCAGGTACAGGGTGGACTAATCAATGCTCCTCTCTCCTTTCAGGAGAAGACATCCCACAATAATGCAGAGAGGTTGTGGACTGGCGGAGGACCACCCCACCTTCTAATCCTGTCCAGATCCGAGCAGGAAGCCCTGGAGTTGGAGAGGCGCCATGTGCCTAGATCACCCGGCTACGGTGAGATTGGGGTGCCACAGGGAGGTAAGAATGTTTATAATAGCAACTATTCCATTGTTGTCTCTATATTGATGTAAGCCTCAAACATGGAATCCCCATTGATAATGGAAAGACGAGGGCACCCTGATCTGAGTGCCAGGCACGCACAGTAACAGTGTAATGACTTCAATTAATGACATGTCCTTGTTCTTCCTTTCAGGCTCACCAGAAGCCTGTCAGGATCAGGAGCCTGAAGACCCACTGCTGACCCGAGGACATAGAAGATAGAAACATACCAGCATCACACCCTCTCAGCCAGGCAGGTACCAGCACAGATACCAGCACCTTGGTAGGCATTAGATCATCGGATAGTATCTTAGTGCACAGCGGTGAGGCCACTTCACACTCACTTGAGGTACAGGCGGAGGCAGAGAGTGCCCACGGCGCCGGGAGTCAGAGGACTGCTAGGGACCAGGAATATGCTCAGTCGGTGGCTGATGATGATCCTCTGGAGTTGTTCCTGAGGCAGCAGGTGCTGGAAGTCCAGCAGGGTGTGCGGGAGGATCAGGCAGAGATATGTGAGGGAATGCGTGCCGTCGTGTCCGTTGTGGAGGAGTCCATGTGGAGCACAAGTAATGCAATGTCCTGCATGGCTGAGCGCACTGCCTCCTCCATGGAGAGAGTGGCGACTCTCATGGAGAGGATCCTCCAGGAGCTGAATCAGGTGTTCCTGGGCATGCCTTCAAGCCTGCAATCCTTCACACCGGCAATGAGCTCAGGTGGTTGGTCAGTGTGGGAGATGGATTGGGTACCCAGTATCCCATTTAAACCTTGTTGTGGAGTGTTCATGATATCTCAGTAGGTTTTGATTAAGTATTTGTAGTCTTTAGCAGGTTAACTGTAAGTCTTTATTGACTCAGAGTTTTTTACAAATATACAATAAAAGGTACAATGTAGGAGCTGTCTTCATGCTTAGGTCTGCACAGAACTCTGTCCAACACCCACTAACCCCTAGATGTGGATCATGTGTCCTCTTACATCACTTTGTGGGCGGTATTGTACTCAGTCCCACATTAACCCTACGTGTGCCAGACCCTTATACTAGAAACCTCATGCTGTGTTTTACCACACCATAATCCCCTATCACCTGCCATTGTGTACCCTTATTCCTTTTGCAGCAGTGCTGTTTAGCAGACCCAAACATTCCCAGGGTAAAGTTTGCTTTTCTTAAACCCTCACCACAGATCTAAGAAGAGCACAACAAAATGTAAGCATGGTATGCTTACAATATTGGAAAAGGTGAAAAACACCAAGAAGCAGGATGAAAAACTATTTAAGTTACATGTAGAAAGTGACATTGTTAAAGGAACTGGAACACCGCATAGTGCTGAGTTTGCTGACCATGATAATGTGCGGTGTGAAAGGTTCTGACAACATCATAGGGAGGTGTCCTTATAACAGGGACAATATTTATTGAAAAGGCCAAATAATTTCCTATTGATTTGAGAAATAGTTGTGTGTGCAAGTGCTCTCAGGGTTGCAAAAGTTTAAACATAGATGTGGGATTTATCATTTAAAGGCTGCTGGTGAACAAACCTGCGCTGTTAGAGAGGCTGCCGAGTGTCATGTAGCTAAATTTGCGAAGTTAATGAAGGATGAGGAACTTAGCCTTGAACAGGTATATGATGTAAACGAGACAAGTGTTTACTGGAGGTGTTTGTCATGACACACGCATGCTGGTGTGGAGGTGATGATGGTGCACAGTTGCAGAGAGTTGAAAGAAAGGGTCACCATGCCGACATGCACAAATGCTGCTGGGTCTCACAAATGTAAACTCGTGGGGGTGAATTTTCCCCCCCCGTCAGGGGTTGGAAGGGGGCAGGCAGGGTGGGGTTGGGGGGTGGACCTGATTGGTGCCCCTGGTCGGATCCGCGTTGCCATTTTACATGGGCAGGCCCGGAAGCGCTGAGCTCTCCCTGTGCAGGCTGGGGGGTGGGGGGGGGCTTGCGGTTCCCTGAGTTGGGGCCTGAGCTCTTTTGTGCATGTGCACGAAGGAGCGCAGAAATCTCCCTGAGGCACAGAGGTGCCTCAGGGAGATTAGTTTAAGTTTTAAAAATTTAAATAAAGAAAAAATTTTAAGACTTGCCCCTCATGTGACAGTGTCGCATGAGCTGGGACATGTCAATCAACATTAATGAAAAAATTGATTTAATTTATAAACCCTTCATGAAACCTCATTCCGCCCGTGGATGAGGTTCCATGAAAAATGCGAAGGCCGCCTGGGCTCTTCGCCTGTCCACCAACCTTAAGGTCGGACGGGCAGCTCAGTTTATTACATTAATTAATATTTAAATGGCTTTAATAGGCCTTTGACAGCTCAGCAGGCACGCAACTGAGTCAGGCGCATGCCCGACATCACCGCATGTCATTTTAGGCATCGGCGAGCGAGCCCCGCCCCCACTTGCCGACCCAAAAATTCTGGCCTTGGTTATTGGCAGGAATGCTAAGCCTCACACTTTTGAAGGGATGAAAATTATGCTGGTACTTCACAAGTCCAACAAACATGTGTGGGTCACCCAGAAGATCATAAATAACTGGTTCCATAATCAGTTTGTCAACAAGGCTCAGGCACACTGTCATAAGGTTGAGTTTACTGCGAGCTGCAAAATTGTGCTTCTTTTGGACAACTGTTCAGCTCATCCCCCTGTGGAATAATTAGATGCTGACAATGTTTTCCCTACATATTTACCCCCAAATTGCACATCTTTAATTCAGCCAATGGACCAGGGAGTTATTCAATCAATGAAAAGCTGCTACAGGAAGAGTTTTTTGTGTCATCTTGTGAACAACTGCAGTACTGATGCTGTCGATGCTTTAAAGAAAGCTTTCAGTATCAAAGATACAATTTGGTGTTTGGGGCAGTGTCGCTAGGAGAACTTTGCAAAAAGCATAAGTTGTTTTTTTTTTGACTATGTTTAATGACGAGGTCACAGTTGAAAACTTTGAGGGCTTTAACATAAGTGAAGCCAAGGCAAAGCAGCTGATCTCTTGTGTTATGCCAAGTGAATGCAAAGTGATGTAGGCATTGAGTTAGACAAGGAAAGACATTATGACATGGCTAAATTGCAACAATGATGCCCCAGATGTGCAACAAGTTATGGATTTCTGAAATAATTGAGGCAGTTTCACACCTAAAGTTTGTGCATAGTGACAACAGCGATGAAGAAGATAATGTTCCTCAGGAGAAGATTATCATGGAGGAAGAAATAATCTGGCCTCCTGTTTCATTCGCTCTTTAATGCTTCATAAACCAACAAGCTGTAATGCATGTGCAGAGGATCCAAGAGAAATTAATAAAAGTGCAGCTAAAATACACGAAACAAATGACATTGCAGCGAATGTTTGATGAATTTGGAAAATACTGTAAACGTATACCATGTTCAATCCCATACTGGACCCAGAATTTGCTCTTACTGATCAGCCACTTTCTTCTATGCTGCTTCCAACTATTGGTGAAATGTAGTAGTGTATGGAATTACCTGTTCCCTCGATATCATTGACATCAATTTAGTACAGTACATTTGGAGCGGAAACATGGAAGAAACATTTTTTATTACTAATGTATACCTAATGTTTTATAATGATAATATTTGATCGTTGTTTTATACTTCAGGTAAACATTTATATCCACTGTGTTTTCCGGTTCAGACATTTGTAATTAGGCATTCTAACATCATTCTATAATCCAGAAAATTCCAAAATCCTGAAATGACTTGGTCCTGAGCATTCCAGACTGGAGAGCTTACTGTGCACTATAATTTGTTTGTATACTGTTTTCTAACAGCTTACACTACAAAAAGCTAGAGATTTTGTGTAGCAAAATTGTGTAATGGAAGATTTAATACTTTGTCTTTAATTGACTAAGTGACAATTAGATTTGGTAGTCCATAAAGGATGAAGTTAAAAGCAGTTTGCTGAATGTTAAGTTCTTCTGGATGGTTGTTTGTCTGGGCTTTAAGGTGCTGAGATAAAGAGCCATCTTGCACTACGGGGGAAAAAACAAAGATTTTTAAAAATTATAACCAAATAGTGTTACAATGTCATTGAAATGCATTCGCACTGACTGCCAATGAACATGTGAAAATAGATAAGCAATCTAAATATAACAATTAATTCCACACCTGGATTACTGCATGCATCAACTCAAATGATCAATAGTGAATGGAAATGATGTACTGGAATATTATGGATAAGCATTAGATACTGAACACAACATTAAAGTTGCAACTCTATTTTGTTTCCAATAAAACAGACAAATAAATCATGTTTCTAAATTTGATTTGCTGTTCCAACGGACTCCCATCAATACTCCAGCGAGTGCCTCCCAGAATGGTCTGAAACATGGGATCCAAATCTTACATGGGAGATTAAAATGGACTTGATTTGGTGGTGAAGCCTCTGTTGATTCAAACTCCTGACATGGCAGAGGCGGTGATAATGGTAACGATTCCACATACTGACAATCCCCACTACTTCAGCCTCAAAAAAGGCTGGTGTAAGAGGATGGAACATAATGGACTTCTGCTGGACATGTGGGCTACAACAAGGAGGATCCGGGCTGGGGTTGGTGTCTGGAGACAAAGATTGGGGATTTTTAAAAAAAAAGTGACTCCTTGACACAGGAAGCTGTTGTGGACATTATCTTCCGCTTTCTGAGGGGTGGAAACAGCTTCAGCCCATATTTCCACCGTCTTTCTCAAGTGGGCTTCCACAATGTCAGAAGTTGGCTCTTGAAGCGTCTACTCTGGATTCCGTAAATGCCTGCGCATTTTGGGGCAAAGTTCATCATTTTGCATTGAAACACAATGAAGCAATAAATGCCGAATATTGAGATTCAATGAGTTATGCTAAGACCTTTACACATTTTATTGCATCTCTTCTCGTGAGAGTGCAAATTCAATATTAAAGGTTCATAAAAAGCCACCATTCCCAAAACCTGTTTGTTACTTAACAGCCAGCATAATTAAACATCATTCCCTTCAAACATGACCCTTAATACATATAGTGTAACCAAAATAGTTTTTATTATTACAATACGAAGATGAGAAACATTCAATTTCTGCACATTTGAGGATTGATTTTTAGAATCCTGAAAGTCAGTATTGGAACCAAGAAGTGACACTTTTGGTTTGATTCACAAACCTCCCTGAGCTATTATAATAAGAAAGTATACTGTGATAATAGGCTGCCAAGAAATAACATGCCCCCTGAGATCACTACAGTATTCACAAGGAACTTCTCCTCAGAGGAAGGGAGATATAAGTAGATCTTCGCAGAGCAAGGTATAAAAATAAAGACAATTTAAGAACTTATAAGGCACTTAACTATTCAGTTGTAGCATCAAGCAGAGAGCAGGTGACCAGCCAATAGTCTAAAAATCCAATAGTGACTGTGAGAGAGCATATATTCTGTCCTTGCACAAATAAATCAATATTTGCCAATGATAGGTAAACCCAAGTGATTAAAAAGATGATTATTTGAGGTATTTTCAGATGAGCCCAATTTATAACAGTAAAAAAGATTTGGTTTGGTCTTCGCTCATGCATAAATACAATAAAGCCAAATTTCCTTGGCACTTCCATCTCACAGTCTCGTGGAAACACTCAGAAAACATGCCCAGTTCCCAACCTTGGGAAATTTCAGTGTTATTGTGATGGGTAGAACCTCCACCCATCCCTTACATAGCTAGCCACAATAGGAGGGAGCAGGGCTAGAAATGGGAAGGACTTCCTATCCTTGGCAATCCCTACCATTGTTGCCTGTGTGCCAAAGCTTCTGGTCTGTGTGGCTAGCAGGCAGGAATTTGATACGTACTGCAGCACTCCCAATGCCCACATACTTCATGCAAATGAGGAACCCTACCACTGTCCTCATCAACTTGCTACTTAAGGCACAATCATTGCACAATCTACTTAATTTAGGCGGTGTTAGTTACTCTCTTAATGGCCTGGTTACCCCCGGCCATGAAGTGCAGGCACCTTCCCCCCAAAGCCCCAATAAAAACAAACATTGGTACAATTGGTACAATTTCCATTCATTAACTAACAAAAAAATCATGCAATCCACAAATGCTGCCTTACCTGCTGAGTACTTCTAGCTATTTTTATTATGCATTGTGCTAGTGCATTTCTGAGAACTTCATCTTAATGCAAAAAGATAGCCTCTACTATCTGTCCTAACAATCAGGCAATTCTCCCCACATTCACTTCTTCTGCCCTTTCATAGGCTTTCTGCTGTTTTATTTCTCCCTTAACATTTGCTGCTGGTCTTTTGACTTCCTTGTCTTTGTTGAGTTTTAAAAGGCCTCTCTACAAAGACAAGCAGAGATCCAATAAATTTGTCAACATCAAGATGTTAGATGTGTCCTGAATGGCCAGACATGGCTAATGAATGGGCCATTGTTTAAGAACTCAAAACAATGACCTATCCCACATTTAAAACACTATCGGCCACTGTTGAATTTGCAATTCACCTTTGGACTATAATTTTAGGCATGCCTCTGTTCAAAATGGTCAAAGAGTCCTGAATCATGACAGGTAGTATGAAGCAGCTGGGTGTCAGAACTATGTCCATTGTGGTCTAGACGCCCAATAGCCCTCTGCTGCCTTCCCTTTGACACTACCAACTAAAGCTGGAAAGCACCAGTGGGAGTACCTTCAATGTAATGGTTAGGACTGTGGCTCAAAGATTTTCAACATCAGTTGTTGAGGTTAGCTGTTTTCACTCCATGCAGATACTGATCACCCAGATCTATTCTCTACCTTGATAAATGATAATGTAGTAGCGATCTAGTATTGCTTACATCAACTTATATTATTCTTAAAACCTTTTACATGAATCAGTAATCCGAGATAGTAACAATGCCAAAGCAGTGACACAGCAAGTTACGATTGATTCACATGTTCTTATTGTAAAAGCTAACAAAGTAGAAAGTGTCATATGTGGTATGGCAGGAGGTAATCATTTGCTATGTTACGCCTTTTTTAGATATCAGTAAACACCATTTTGCTGTTGCTATCTCTCACACGTGCCATAATAAATACGGTTTTCGAATAAACTTTTACATGCACTAGTTGAGTTAGCCTTGTAAAATATTTAATTTTCTGCAAAATTCCAGATGATCTTTTTAAAGCTATAATTATTACAAAATAATTGAGTGTAAAGCTACAGAAATACCCTGTAGCATTTAATATATTGAAGACAGTTTACTTTACTGTTGAAGCCAGAACATATTTCTTGTTAAGATTTATCTAAATGTTAAATAATGCTATTTTGCTAACATTGCTTTATATTTTTCCAAGTTATCAAATAGATAGACCCCAATTTTGCCCTTGGTGTGCGGGATAGGCGGGGGTGATTGGGAAGCTGACTGCCACCCATGGTTGGCAGTGCACCACGATTTTATGCTGGCGAGCCAATTAAGACCCACCCAGCGTGAGACACGGCCTATGAATGAGCGCAAAGGGGCTGGGGTTTAATGTCCACCTTGTCCAATGGTGACCCAGCGGCCGATTCAAGTGCGGCCTCAGCAGTCCCCGGAAGGCTGCCACCAAAGACGTGGAAGTCCTGTGAATGGAGACCATAGCAGATGGACATAGCAGTAAGGAGGGCAGGTCGGCAGGGCAGTCGGCCCCGCATTTCTCAGATGAATACCTCACCGCCCCCCTGGAGGTGACAACGAGGAGAGAAACACTTGTCCCCAAGGATGGGAGGAGGAGGCCCCCACCTCAAAAAAGGCCTGGGGGGAGGTAGCATCCAGGGTCAGCAACCATGACTTGGTGAGGCTCACATGGGTGCAGCGCCGAAAGCGCTTCAATGATCTCCTGCGATCGGGAAGGGTAAGTACCCTTTTGGCATATGTCACTTCACAAAACAGTTAAGAGCTGCCCTTCCCCCATGGACCTCAGAGGTGTTACAGTGTGATTGGCAAATGTCAATAATGCAGGAGCTGGCCAAGGGGGTGAGCCCTGGCTGCTTTGTCTGAGTGCCTTGCGGCTCCAGGGTCACGAATCGGCTGAGAAACTCCCAAGCCACTAAATCCATCCCTCTCCCTGGCAATTATCTGAGGCTGAACAAGATGATTGTAACCTTATTGTCTTATTTGACTGCAAGATGCGCTTCAGACCACATATCCATGCCATCACTAAGGCTGTCTATTTCTAGCTCTTTAATATCACCCAACTCATCTCTGTCTCAAAACAAAAACAGAAATACCTGGAAAAACTCGGCAGGTCTGGCAGCATCGGCAGAGATTAACTTTGTTCTTCTCCACCGATGCTGCCAGACCTGCTGAGTTTTTCCAGGTATTTCTGTTTTTCTTTTGGATTTCCAGCATCCGCAGTTTTTTGTTTCTATCATCTCTGTCTCAGCTTGTCTGCTGCTGAAACCCTCCCCTCATTTATTTCTTTGTTAATTCTAGACTTGACTCCTGGCCTCCCATATTCTACCCTTTATAAACATCAGATTATCCAAAAGTATCCTGCTTGTTTCCTTACTTGGAGATAAAATGAGAAAATGGGTAGTGGGATTTGAACCACGATACATGGATAGATTTATTGGGCCTAATAGTTTTTAACCTATTCTTCATACTCTTATATAAAAGAAAAATACTGTGGACACTGGGAATCTAAAATAAAAGAGAAAATATTGCTAATGCCCATGTCAAGCAGCATATGCGGAGAGAGAAACAGTTGGCTTTAAGTTGATGACTTTTCATTAGAACAGGAAGAAGTTACGGATGTAACAGTTTTTATGCAAGTACTGAGGCAAGAAATGAGGGGAGGAAAGAACAAAAGTTAAGAATTGTGATAGAATGGAAAGCAGGAGTGATTAAATGACAAAAGGAATGCTGGGGCAAGGCATACATGGTGGTAATCAGATAATTAAAGAAACAAAGAGAAGCTATGATTGGCAACTGCAGAACCATTACCAGCAGCTGGTACAATCCAAGCTTATGATTATGATCTAAAGTAATGGAATTTAATGAGTTTGGAAGCCTCTAAAGTGCCTAATCGAAAAATGAGGAGTCTTCACTTGAGCTTCTGTGCAGCTTCATTTGAACTGTGTAGGTGACAAGGCAGAGTGCAAATGGAGAATTAAAATGGTAAGCAACCAGAAACTCAAGGCCACTCTTGAAGACTGAATGGAGAGGAGGTGGTGTTCAGCATACCGATCACCCAATCAGTTTTGAGCTTCCCAACGAGCAGACTGCATCATGAGCACTGAATACAGTACACTTTCCCCTGACCTACCCCATTTCTCCCTGCAATTTTAAACCACCCTAACTCTCCCAAATATGCTCTTCCCCCTCCTCCTCATGACCTCTACTCTCAACAACCACTAAACCTACCTTGCTCATTGGCTGCAACCTTGTGTCAAAGGATTTCCCTGCCTGACAGCCAGTCAAGCCTATCTATCAGGCTGGCTTCCAGACAGGAAAGATGAAAGCAAAACACTGCAAATGCTGGAAATCTGAAATAAAAACAGAAAATGTTGGAAAAACTCAGCAGGTCTGGCAGCACCTGTGGAGAGAGGAACAGAGTTCTGCCTAATCAGAAGATAAGGTGCTGTTCCTCCAGTTTGTGTTGGGCTTCACTGGAACATTACAGCAGGCCAAAGACAGACATGTGGGCATGAGAGCAGAATGGTGTGCTGAAATGGCAAGTGACAGGAAGGTCTCGATCATGCTTGCAGATAGAGCAAAGGTTTTCTGCAAAGCAGTCACCCAGTTAACGTTTAGTTTTCCTAATGTAGAGGAGATCACTATTGTATTCACTGCTCCTAATACGGTCTTGGATTATACCCATAAAAGCATTTTAAATGGCTTAATAATGACAAATTACTCTTAAGAACATCAACATATATTTTCTTCTGCCACATCAATAAGTTACCATACAATTACAAGGTACATTTCTGAACTTGAAGCTGCCTTAAAAGTGGTCAAGAATTATTCCTACAGATTCCAACTTACTTTAGAAACAGAAATATTTAAGACTGAGTAGTGGCCTCTTCTGTTCCTGCCAGTAAAACAAAAGCTATCCAACCTAATCCCATGTTCAAAGCTCTGTAGGCTATGGCACTTCAAATGCATATCCAAGTGTTTTTTAAAAAATATAATGACCATTTCTGCTTTTCCCACCCTTTGAGGCAGTGAGTTCCAGACCCTCATACTCCTTGGTTATTGCTCTCTCTTGCTAATAGAAACAGATCCATTCCATCCGCTCTATCTAGGTCTCTCAAAATTTTATCCACTTTAATAGATTCCACCCGCAACGTTTTCTGTTCTAGAGCAAACAACACCAGATATTCCAATCTTTTCTATTGCTAAAATTCTACAGTCCTGGCAACACCCTCAAAAATCTCCTCTGTATCCTTCTGTAATACAGTGACTAGAATTGTATACGGAGGTCGACAATGTACTTTATACAGTTCCAATATAACCTCCCTGCTCTTTTCTACTCATCCAATAAAGGAAAATATCACATATACCGTATCTACCTGTCCTGCTACCTTCAGGGATCTGTGGATGAGCATTCCAAGTTCTCTCCGTTCTTCCATACTTCTTAGAATCCTACCGATTATTGTGTATTCCTTTGCCTTGTTGTCTTCCTCAAATGCATCATCTCACTTGAATTCCATTGTCACTTTTGTGCACACTCAGCAGTCCATTGATATCACCCTGCCGTCAAAAGTTTTCTTCCTCACTATCAACCACACAGCCAGTGTTCATCTGCAAACTTCTTAATCATACCCCTGATTTAAGTCCAAATTCATTGATATATACCATGAACAGCAATGGACCCAGTACTGAGCCCTGTGGGACCCCACTGGAAACAGCCTTCCAGTCACAAAAACTCCCGTTGACCACTAGCCTTTGTTTCCTATCACTGAACCAATTTGGATCAAACTTATCACTTTCCCATGGACCCTATGAGTTTTTTAGTTTCTGACCAGATTGTCATGTGGGACCTTGCTAAAATCCATGTAGACTACATCAAATGCATTTCCCAAATTAGTCCTCATTGTTACTTCCTCAAAAAAATTCAATCAAGTTGGTCAGATATGAGCTTACCTTAACATATCCATGCTGACTGTCCTTGACTAATCCATGCCTTTCGAAATGATAATTTATACTGTCTCTCGGAATTTTAACCAATAATTTAACCTCCACCGCAGTCAGGCTGACTGGCCTATAATTACTCGGGCTATAATTCCTCTCTTTCAAAGCAAAGTACAACATTGGCACTCCTCTGGCACAACACCTTTAGCCAGGGAAATGGTGGTCCGAGCTCTTGTTTTCTTCCCTACTTCTCTTAGCAGCCTTGGGTGCATTCCATATGGGCTTGGTGATTTATCGAATTTCAACATTGCTAAATACCTTAATATTTCCTCTGTCACTATGTTAATCCCTCCTCCTTAACTACAATGTCTGCTTTGTAACCTCTTTTGTGAAAACAGACACAAAGTATTCATGAAGAACCATGCCCACTTCTTCTGCCTCCACACAGGAGTTTTTTTGATCTCTAATTGGGCCTATTCTTTCTTTAGATATTCTCTTGCTATTTACTTATTTATAAAACATTTTTGGGTTTTCCTTGATTTTACTTCTGAATATTTTTTGATGCCCTCTCTCTGCTTTCCTAATTTCCTTTTAATTTCACTCCTGCTCTTTCTATAGTCCTCCAGGCTTTCTGCATTGATGAGCTTTTGGCACCTGACATCAGGTTCCTTTTTCTGTCTTATCCTACTTTGTATAATCTTTGGTATCCAGAGGGGTCTAAATTTCAAAATCCCATTGTTTTTCTTTGTGGAAACATATTTGTTCTGAATGGTCTTTATCTCCTCCTTGAATGCTTCCCACTGCTCTGCCTCTGATTAACCTTCAATTTGCTGTTTGTACATACGAACATACAAATTAGGAACAGGTAAGGACATTCAGCCCCTCAAGCATACTCTGCCATTTCATAAGATTATGGTTAACCTGATTGTTGACTCAACTCTACTTTCATGCCAACTGCCTATACCCTTTGGCTCCAATCAAGAATTTATCTAATTTGGACTTAAAAATAGTCAGTGACGCTGCCTTCACTGCTCTCTGTGGAAGAGAATTCCACAGATTAACAACTCTCAGCGAAAAAAATTCTCATCTCCCTTTCAAAAGCGAGACCCTTTATTTTTAAACTGTGTCCCTTAGTTCTAGTGTCTCCCATAAGAGGAAACATTTCTCAGAATCCAACTGTCAAGTCCCCTCAGGACCTTACATGTTTCAATAAGGTTACATCTCATTCTTCTAAATTCCAATGAGCCTTGGCCCAACCTGTTCAACCTTCCCTCATCAGATAACCCCTTTGTCCCAGGAGTCAGTTGAGTGAACTTTCTCTGAACCGCTTCTAATGCAATTACGTTTTTCCTTAGTTTCCAGTCCAGTTTTACCAAATGGCATCTCAGCTTAGTAAAATTGTCTTTTCCAAATTTAAACTTTTACTCTTGGTCTATCTTTATCCTTTACCATAACTATTCTAGATCAAGCTGTATTAAAATCATCACTAAAATAGTCTCTCATTGATAATCTGCCCAGCGTCATTTCTTAAAACTATACCCAGAACTACCATGTCCCACCCCACCACCCCCTCCCCCACCAAACACCTTAAACCAGCTTATATTTCACCTCTCTTCTATTTTTACTTAGTTCTGTTGAAGGGTCATATGGACTCGAAACGTTAACTGTGTTCCTCTTCGCAGATGCTGCCAGACCTGCTGAGTTTTTCCAGGTATTTTTAGTTTTGTTTTGGATTTCCAGCATCTGCAGTTTTTTGCTTTTACCTCTTCTCTTGTTGGGTTCATTATGTACTAGCTTAGAAAATTCTTCTCAAAGCGTTTTAACAATTCTGCATCCTCTATACCTTTCAAACTGATTTTCTCTGAAATTAGGGTAGTTCAAATCTCCTACTATTACAGCGCTATAGTTTGTGCACTTCTCAATAATTTCCCTACATATTTGCTCTTCTATCTCCCTCTGACTGGATTAGAGTCTATAGCATACTTCCAGCAGTATGATTGCCCCTCTTTTGTTCCTCAGTCCAATCCATATAGCCTCATTTGACACCCTTCTAGCATAATATCTCAGCTGTGATAGTTTCTACAACCAACATTGTGAACTTCTCTCCTTTTTTATCCCCCCTCTGTCCTGATGTTAAACTGCTATTCCTGCCCTTTGTTTCAATAATTGCTATGATATCATATTTCTAAGTGTCTATGTGTGTTCTCAGTTCAGTTGTCCTTTTCACTAGACTCCTTTCTTTGAAATATACAGTAATCACTGGACAACTTCTTTGTTGTCTATTTTCTAGCCTTTGTTTCCTCGGCCTTTCATATTCACTCACAAATTTTCTGCCTTTTTTCAGCTTTGTTTCTCCCCTTTCTGAATCTACAGTCAGGTTCCCAACCACTTGCCAAGTTAGTTTAAACCCTCCCCAGGATTGCACCAGCAAACCTCCCCAGCATGATAATAGTCCTGGCCCTGTGGAAGTGCAACCTGTCTGTCTAGCTTGTGCAGGCTCTACCTCCCCCGAAACCAGCCCCAATGCCCCAAGAATCTAAAGTCCTCCCTTCTGTATTATCTCTTCAGCTGCACGTTTAGCCACACTATCCTTTTATTTCTGTACTCACTAGCTTTAGAAAATAAGAATTCTATTGGAGCTGCTGGGCAGGTTTGCTAAATGTTTCAAATGTGGTATATGTTTACTTACCCAAAGCATCTGGATTCTCAGCAGACAATTCATTATTTGCAGAGGTATTTTCTGTTCCAGATTTCATTATTTCAAGAATTGTTTGGCCAGTTGTCTTGCCAACTTCCAACAAATCTAAATGTAAACATCAACATTAATAGTTAAAGTATTTACTCTCAGTTTATTCAATGAGGAGTTTATATTAAGTCCAAGTATAAACTCTGTAATCAACATAGTTTCTTAAATAATTATTTAATAGTACATTTACAATTGATATAATAAAGTCAGTGAAGCATTAGACTTAGTTAACATATTCAGAAGAATACCGAAGCATTAGAATTAGTTAATATATTCAGAATAATACATGAGCTTGGAAAATGACATCCTTGGCATCCACGTCTACATTTAAGCTAAATATAGCGTTATGATATGGCAGGTGGTAGTTGACAGGTGGACCAAATCCCAAAGGAAAATTTGGCCACGCTATCACAATGATTTTGCAATTTGTATTTATTACGAGAAGGTTAGTGCACTGAAGTCAGAAGTAATGAGTTCACTACCACCTTTAGAGGTTTTAAAAGATTAAATTAAAACATTTATTAACAAAAGAAAATAACATTTAAACACACAAGACTACAGTTACACAGTTACATTTAGTTTTATAACAGTTCTTACCAGATTTCTACTTAACTAAACTCCCAACTACACACCCTTTTCAGGCAACACTCCAAATAGATTCGTAACCTATCAATCATCCAGCAATATTACCACAAGCACCCACTGTTGCTGTAAAGGAAATATTTCACAGCTTCTTTCTCCCCTTACTCAACAATGGAACTCTAAAGGCTTTTAACATAGCCTTGGTTACTGGAACAGCAAACTTCTCCAGGATAGCTAGAAGCTCTTCCACAAGTTTCACACAGTGCACCTTCCAATATCTCACACAGCCACACCCATACAGCTTTCCATCTTTCTTTAAATATATTTCTCCCTTTTGATCTGTAAATCACATTGTTCCAACCTTTCTTTGGAAATTACTTTTCCCAGAATATAAAAATATTTTATGTTGTCATTAGGGCCAGCACTTTTGGGAAAAATAAACTTAATAACTTTGCCTTATTTATCTTGCCAGTTGTAAACATCTTACCATTGCCCCTTGAAAATCAAACAACCTCTCAACTTATCTAAAACTGCAAATTCCATTCACACTGTATCTGCTGAGACTTCATCCCTGTTTACCCATCTCCATTTCAAATGCCTGTTTACGCCTAACTCCTTTTGATGATTCAAACCTTGCAGTCTGTCTGCAGTTTATTAAACTAGACACACACAAACATACACATACAACACAGTCCCCATAAGCCTGCTTTAAAGTATCCCACAGTAATATTAGGGAAAAAATATTTCCTTTACAATAGACTAACATAATGTTGAGTGATTTAATATGCCTTTTTATCACACTTATCTTGTACATATTAATTCAGAATAGACTCAAAGTCAACCATGGAATTAAGATAATGAAGTTCCTTCTCCCAAATGTCTTTTTAATGTTGTTCTTTTTACTAAAATTGATATCAATTTTTTTGCTTTAGTAAATCTCCAGAATTATCATAAGTAAAGCCACTGTAGTGGTTCTCCAGCACACATAGGAACATGCCTATGATATTTTCTTTAAATCAATGGAAAACAAAGCTGACATCAAATATGCTAGATGACTCAGGCAAACAGCTAAACATCCTCTGCATGAAATTTAAGGGAGGTATAACACTTACAGAAAAAAACAGAGGTCCTGGTTTTCACCTAACCCCCACACCCACTGACCATCATTTAACTTGAAAGCTGACTCAAGTGCAGCTGCCAAAAGCAGGCTGGCAGCTCTTTTATCATTGTAAATCGGGGTCAATGTTATTGGGCTCCAACATAATTTTAACTGGGTGGGACAGAAGACCTGCCCAATGGCAGACCTGCTGAGTAAAACTAGTGGAATTGGCTTCATCAAATTGAGTGACATGACTGGAAGCACTATTTAATGGGGCACTCAATTGCAGGTAAGCATTTCATAGGAATCCATGTGCTGTTGTGATTTGGGGATTTCCAAGATGATACTAAACTTGGAATTTGCTTCTGTATCATTTATTTTTTTTGATTCCCTTAGTTGCCAAGGATATCAAGTGAGAAGAAAATTCTGCAAGTGGCTGATGTGTAGGGAGCAAAAAGGGTGAATCAGTGTTTGTAATGAGAATGAACACTAGTATATTTTGCCCTTGAGCTTGGTGGTAATTGACACATTGGAGGATAGGGAGTATTTAAAGTGCTGGTAAGGGGCTGCACTCACTCTCGATATTCTTGAGGTGGTTGAAGCACTTCCTACACTGCAACCAGGGTGATACCCTGTAGCTGACAATCTCTCTTCATACCTGATGTTCATCATGTTTCAGGAACCCCCTCCCACTGGCTGTAAAGAAAACTTCCCTCCTCACCCTGACCTCTTCTAAGAGGATCTCCAAATTTCAGAGAAATTTGGAGATTACCTGCAAATTATCTCTCAGGAGTTTCAGCCTCCACCAGTCCAACAACAAAATCAGCTAAAAAAAAAACACAACCTCACTTTACAAAGTATATACCCTCTTTAAATAGGCACCTACAGGCCAGCAGGAAATCACAACCCTAAAGTCGATTGTTTCCTGTTGTGATCATGAATTGGGTAGGAAACTTGCCAGTCAAATTAAACTGAGGCCCATCTCAAACATTCTGATGTGCTTGAGTTTCACATGCACCTCGTGGCCCACCTGCTCAAAACCCTTTTCAAAGCTAAAATATCAGGCAAAAGCCCCTAAATTTCTGGTTCACACTTATAGAGAAAATACAACAGTTTCTGCGCTGAAATTGCTGATGAGAATCTGCTCTGAAATTTCTGACTCAACACATCTTTTTTTCGTGGTATATAAGTGCCTTTGACAAGACCTGCATTTGTTGCTCTTTCCTAATTATCCATGACAAGGTGGTGATGAGCTGCCTTCTTGATAGCTGCAGTTAATGCAGTGTAGGTTCACCTACATTGCAATTAGGAAGGGAGTTCAAGGATTTTGACCCAGTGACTGTAAAGGAAGGGCAATATAGTTCCAAGTCAGGACAGTGTATGGTTTAGTGGGGAACTTGCAAGTGGTGGTCTTCCAGTGCTAGAAGTTTGCTGCCCTTGTCCTTCTAGGTGGTTGAGGTCATGGGTTTAGAAGATGCTGTTGAAGGAGCTTTGGCAAATTGCTGCAATGCATCTTGTAGATGGTACTCACTGCTGCCACTGTGCATCAGTGGTGGAGGCAGTGAATATTTAATATTATGGATGGGGTGCCAATCATGCAACCTGCTTTGTCTTGTTGTTGGAGCTGCACTCATCTAGGCAAGTGGAGAGTATTCCATCAAACTCCTGACTTATGCCTTGTAGATGGTGGACAGGCTTTGGGGAATCAAGAGGTGAGTTACTTGCCGTAGAATTCCCCACCTTTAACCTGTTTTTGTAGCCTTGGATGCTGGGTCATCTGAAATTTTCAAGACTAATAACTAGATTTTTGTTGTGTATGGATTTTGAGTGAAATGGAAATAAGATGATGCAGAGCGTGGGAAATGGGGGCCACCGCTGGAGGGAATGGCTGTTTGTAATATAACATGGCCCTGGCTTTCTGTTTTCGTCCCACAAGACGGTCAGCAGCCCACCTAGGCAACATGCCTGGGGGACCAATGTCCTCCTCCCAGGAGGAGGGGGGAAACTCATGGGATGCAGCACTAAATCCTTGCCCGGCACCCTCCACCAGTGCAGATAGTCACCTCAGTGGATACGTGCAAAATTTACAATTCGGGGTCATAACCCGGTTCGAGCACCACGGAAGCAAGAGACCAGCTGTCAGAGGTTGTGATAGCCGAGACCATTGGCAGTCAGTGGGAGGTCAGACCAGAACATTGCTGAGCCCCAGATCCTCTGGAGTCGCCTATGAGGTGGCAAATGCTGCATATTCAGCATGAGATGCGAAGGATCTGGAGGAGGTTCCAGAGGGAATGCACGCCCTGGGAAAGATAGTGGAAGAGTCCATCCAGGCCATGAGTGCTGAGATCTCCCTCTTGTCTATGCACGTGACTTCCTCCATTGAGTCACCTCCATTGGCGAGTATCATGGAGAGCCAGATCCAGTGAGCTACTGTGCTTATTCCTACATGCCATTGCGTTGTCCCTGAGCTCCATTCAACAGTGGCAATGACAGAGTTGGATGAGGAACCTTGAGTCTCCACCTTGAGTCTCCTTGGTAAATAGGGAGGTACAAGAGTACCTCATAATGACATTTGAGCAACAGCTATCTGCATCTGAGGATTCCTCTCAGGGTGCTCTTGATACACACGGTGGCTCCTTTGCCCCTCTGCTTGAGACATTAGTGCCTCAGGGTGCTGAGGTGACAGCTGAGGCTCTTGCCGCTGGTCAGGAGTCCTGCACACAGCCATGGCTTTCAAAGCCACAAGCTACAAGTGGTCAGCTGCCAGGGTCATCCCAGGACATGGGGCAAATAACTCAGCTTGCCTGCAGCACAGCTGGCAGTGATGGTGTGAGTACACAAAATGCATTTGGTGTGAAATGATTGTAAAAGTTTCATATCTCTTGCTGGGATGACTTTATTAAACGTCGCTTTTTCAGTGCAATGAAAGGGTCCATGATCAGATGTGTGTGTGAGAGTTTGTTAGCCAGGGGCAACTTGGAGTTAACTATGGTGTTTGTGCTGAAATGATAGACCATCACCCAAATTACATGCATTGATGGCCTAGTTACTCTGGGCTGTCATCGAACAGTTGAGTTTATAGTGAGCCAGTAATGAGGGTCCTTCCTGTACAGGGTGGCTGGTGTTATGCAGCCCATGAGAAGTGCCTTAGGATTAAAGTCTCCCTGGCACCTAAATCTTGAGGCCCTCCAAGTGGTCAGGAGGCTGATTTGGATGCTGCAACTCCTCTTCAGAGTCCACATGACCATCCTTGTCTGAGAATGCTTTGCTGTCCACAATATCTTCTGCAGCCAGGCCTATCCCCTCTGCTGTCCAGGTTGTGCAAAGTGCAGCAGATAACGACAATCGGGTGCCACCCAATCTGTCTAGACATTTAAATCTCACCTTGAGCATGCAACTTACATTGTAGCACTCCAGAGCATCAGTTCCTCATTGGTGTCATCAGCCAGATATCCCCTGTTGCCAAATATCCATCCTTGAAGGTGCACTAGGTGGGGATGAAAAGCAGTGGCATCTGGGAGGACTTGTGGTTGTAAACATTGTGACTCCCACAATAACGAGCCCATACCTGCAGGATTCCTTGGCGGTGGCCATGGACCCATTGAACTGTAGCAGGGAAAAAGAGGACCTAGAGGCAGTAACCACCACCTGGAAGAACAGGTGAAAAGACTTGGAGGCAGTAACCACCATCTAAAAGAGCTATCAAATCCAATTCAGTCTGTGGCTGCAGACCACAGCAACCATGTTATGAGAGAAATCAAAGTGTGACACCACAGGAAAACGGATAAGTGATTGGTTGGTGAATGTTTTGCTCTTTATCTTCAAAACTAATAATTACCTCTGAATTACTACATGAGCCACAAGAAATTTGGCGTAGGGTAAATCAGATTAGGCAGTTAAATGCGTGCTCAAAGATTGGTGTGGGAGAAATGGGTTTCAATTCATGCGGCACTGGCTCCGATACTGGAGAAAGTGGGAGCTGTGCCACTGGGATGGTCTTCACCTGAACTGCGCTGGGACGAGTGTTCTGGCAAGTCCTATAATTACAGTAGTAGAGAGGGCTTTAAACTAAATAGTGTGGCCAAGGATCAAGTTTGGGAAGATGTGATAAATTAAATAGAGAAGACAATCCAAAAGAGAAAGGTAAGAATAAGGGAAATGATGATCAGAGTGTAGCAGGAAGGGACAGAGGGTAGAGGCCAAGAGATAAGGCTAGAGGTTACAAAAAAAGCAAAAAGACAGAATTAAAGTCTCTGTATCTGAATGCACATAGCATTCGTAACAAAATAGATGAATTGACAGTACAAATAAAAATAAATATTGTAAGATCTGATAGCTATTAAAAGAATTAAAAAGACTGGAGCCTGAATATTCATGGGTACAAAAAATTTGGGAAGGACAGGAAGCTAGGAAAAGGTGGAGGGGTAGCTCTGTTAATTAAGAATGACATTGGTACAACAGAGAGATCTGATCTTAGTTCTGGAGCTCAAAATGTAGAATCAGTTTGGGTCGAGATAAGAAACAATGAAGGTAAGAAGTCACTTGTGGAAGTGTTTTATAGGCCCCCTAACAGTAACCACACTGTAGGGCAGGATATACACGAAGAAATAATGGGGGCTTGTGAGAAGGGTTAGGTGCAATCATGGGTGACTTTAAAATACATATAGATTGAACAAATCAGATTGGCAAAGGTAGCCTGGATGATGAGTTCATAGAGTGTTTTCGGGACAGTTTCTTAAAGCAGCACGTTTTAGCACTAGAGAGCAAGCTACACTAATTTGGTAATGTACAATGAGAAAGGATTAATTAATGACCTCATACTGAAGATTCTCCTGGGTAGCAGTGATTATTATATGATTGAATTTCACATGCAGTTTGAGGGAGAGAGGAGCAGATCTAAGACTAATGTTTAAACTTAAATAAGGACTATTATGAGGGCATAAAAATAGAGCTGGCTAAAGTGAACAGGGAAATGAGGTGATAGGATAGGTTAGTAGAGATGCAGTGTCATACATTTAAGGAGATATTTCGGAATACTCAGAAAAGATACATTCCAGTGTGAAAACAAAAACTCTAAGGGAAGGATGCAAAGATAGTATCAAATTGAAAGAAAAAATGTGTAGTTCCACAAAGATGAGTGGCAGGCCAGAAGATTGGACAGAATATAAAGAATAGCAAAGAATGACAAAATAATTAACAAGGAGGGAGAGATTAGAGTATGTGAGAAAGCTAGCTAGAAATATAAAAACAAATAGCAAGAGTTTCTACAGGTATTTAAAAAAAGAAAAGAGTAAGTAAAGTGAGTGCTGGTCCTCCAGAGAATGAGGATGGAGAATTAATAATGGAAAATAAGGAAATGGCAGATGAATTGAATAGATATTTTATGTCTGTCTTCACTGTAGAGGATACAAATAACATCCCAGAACTAATTGTGAATCAGGTGGTGAAAGGGAGGGTGGAAGTAAAACAATTACAATCACCAGGGAAAGGGTACTGAGAAAATTATTAGAACTAAAAGCTGACAAGTTTCCCAGGTTCTGATGGACTTCATCCGAGGGTCTTAAAAGAAGTGGCTGCTGAGTTGGTAGGTGCATTGGTTTTAATTTTCCAAAATTCCCTAGATTCCGGAAAGGTCCCATCAGATTGGAAAATAGCAAATGTGACTCCTTTATTCAAGAAAGGAAGGAGCCAGAAAGCTGGAAACTACAAGCCAGTTGGCTTAACATCTGTCGTAAGGAAATTGCTGGAATATATTATCAAGGAGGTTATAGCGGGGAACTTAGAAAATCTCAATTCAATCAAGCAGAGTCAACATGGTTTTGTGAAAGGGGGATCATGTCTGACTAATTTATTGGAGTTCTTTGAAAAGTAACAAACAATGTGGATAAAGATATATATATCTGCTGTACTGAGATTTCCAGAATGTATTTGACAAGGTGCCACATCAAAGGATACTAAATAAGAGCTCATGAGGGGGTAACATATTAGCATGGATAGAGGATTGGTTACCTAACAAGAAGCAGAGAGTATGGATAAATGGGTCCTTTTTGGGTTGGCAAGATGTGACAGGTAGAGTGCCTGTGCCTGGGATCAGTGTTGGGGGCTCAACTATTTACAATTTATATCAATGACTTGGATGAAGGGACCGAATGTATGGTTGCTAAATTTGCTGAAAAGACAAAGATAGGTAGTAAAGTAAGTTTTGAAGAGGACATAAGTAGTCTGCAAAGGGACATAGATAGGTTAATTAAGTGGGAAAAAATTTGGCAGATGGAATATAATGTGGGAAAAGATGAACTTGTCCACTTTAGCAAGGCAGAATGGGTGGAAAACCTCAGTTGTTGACAGGGCCCTCAACTGTATCCGGCCCATCTCCCGGGCATCCGCCCTCACGCCTTCTCCTCCCTCCCAGAAACATGATAGGGTCCCCCTTGTCCTCACTTATCACCCCACCAGCCTCCGCATTCAAAGGATCATCCTCCGCCATTTCCGCCAACTCCAGCATGATGCCACCACCAAACACATCTTCCCTTCACCCCCCCGGCGGCATTCCGCAGGGATCGTTCCCTCCATGACACCCTGGTCCACTCCTCCATCACTCCCTACTCCTCAACCCCCTCCTACGGCACCACCTCATGCAAACGCAAGATATGCAACACCTGCCCCTTCACTTCCTCTCTCCTCAGCGTCCAAGGACCCAAACACTCCTTTCAAGTGAAGCAGCATTTCACCTGCACTTCCCTCAATTTAGTCTACTGCATTCGTTGCTCCCAATGCGGTTTCCTCTACATTGGAGAGACCATACGCAGACTGGGTGACCGCTTTGCAGAACACCTTTGGTCTGTCCGCAAACATCACCCAGACCTCCCTGTCGCTTGCCATTTTAGCACTCCACCCTGCTCTCTTACCCACACGTCTGTTCTTGGCTTGCTGCATTGTTCCAGTGAAGCTCAACGCAAACTGGAGGAACAGCATCTCATCATCCGACTAGGCACTTTACAGCCTTCCGGACTGAATATTGAGTTCAACAATTTTAGATCTTGAACTCCCTCCTCCATCCCCACCCCCTTTCCGTTCCTTCCCCCTTTTTGTTTTTTCCAATAATTTATATAGATTTTTCTTTTCCCACCTATTTCCATTATTTTTAAATGTATTCCACCCATCATTTATCTATGCCTTTTATGCCCTTTTAGTCTTATTTCACCCCACCCCCACTAGAGCTATCTGTACCTTGCTTGTCCTGCTATCCACTCTTAATTATTCTTTTAGATAATATCACCACCTTCAACACCTCTTTGTTCTTTTGTCTGTGACATCTTTTGGTTATCTCCACCTTTCACTGCTTGCTTGTCCCAACAACCACTACCGCCCCCCACCTTCTCCTTTCCCCCACCACCTTAAACCAGATTATATTTCACCCCTCTCCTATTTTTACTTAGTTCTGTTGAAGGGTCATGAGAACTCGAAACGTCAACTGTACTCTTCTCCGCCAATGCTGCCAGACCTGCTGAGTTTTTCCAGGTATTTCTGTTTCTGTTTTTGTTTTGGATTTCCAGCATCAGCAGTTTTTTGTTTTTATCTATAGAGGGATCTGGGTGTCCTGGTACATGAATCAGGAAAAGTTAGTATGCAGATTCAGCAAGCAACTCGGAAGGCAAATGGAATGTTGTTGCTTATTGCAAGGGGAATGGAATTTAAAAGTAAGGATATTTTGCTACACTTATACAGGACATTGGTGAGACCACATATAGAGTACAGTTTTAGTCTCCTTATTTAAAAAGGACATACATTTGTTAGAAGCAGTTAAGAGAAGGTTCACTCTACTGATATCCAGGATGGGGGTGCTTATCTTATGGGGAAAGGTTGGACAGGCTGGGCCTATATCCATTGGAGTTTAGAAAATTGAGAGATGATCTTATTGAAACATATAAGATCCTGAGGGGACTTGATTGAGTGGATGCTGAAAGGATGTTTCCCCTTGTGGGAAACTAGAGCTAGGGGACACAGTTTAAAAATAAGGGGTCTCCCATTTAAGGAGGCGATGAAAAGAAAAGTTTCTCTCAGATAGCAGTGGAGACAAGGTCAATGAACATTTTTAAGGCAGAGGTAGCTAGATTATTGACTAATAAAGGAGACAAAGATTATTGGGAGTAGGCAGAATGTGGAGTTGAAGCCACAATCATATCAGCCATGAGTTTATTGAATGGTGAAGCAGCCTCTAGGAGCCAAATGGCCTACTTCTGCTTCTAATTCATATGTTCGTATTGAGAGTGAAATCCCTTGCAGTTTATGAAAGCCTCTGACTGGCCTACGGAAGCCCTGATGGCCACATGCGCGCAGTTAATGATTTCTTGGACTTGGGGAATCCAGCCATGGCCTCTTAGCCTATGGCTCTTTTGATCTGACTGTCCTCATCTGTTGTAAGTTTGATGTCATTGTTGCTGATGCCTGGGAGATTCCGCACATGTCCCCAGTTGTACCTGGAATGAACCCGAGGCATGCAAATTCAGGGCCATTGTGACCTTGAGAGTCACCAGTAGTGAGTGCTCACCCACGCAATTGGGGCTGATCTTCCCTGCCACCATATCATGGAGAGTTGTCATGGTCTCTTGGGAGAGATGCAGATGCCAGGGACACTGGCACTCTGACATTTGCAGCTAGTTTGAACGCTGCCCATAGACCCTGCCTGCTGGGTGGCCTCATTTCCTGGCACATCCTTGCACTTGGGGCACTCTGTAGCCCTCTGATCCCTTGCCATCACCAGGCCGCATCTGTGCCTGGTCAGCAGGACGCTGCTGGACCCTGGACCTGACTACTTTCCTGCCTCTCCCTCCTTCTCTGGTTCTCCTCTTCACTAAAAGGACCTGCACGCAAGCGGACGATGTCCATAGCCTCAGCGCACTACCATTCCTGTATTGGCACCTTCCCACTGGCTGATGATTGCTTACGCACTGGCAAATCTCTTCCCTCAGAGACGTTCCAAGATGCTCTTTATCACCAAAGCTCAGATTGAGCTGAGCTTTCTGCCCCATCACTTCTCATAGCAACTTCTGCTGCTCTCTCCATTACTTCAGCCCTAGTGCTGATGATCCCATTATCTGCTGACAAGCTGCTGCAGATTGGAAGCTGCTTACCCTCCAACCCACTTTGTGACCCATGTGTGACCTGTAAAATGGCAATGGGCCATGCTAAATTGCAGCGCATTGCATTCTTAATTGGCTCAATTGGCCTTAATCGTATGCTGAGCGGGCGTCTCATTTTGCTCTCTGCTTGCCATCCATATTGCTTCCTGATGTGATGACGTTGGCTAAAAGTTTAGCTCTTTGTTCATTCACACTTATAACTTTTGATGAATTGTACAGGTCAAAAAGACAGTGCTTCGTAATGGAATATTTTCCAATTATGCCATCCAAATTTAGAAAGAAATATTCCCAGGTCAGGTACAGGATGTATTCATACCCACCAGACGTTGAATTGAAAGTGCCCATGCCCATTTTTTGTGAGACTTTGGAAGAAAATGTCATTGAACCTCAAATGATTAAGCTGTACCACAGTGCTCAATATAGTCTCCAATGGAGTCCATTTAGATGGTTCAACTTGGTTGCATGAATGGTACAGGAATAGGAAATACAATCAACTGAAAATAGCAATATAATTCAGTCTAGCAGGATCAGTTGACAAAAGTTGAAATCAGTGATAAGTAGATTTACAACAGGTATTTGGAACTTGCATCAAAAAATGAAGTAGAGACAAAAACATATGGGCCATTATGCAGCTGAATGAGCTGGGAGAATTGGAATACTAAAAGGTCAAGTGTTCATGAGCCAAATGGCCTGTTCTTGCCCCCAGCTGTTCACGAGCCCACACAGAACAGCAATGACCAATGCCAAAGGTATGCACATGTTTCTCTTGGCCTGCAACTACTGTGAAAGTAATTCTAACAATGATATTTTAAAAACGGAGTATGTACAATATGAACACCCCATTATAGGAAGGGCACAAAAGCAATAGAAAAGCTTCACTGTAGCTATCTTACTAATGATGAGGAGTTATAGTTCTGAAGAAATTCTTGAAAAATTAGTGGTTTTTTTCACTAGAGCTAAGAAAATTGACAAGACTTGATAAGAATTGTTCAAAATCTTGAAGTGTTATAAGGTAAATACAGGTTGTAAAAATGGTAATAAGATATTAAATATAATATCGACAATAATTAAAGATGTTAGGAAGAAAATCTGTAATTAGGGTATAGCTAGAATGTGGAAGCAGAATCCCAGCTCTGCTCAAAAAGGGGAATATTAAAGGGTTATGTAAAGCACTGAAGCCTTACTTTTTGACAATTTCTTAAACTTTATGGCATTGTCTTGAAGTGTACTGTGCCACTGGTTAATCATAATGGAACGAACTCCAGTCAGGCTTAGGAGTATTGCTGCATCCATTTGGCCCTCTGATGACAACTGCATTATACTACAAAAACACAAAAGAAAAATGAAATTAAAAAACATTTACATAATGATACGGTTCACAATTCGTTCTTCTTATCTGTCCAAACAAGCGTTGGGTGATGCTTTGTTGGCAATCTTAGTGGTAAGTTGTTACTGAATATTAATTTTATAATGCAATTATGATATGGTCTTAATATCCACCGCTCTATCATTGACAATAGGAATCTTCCTTCCCCTGCCACAGCAGGAAAGTCAACCAGCTATTCCATGACTAAATTTTACTGAAGATCTTTGCGGTGCTTCTGCCCCACCTTAACAGCTTTTGGCAATTCTCTGATAAGCTGTGACAGAATTTGTCTGTTGTAAACTTGCTACCTGCAGTCCATCTGACATAATTAAAAGATCCAATCTGGAAAACTGGTTCAGGATTATGGCGAGCTTGGGGTGGCATGTAGAAGTGGGTTGTGGATGTTCATTGTTAAGTGTATTCAAGACAGAGATCAATAGATTTTTGGTCTCTCATGGAATCAAAGGATATGGGGAGTGGGTGGAAAAATGAGGTAGAAGATCAGCAATGATCGTATTGAATGGTGAAATAGGTGCAAGGGGCTGAATGGTCTACTGCTACTCCTATTTATTGTGTTCTCATTCTGCCTTGGGTAGAAGTCGTCAAATTTCAGGCAGCTGATGTAAACAGGGTTGCCTTGCTGAAAGTTTAATTATAACTACTATTCCAATTGGTGCAGTGTTTCTAATGGGGGGGAATAGTTGCACAGTCTCCAGCTCACTTGAATTAAGAAAAAGAGCAATGCATAAAATTTCAAATTACATACATTAGTCAAATTCTAAGCTTTTTTACAGTGTGAAATTTTCAAACGCATTAAGCATTACCTTTTTGGTCTATCCATTACTGACTGCCGTCGAAAACTTTGACAGGTTTGAGCTAGATCTAGAAGAATCATTAGCTGGCATTCTGGATAAAGGGAAGTAACAGAATATAAGTTAAACTATAAATAGGTTGTTAAGTGCTAAAATTTAATGTATGCACTAATACTGATAAATTTTAATTTTCAAGCTGGTAGCTTCTTTATTTTCTGGTATTACCAAAAAGGTATCTGTGCTTGTTTTAGCCACCCTCAATTCAAATCCAGAAATAGAAAAGATCAGGTGAGGAGAGGTGGAATGGTTTCCCTTTTTTCCCACTCCTCGTTTGACAGCAACAGTTTTTTTAAAAGGATGTGCCTGCCAATTCAGAGAGTATGCAACTGTTTACAAGCTGTAACTGTAAAAGACAAAGGTTTTGAGTTTTTTGAAAAAAAAGTTTTTATTTGCTTAACCCCATCTTAAAAAAAAAATAAAAACACGCCAACTTTTACACACACACACACACACACACACACACACACACACACACACACACACACACACACACACACACACACACACACACACACACACACACACAAAATAGATTAAGGGATATCCGTGCTGAGCTTTGTGGTTCTTCTGGTTTCAACATTGAGGTGGTTTAAAGATGTAGATGGATGATTTAGCAGTTTTTCTGGAGACAACAGTTGGTGTGCTGAGTTCTTTAACAAATCCCTGCCTGTGGCATATGGATAGTCAAAAACAGCAGACAGGATTCAAGCTTGTAAAACTAAGTGGAAAGGAAAACAGGGAGAGAGACCTGCACATGGATCCTCTGTGCTGTTTGTATTCAGACTGATTTGTTTTTCCCTTGTACTTGGAGTCCACATAAATAATTCAAAGTTACATTTGGAAATGGACGGTGGTTATTCATACCTATTTATGATGAACTGGTTTCTCTACAGCTCTCTTTCTTAAGTTTCAAGTTCAGAGACAGTGGGCAGGAAATTCCCACCTGAAGTCAACGGATCTTTCTCTGGACCATCAAATTTACCATCTCACCCATGAAGCTTCCAGTGGCGGGCAGGGCTGGAAAATCTAAGTCATGGATTTTGAGTTTTGGTAAGTCCATTAACAATAGGACATGTGGGTTCCACAGATGGTTTCGTCTCAGCATGCCCACCCAAGGAAAGGAATGGAAACCTGAGATAATTTTGAGTCTGCAGAAATTACTAAAGTCACCTGAACCTCGGCAGTCATCTTAATAGCTTGCTGTTTTAGTCCTTTAAAACTTAGTGACTTCGAGCCAGTAGATACATCAAAGTCATTTTTTTTAGTAAAGCATGGCTTCATAGCTCTCTATACTGACAGTATAGGCAGAATTTTTGATCTGAGATCAGGACTCTGACATGAGGTGAATTTCCTGATCCCACACTCACATCTTATTGACATCAGACACCTGACATCATTTCAGTCCGGGTGGTCAATTAGCAGTCAGGGAGCACACTCACCATCCAATTAAGGATGGCAGACAGACTCTGGAGACTAGAGGGCAACTAGGAGGATCTCCAGCAATGACACAAAAGCAGCACCACCGTCTAAGGTTGGAGCTGCTAATGCATGTGAGATAGGGTGCCTTACATTGGAAACACCCTCTGGAAGGAGGTGAAAAAATTTCAATTTAAAAAGGCCACAGCTGCCAGACTATCATCATGAAGGGGCAACTCCACAGGACAGTCAGGGCTGCAGCAGTGGTCCAACGGCTATGACGGCTGTGGGGGAATCCTTAATGGGATGGAGCACTGGCCACTCCGATTCATCCCTGGCTGTGCTTTGGCCTCAACAATGGGCCAGGAAATCATCTGGAAAATTCCAATCACTCTGAGGCAGGAACATGCCGGCAACCTGGGACACAGCTCTCTGACACCAATTTTGGGCCTTCCGTCTCCAGTCCTGCCTCCAACAGGAATCGAAAATTTTGCTCAATGAAGTCCACAAGCAACAAAACCCATGGACAATGCCACTTCAATAATCAACAGCAAGCTTGCAGCTCAGGAAGCTGCATCCATCAAATGTGAAATTTCAGTGGAAGTCAGTCAAATAGCAAAGACCATGAAAATCCCAAGTATTTACCTTAGATAGTGCTGCATTAACAAATTACACCTTTCCATGGTAGGATTTGAAGTCATGGGACTGAATTTTACCAAAACACAGGAAGTACTGTTGGCCGCATGGTAGCAGGTCATAATTGTGGATTTTGCTGGCAGTGTCCAATTAATGCTCGGAGGTCCAGCAGGGGGCAGGGTGGGTGGTTAAGTCCCAGCAGCTTAAATGGAGGTGCTAAATTTAAAAGGAAAGCAGCATTTGCAATAAAGGTGTCACACATAGAGGAAACTGAAAGGGGGATACAAACCAAGGGAGGCTGTGATGGGGTGACTGGATTTAGAGGAAGGGTGGCTTCAACATTTAGCAATGCCTCTCTGGAGGTGCTTCTTCAGGCAAGTGCATAGAGAAAGGTGTTCCTCTCAGCCAATGGGAGAAAGGAGGCCAGCAAGCCTCACAAGAAAGAGGGAGACAGCAGCTGTGGAGTGGTCACACAAATGTGGGTTTGCTGCTTGCGATTCAATGACCTGGTGTGGTCTGTCAGGGTGAATAGAATCATTAATAGAAAGCTTGCATCCCTGGATGTCACAAACGCATCAATGAAATAAGAGGTTGTCTATACTTGCATTGGGCATTATCAGGGATCTGTGCTCACAGTGAAATGCATAGCAGCTTCATTGTAGATGCCCCAGTTCAGTCAGAGTTGAACTCTAAATTATCAATACTGAATGGCTGCTCACAGTAGACTTCCCAGTGGTGCATGCTGGATCTTGAAACTAGCTCAGACTGACGAATGAAGCTGCGCTATGCAAATCGAGTGGCACTGTGTTTGCAGGAGAGGATGCTCATAATGCCAGAGAGCAGAAGCACACTGGAGGGGGATTGTCATAGCTTGCAGTACAGATGCCAGTGGGGGAGGAGACAATGGAGCTAGGGGAGGTTTCAGCAGGGTACCTGGTTGCTGAAGGTGTGATGTATGTGGAGTACGTAAAGAGGAGTAACTTCATGCAAGCAGCCACGAAACCTTCTGATGAGTACTAATTATGGCACATCTGTAGCCAGTACTGAACACCAGAAGCTCCAGATAAAGGACAGGCAGAAGAAGTTGGCAGAAAGTGGAACACTCTAATATCACTGTTATCTCTCCTGCCGGTCCAGTAATAGATGAGGCAATATTGAAGGCAGCAGAATGACATGAAACCTCAGCAGAGAAGCTATACCTGAGCAGACAGTGCTATATCACACCATAGAACAATAGAAAAGTTATGACGCAGAAAGAGACCATTCAGCCCATTGCGTCTGCACCAGTCAAAAAAAAGAGAAAATATGAAACTAGCTGTTCTATTTTAATTCCACTTTGCAGCATCTGGTCCATAGCCTTTAAGGTTACAGCACTTCAGATGCAGATCCAGATATCTTTTACATGACTTCAGCTTTTCTGCCTCAACCACTAATTCAGGCAGTGAATTCCAGACATCCACCACTCTCTGGGTGAAAAAGCTTTTCCTCATGTCCACTATAATCCTTCTACCAATCACCTTAAATCTATAACCCCTGGAAATTGACCCCTCAGCTAGGGGAAAACATGTCTTTCCTGTCTACCCTATCTAGGTCCCTCATAATTTTGTACACCTCAATTAGGTCACCCCTCAGCCTCCTCTGTTCTAAGGAAAACAACCCCATCTTATCCAATCTTTCCTCACAGCTGCAATTTTCAAGCCCGACAACATTCTTGTAAATCTCCTCTGTACCCTCTCCAGAGCAATTATGTCCTTCCCATAATGTGGTGGCCAGAACTATACACAAAATTCCAGCTGTGGCCTAACCAGCATTTTATACAGTTCCATCATTACATCCCTGCTTTTGTATTCAATACCTCATTGAATAAAGGAAAGCATTCCTTATGCTTTCTTTACCACCTTATCCACTTGTTCTGCCACCTTCAAGAACATGTGGGCATGCACTCCAAGGTGTCTCACTTCCTCAATCCTCTCAATATCCTCCCGTTTATTGAGTATTCGCAAATATATTACCTCACACTTTTCCGGATTGAATTCCATTTGCCACTTTTCCGCCCACTCACCAAACCATTGATATCATTCTGGAGGCAACAGTTATCCTCTTCACTATTAACTACATGGCCAATTTTTGTGTCATCTGCAAATTTCCCAATCATGCCTCCCACATTTAAGTCTAAGTCATTCGTGTATACAACAAACAGCAAGGGCCCCAACACTGAGCCCTGTGGAACACCACTGGAAACCACTTTCTATTCACAAAAACACCCATCGACCATTACCCTTTGTTTCCTGTCACTGAGCTAATTTTGGATCCAACTCACCACTTTCTCCTGTATCCCACTGGATCTCACTTTTTTGACCAGTCTGCCATGTGGGACCTTGTCAAATGCCTTAATAAGATCCATGTAGACAACATTCACTGCACTATCCTCATCAATCCTCCTTGTTGCTTGCACAAAAAATGTTATTACATTAGTAAGATATGATCTTCCCCTAACAAAACCATGCTGACTATCCCTGATCAACCCTTGCCTTTCTAAGTGACAGTTTATCCTGTCTCTCAGAATTGATTCCAATAATTTGTCCACCACCGAAGTCAGACTGACTGGCCTATAATTTTCTGGCCTATCTCTGCACCCTTCTTAAATATTGGAACAACGTTCGCAGACCTCTAATCCTCTGGTACCTCACCTGTATCTATTAAGGATTGGAAATTAATCCTCAGAGCATCTGCTATTTCCTCCCTGGCTTCCTTTAATAACCTAGGATACAATCCATCTGGCTCTGGTGATTTATCCACCTTCAAGGATGTCAGTCCATCCAGTACTTCCTCTCTCATTATGCTTATTGTATCTAATAATTCATACTCCTCTTTAATTAAAATATCTGCATCTTCCCTCTCCTTAGTGAAAACAGAGACAAAGTACTCATTGAGAACCAGCTGCTCACATCTTCAGCATCAACACACAAGTTACCATGTACATCTCTGATAGGCTGTAACCTTTCCTTAGTTATTCGCTTGCTTTTAATGTACTGGCAAAATATCTTTGGGTTTTCTTTGATTTTACCTGCCAATATTTTTCTCATCCTCTCTTTACATCATCCCTGTACTTCAGATACTCCTCTAGGCTTTCTACAGTATTTAAGCTTTTTGTGACTGCCATAAGCTTTCTTTTTCTGCTTTATCTTACCCAAAATGCTTCTGGATAACCAGGGTCTCTAGACTGTAAACCTTGCACAACCATAAAATCTCTCAATTTGTTAGTCATTAATTTATAATGTAGCATGACCCCAGCAGTGGCAAATGTAAAACAACTGAGCTTCACTCTCACTACCTCCAATTCGATCAGGGCCCATAGATCAGATTGTTCTCTCACAGTTAACCTTGACAGGTACAAAACCTCCCCCACTGCACCTCACTCCCCACGTTGTCAACATATTACACTGACAGGATCCAGACTGAGAAATGGCCAGGAAGAGTGACAGCGGCCGTACCCTGTAACTCTGGACGACCTCAGCTCTTGGTGCAAAGACTATAAACTAATAACGGCATTGGCTAACCTTCCACAGGGAGCTTTCACCTATTTTTTTTCTTTTTATTCATTCACTGGATGTGGGCTTTGCTGGCTGGGCCAGCATTTATTGCCCATCCTTAGCTGCCCTTGAGAAGGTGGTGGTGAGCTACCTTCTTGAACCGCTGCAGTTCATGTGGTGTAGGTACACCCACAGTGCTGTTAGGGAGGGGGTTCCAGGATTTTGACCCAGCGACAGTGAAGGACAATGATATATTTCAGTCGGGATGGTGATTGGTTTGGAGCAGAACTTCTAGGTGGTGGTGTTCCCATCTATTTGCTGCTCTTGTCCTTCTAGATGGTAGTGGTCGTGGGTTTGGAAGGTGCTGTCTAAGGAGCCTTGGTGAATTCTCTGCAGTGCATCATGTATATGGTACATACTGCTGCCACTGTGCGTCGGTGGTGGAGAGAGTGAATGTTTGTGCATGTGGTGCCAATCAAGCGGGCTGCTTTGTCCTGGACAGTGTCAAGCTTCTTGAGTGTTGTGGGAGCTGCACTCATCCAGGCAAGTGGAGAGTATTCCATCACACTCCTGACTTGCGCCTTGTAGATGGTGGACAGGCTTTGGGGAGTCAGGAGGTGAGTTACTCGCCATCGGATTCCTCGCATCTGACCTGCTCTTGTAGCTACAGTATTTATATGGCTAGTCCAGTTGAGTTTCTGGTCAATGGCAACCCCCAGGATGTTGGCAGTGGGGAATTCAGTGATGGTAATGCAATTGAATGTCAAGGGACGTGGTTAGATTCTCTCCCATTGGAGATGGTCATTGCCTGGCACTTGTGTGGCGCAAATGTTACTTGCCACTTGTCAGTCCAAGCCTGGATATTGTCCAGGTCTTACTGCATTTAGACATGGACTGCTTCAGTATCTGAGGAGTCGCAAACGGTGCTGAACATTGTGCAATCATCAGTGAACATCCCCAGTGCTAACCTTATGATGGAAGGAAGGTCATTGTTGAAACAGCTGAAGATGGTTGGGCCAAGGGCACTACCCTGAGGAACTTCTGCAGCGATGTCCTGAAACTGAGATAACGGACCTCCAATAACCGCAACCATCTTCCTTTGTGCTAGGTTTGATTTCAACCAGTGGGGAGTTTTTCCCTGATTCCCATTGACTCCAATTTTACTAGAGCTCCTTGATGCCGCACTTGGTCCGACGTCAAGGGCAGTCACTCTCACCTCACCTCGGGAGTTCAGCTCTTTTGTCCATGTTTGAACCAAGGCTGTAATAAGGTCAGGAGCTGAGTGGCCCTGGCGGAACCCAAACTGGGCATCAGTGACTAGGTTATTGCTAGGCAACTGCCACTTGTAGTACTGTTGATGACCCCTTCCATTACTTTACTGATGATCGAGAATAGACTGATGGGGCGGCAATTGGCCATTTTGGCTTTGTCCTGCTTTGTGTGTACAGGACATACACGGGCAATTTTCCACATAGCCAGATAGATGCCAGTGTTGTAGCTGTACTGGAACAGCTTGGCTAGGGGTGCAGCAAGTTCTGGAGCACGAGTCTTCAATACTATTGCCGGAATATTGTCAGGGTCCATAGCGTTTGCACTATCCAGTGCCTTCAGCTGTTTTGCGATATCACACGGAGTGAGTTGAAATGGCTGAAGACTGGCATCTGTGATCCTGGGGACCTCTGGGGGAGGCGGAGTTGGATCATCCACTCGGCAGTTCTGGCTGAAGATTGTAGCAAATGCTTCAGCCTTATCTTTTGCACTGATGTGCTGGGCTCCCCCATCATTGAGTATGGGGATATTTGTTGAGCCTCTTCCCCCAGTGAGTTGTTTTGTTGTCCACCACCATTCACGACTGGATGAGGCAGAACTGTAGAGCTTAGATCTAATCCGTTGGTTGTGGGATCGCCTAACTCTGTCTATTACTTGCTGCTTATGCTGCTTGGCATACAAGTAGTGCTGTGTTGTAACTTCACCAGGTTGACATCTCATTTTTAGATTTGCCTGGTGCTGCTCCTGGCATGCCCTCCTGCACTCTTCATTGAACCAGGGTTGATCCCCTGGTTTGGTGGTAATGGTAGAATGGGAGGTATGCCGGGCCATGAGGTTGCAGATTGTGTTTGAGTACAGTTCTGCTGCTGTTGGCGCACAGTGTCTCATGGATGCCCAGTCTTGAGTTGTTAGATGTGTTCGAAATCTATCTCATTTAGCATGGTGGTAGTGCCACACAATGAGATGGAGAGTATCCTCTGGGCTAAATGCATCTATGGCAGGCAGGTTGGTGAGGATGAGGTCAAGTATATTCTTCCCTCTCGTTGGTTCCCTCATCACCTGCCGCAGATCCAGTCTAGCAACTATGTCCTTTAGGACTCGGCCAGCTCAGTCGGTAGTGGTGCTACGATGCCACCCTTAGTGATGGACATTGAAGTCCCCCACCCAGAGTACATTCTGCTCCCTTGACACCCTCCGTGCTTCCTCCAAATGGTGTTCAACATCAGCAGAGGGAGTGCGTGGTAATCAGCAGGACGTTTCCTTGTCCATGTTTGACCTGATGCCATGAGACTTCATGGGGTCCGGACTCCATGTTGAGAACTCCTAGGGCTACTCCCTCCTGACTGTACACCACTGTGCCACCACCTCTGCTGGGTCTGTCCTACCAGTGGAACAGGACATACCGAGGGATAGTGATGGTGGTGTCTGTGGCACACAAGTGGCTCTGGATCCCACTCCCGACATGGATGAAAGCTCATGTAGAGGTCATCAGGTCGTAAATGACAATCCAGAACACACCAAGCGAAAGTCCACCTAGGTAAGTGGGGACCGAGATTCGACTGGGTCGACTGTGGCACCAAGTGCTCGGCAGGCCAGATTAACTGACGGCAGAAGTGACGCCATCCAAATTGAATTTCTAACCCCTTGACTTCATGGAGCTAGCCAACTTTACAAGGATTTGGTGCACACCAAAAACGAAATCAAGTCCAACATATGCTGAAGGATGAAGTGTTGCATAAACGAAAGGCAATGACTGCTGAGAATATGACAGAAGCAGGGTGAAAGGTTAGGGTGTATTCGATAAGATTCAAGCGTACCTGAGAGAACAGACCCTCTCCCAGGACAGATAGTCTCACGACTGGGGAGATTGGTGCAGTTAGAAAACATGGAACCAGTTGGTGAAAATGGCACAGTAGCATGCAAGCAGCTGACAGAGGCCGTGACAGCTGTGGCCACTCCCTGTTACAGGAACTGCCCAGTGACACTCAGATTCTTGCAGGTGGCAAGCCTTGGGAGTCTTCAGCAAAGTGGCAGACGCTGGAGTGATAGTGTGAAATGTGTGGGCATCTGCCAAAGGCTGTTCGTTCCCATGCACATATAGTGGAGGAATACATGAGTGGTGCTATGTATCTGCTTTATGAGCACATGGCCTCCTCCACTGAGAGAATATTGACACTCATGGAGAACCACATGTAGCATTTCATCCAATGGATACTTGAGGTGCCCAATGACCTGCACACTACTACCTCATCCAAGAGCTCTGTGGAGTGCTGGGCCTGTAGGTAGCGGCCGAGACACCTGGGCCCATTGCCAGGTGCTCAAAGCTTCAGGTAAGCAATGAAGGATGGGTGGACCTTGCAAGGGTGGTGAAACAACTGCTTGAAGCCCATGGGGTCTCTTCTCAAAGTACTCTTGGTGTTAATGGCAGCGCCTCAGCCCTTTTGACATCAACATTTCATCAAGCTGCAATGACAGAGGCAGCCCCTGCATAGATACAGGTGGCAGATGGTCCCCCGTGTTCTGGGACTCTCTCAGCCTCAGGCACCCAGAGAATGTATAACACATTCATCCAAAGCAATGGAGCAGAAAGGCAAGTAACCTGTCTCCACTTCAGCTGCATGCGTCGGGATAGCATAATGTAGGAACACCTGCAGGTGCTCAAGTAAATCCACATATTTGCACTTGGGATCACACTAGATGACATTTTATCGTGTAACGTCAAAGATTTGGAATAGTGGGCAAAATCTTATTGAGGCATCAGAGGTCTCACCTGCCAGCTAGAAAGCCAGTAAGAGACCTGGGCTGCCTATTTCCAGGGATACCTGCTGAACCACGAGACAATCAGGCAGTGGCAAGGCCAGCACTAGGCCTTCCCTGGAATCAAGACTCCAGGAACAGAGGTCTCGCCTAACCAGAGCTGCTTGCCTCATGTGCTCAGCAGCACTGCTGGGTCATGGCTGCTGCCAGAAGGAAAGGCACCAGAATTCGAGGATTGCAAAGCAACCAAGTCTGCAGGTAAGCTATGTTGGAGGGGTTGCAGGATGGGGGTCGCGGGGACAGGGATACAGGGGGATTGGCAGCAAGGGCAAGGGAGCTTCCCAATGTCCAGTCCTCGATCAGGCACTAAGTGTCTTCAGTCAAGGGACCCCCAACCACCCCCACCCCACCCACTCCCCCCCACCAGAAGGTGACAAGCTGCCTGCCTGGTTTTAGCTGCCCTGCACGCACATGGCGACAAGCCCACCACTTGGTTAATACCAGAGGCAGCAGGATGATGCCCTTAATTGGTAATTAATTGTACACTTAAGACACCTTGATAGGCAATGGGCTAGGATAGTCAATGATGGGCCTTCCCACCCAGACCTTAATTCAGGCAAAGGTGGAAGGTGGCAGGGTTCCAGTACGCCACCATCCCATCTAATTACATGCCCTTTCTGTCCAATATGCTTTACACTAGATTATGTCCTGGATGCTCACTTCTGTACTTGTGGGTTGTTTCCAGCTATGAGGTTTTGGGAAGGTCATGAAAAAAATCTGAACTGCATGAGGGTAATGATGAACATATGCCTTGGCTTAATGTCATGATGGTCCATTGAGCAGAGATAAATGCTGAAGACAAAAAGGTCTGAAAATTTTGGTCACAAGGAATCATGTACATGTTATAGTGCAAAGTGGCAAAATCAATGCAGCTTGAGGATTTGGAAAATTATAGCACTCTATATGATCGGTAGTGAAGCGCAAATGCTTTTAGGCCACTTTGAGTACAAAAGACGAGGCTGAAATGTTTTCAAGTATTTTCAGCAAAACATGTACATGGATTATTGTACACAGCGTCCTCCCAAGGTCCCCGTCATGGCTGGCCAATTAGGTTCATCCCATTTTGGTTAAATTACTATTCCAGGTTTATTTACAAATAAAATAATCAACAAAAGCCAAAAGATACTGGTACTATTTTAAACAGCACAATACTTATACAGGAGGACCAGAACCACTCATATTGCTTTTTACAGTTTCTTGAAACAGTTCCCTCAGATAAAATTATTGAAACTCTTCTTTCCTTGATACATGGTCCATTGTTCCAAAGTGCACCTTTTGGGATTAGGTGTTACACACAGAATATATGAGCCTTCTGCTTTATGGAGCCTGACGTGATGTCAGAATTAAAATTAACAAACATAAGATAGATCTTTGTCCCTTGTAATTTCTTTGTTACAAAGCCATTGGAAGGAAATCACATGACACAACTAGAACTTCTTGTAAAAGATTTACATTGAACATATTTTAGAGCATTCTTATAAATGCGACGTAGATTTTTTTTGTGCAACTGCTGATAAGAGAGGAATTTAAAGTAATTAAAATCATAATAGGACATACTATACCTGGAAGATTCATGGAAATAAGTTTTGATGGCAATAAGTTCGCAAGAAAACGCTCCGTTCCATAAAAGACAAATGCACTGCAGCTTTTCATCATCTCTTCCCAATTTGCATGACTATGATAGAAGAAAGGACGTATTGTTGATTATGAAAGTATGTAATTTGGAAGCTCAGGGTAAGCAGGAATTCAGATAATATAATTCTTTAAAGTAGTTGTTTACTGTATTTCAGTAATGAAGCATCTGTCAAATTTTGGAGGATAATAAATATAATCCAATGCTAAAATGTTCACCAATAGCCACTTCAAATTTGTAGCAAAATTATTACTGAAAAAGTCATAAGTCAACATCTACATTTCTCCTTAGAAATTCAAGAAGTCCATTTGATCACCAGATTTAATAGGAATGGAGACAGCAGTAAAAAGGGAATTCCCCCATTTAGAAATAGAAATCTTTGTCCATCTTAGTGCCAACTTTGACCTATGAACATAATATTCTTCTACTATGTTTCAACTAGGGGTCCCTAAAGATGGGGTTTTCCCCATATAAACTTGCTACTCTAGGGCTGGGATTTTCCGGCCCCATGGCGGCTGGACCCGCTGCGGTAAAGGTGGCGTCCCAGCCAGAAGTCCATTGACTTGCGGTGACACCAGAAGATCCCAGCGGCGGGCGGGTATGGAAAATCCATCACTAAGTGTTTTACCTGGCCAGGAGGTTCCAAAAATCAATTTCTGAAAATATGCTTCACTGCCAATTTTTTCTTCATTTATATTGGCCAAAATTAGAGTTTAAACATCTTTAAAAATTGTATATTGCAAAATATGATCAAATTCATTAATTTAATTATTTTTGTGTCTTTGAATTCTTTCATTAAAGTTTTTATTTGAAGTGCTACAGCCTCGCCTGGGATTCTCCAATGTCCTAAGCACTATCATATCATCTATTCAGCCTCTGTGGTGCTACTCTATCAATTTCATTCCTTCTGTTCCAACATAACCAATGCATCACCCATAATGCTTCTTGTTCTATGATCAAATGGGTCATCCCTCGCTTGCATCCTAGCCTTCTATTATTCCTCTTCTGCACATCTGTGCAGCCTGAGGTTTTACATAAGCATGTGATCTGTTTACATACATATGCCAATTACTTTGAGTTTCACCATCCACCCTCAACTCCACAAATATTGCTTTTCTGTGCAATTTTCTATCTGACATTGTGAATGAGGAAGAATTTCACCAGCTGAACACTGGCAAAACTGAAGCTATTCAGTTCCAATCCTGTCAGAAACCTCAAATTCTATGCACTTTCCTATTTTTGACTGAATTGAACAGTGTGCAGGTTGTTTTCCTGTTAGAACTTGAGTTGAGTTTTTGGCTTCTCATCAAGCCTGCCAATTTCGGCCATTGTTACATAGCCTGCCTCTCTTCCTATCTCACTACTTCTGCTGCTGAAATTCTCTTCTATGCTTTTGCCATCTCCAAGTTAATTTTCTCTATGTCTGCCTCATCCACACAAATTTTCTCATCCAGAACTCTAAAGCCCCTCGATATACCAATTTAATTCCTGCTCAATCATCACCTCATTTTACTGACCTCAATTTTCCAAAATCCGGAATATTGATTTCATAATCTTAATTCTTACCTTCAAATTGCTTAGTGGTAATGTGTCAACCTACCTTTTCAATTTACTTTAGCAGCACAATCCAATTTACAAGCTCCTTTCTTCTATTTTGAGTCTGCTACACAACCACCCCTATACACACCCTCATCCCATTCCTGTAATAGTCGTTTGGTAGTACAGAACCTGAGCATTGCTGAAAAAAGAGACATGACAAAGCTTTTCATCTTGCACTTAGCAGGACACTTCGCAAGAATACCAATATAAGGAGAAAGCAACAATTTAAACAGTTTGAGAAGAGTGTGAATATGATTGGCAAGTGGACTCTGATTAGTAGAGGTGTTGCCATGGAGAATGCACCAGTGATGGTGACTGACATTTAACTCATATTGTTTGATGTTTAAACCAGGCAGCTTGACCTTGATTGTCAAGGCATTTCCTTGAGGAGTGCAAGATGAACAGCAAGATGATAAGTGTCCTGATGAATAAAGACAAAAAACTTCGAAATGTCTCTTTTTTTTTTACAGCAACACGACTGTAATTTGGAAACCTCTTCAAAAATTTGTTGCATTTCTCCCTACATTCAAAACCCTTCTCAAAACCCAGTCCTTGCACCTTACTTTTGGTAATAACTCCCTAATTCCTTTTGCATCTCTTGTAAACTGGCCCACCATCTTCAGCTACCTCATCAATGACCTTTCTTCCATCTAAGGTCAGAAGTAGGGATGTTCACTGATATTTGCACAGTGTTCAGCATCATTTGTGACTCCTCAGATACCGAAGCAGTCCATGCTCAAATGCAGCGTGCCTTGGACAATTAACAGGCTTGGGCTGGCAAGTAACATTCACGCCACACAAGTGCCAGGAAATGACCATGTCCAACAAGAGAAAATATAACCACTGCCCCTTGACATTCAATAACATTACCATCGCTGAATTCCACACTATCAACATCCTTGGGGTTACTATTGACCAGAAACTGAACTAGACCAGCCACATAAATACTGTGGCTACAAGAGCAGGTCAGAGGCTAGGAATCCTGTGGCAAGTAACTCACTTCCTGACTCCCTAAAGCCTGTCCACCATCTACAAGCACAAGTCAGGAGTATGATGGTATACTCTCCACTTGCCTGGATGAGTGCAGCTCCAGCAATGTTCAAGAAGCTCAACACTATCCAGGACAAAGCAGCCCGCTTGATTGGCACCCCATCCACAAATATTCACTCCCTCCACACCCAACGCACAGTGGCGGCAGCATGTACCATCTACAAGTTGCACTGCAGGAACTTACCAAGGCTCCTTAGACAGCACCTTCCAAGCCCACAACCGTTATCATCTAGAAAGACAAGGACAGCAGACACTTGGAAACATCACCACCTGGACATTGCCCTCCAAGCCACGCACTATCCTAACTTGGAAATATATTGCCATTCCTTCACTGTTGCTGGGTCAAAGTCCTTGAGCTCACTCCCTAACAACACTGTGAGTGTATCTATACCACATGGACTGTAGCGGTTCAAAAAAGCAGCTCACCACAACCTTCTCAAGCGCAATTAGGGATGGTAATAAATGCTGGACTAGCCAGCGATGCCCACAGCCCATGAAGGAATAAAAAACTGTTCAAACCTGTGCATAAAACTCCTTGGGATGTTCTGCCAAATCACAGATATTATAAAACGTTTTTTTTTTAATTGTTTTTCCTTTTCTTCCTTATATTTGTTGATTTAATTTCATGTGATAAAAGTATGTCTTTTTTGTAGCCATTAAGTTACACCAAATGCAAAAACAACTATAAAGGCAAATAACATGTACAGTAACTATCATCAGAGCAGAACTGAAGGTGTAACTGAACATTCCTTTAGGGCATTTACTTAAATATTGCATATTTTGACAAAATTCAAAAAACGTTAAAAGACTAAACGCACCTTGGGACATACTCATTGCCCATAACTCCATCCCAATGTGCTGTGAACTGTGAAGTGTATTTTTCTATAATTTCTGTCATGACTTTCAGAGGACTGAACACTCCTAAAAAAAATACAAGCAAATTAGCTGAGTATAGTTCAATTCTATCTGCTCTTTATATAATGCATTTAATAATTTTCAGATAGTAGTACTCAATTTGATTAGTGCAGATATGCAAATCTTTTATGTGGAAAACACAAGATTTCTTTAGTGATGCAATGGATTTTTTAGGTGGGTTTTAATTTGAATGAAAGGCCATTCTTCATTACACTTCTAGATTCTCTTTATATGAATTATGTCTAGCACTGATTCTTAACACTTCAGTCACCATGCTCTAGACATGACACTTCGTATAAAAAGCAATCAAATTCCAAATAAATAATCTTAGAAATATACATCTGAAAATGACCTTAAGGTAATAAGAACTATCTCAAAAAATTCCAACATTAATTGACCTTTAATTAATTCTAGTACATAGTTATGTTAGTTCTAAAGGAGCACCTGAGCAGTACCTTAAAAGCACAGGCCAAATTAGCAGTTAAACATCTAAACTGTGTTTCATCAGACAGCCCACAAGCAATACCAAGGGATATCAACTACTAATATGATACTCTACTTTATTTAACATATTTATGCAGGGAAATCAAAATTACAGGGAATGTGATCATAGGATTCTAGTTTTGCTTTGAAACTTAACATGCAATATTAAAATGTGAAGACACATTTGTATTCTCTTACCTGAGTCACTAGTTTCATCATAAGGATCTACAATATCTGACAAGTCTAATTAAGGTCAAACTGGGGGTTACTTATAAGGAGGCCCATTTGTAATACCACCCAGCAGCAAATATCTATTATTGCTGGCAAGTTCATTGGCATTGTGCTCCCAGCACTACTCACACTCAGGTTCTATGTCAGCAGTGAGAACTTGTAAAATTGGTGTTGTAGCGTTTGATTGTATTTTGGTAATTATATAATTTGAAATGCAAAAATTATCATCAGTCGGGGAAAAAACAATACAGGAAACACTTTTGCTCTTCTTTGAATTGCTATTTTACGTAGCCTGTGGGAAATGGAATCTGCATTACCCAAAGTGTTAGAAATAAATCTGACTTTCACCAACCCTAGAACAATTGGATAAAAGGAAACAACTGAATTAATAATGATTGTATTTTTGTGCAGCCTAAATCAAATCTGAGGAAAGGCATGAAAAGAGAGGATAAATAAGTCACTTTTAATTAAAGTATTATGAGTTGACGAGGTAAAAAAATCCTTAAAATGTCATTAATTAACTAAATACAGTTGGTGTCAACATTCCTTTGCCTGCACAGTAAAAATAAATCAACCAGGATTCCTGCTTTTGATCATTTTTCAGCAGCATCTTGTATTTGCATATTTTGCTTTTTCTAATTCATGGGATTCATTCAAGGCCAGCATTTATTGATTATTCCTAATTGTCCTTACAGAAGGTAGAGGTGAGCCACCTCTTTGAATATTGGAGTCCATGTGACAAAAGTACTCCCACGGTGCTGTTTGGGAGAAATTTCCAGGATTTTGACCAAGCCAGTTCAACATCATTAATTAACTAAACAATGACCAAGGTCATATTTTTATCTGGTTATGGAGGCAGGAATGGGTTCGGGAATAAGAAAAACTTAAAATTTTTTGCACTAATTTAAAATTTTAAGTACCTTCCTGGCCCTGCAATATTTTTGTGTGGCCTTTTTACGGGTTGGGAATGCCTTGGATTGTGACCATGTCTGCATTTCTTCTGAAGATGGAAATGCCATTGTAAGTCCTATAGGATATGTGAATTTCCACCCCACACCCGCATGCCATGCTATTTTTGTGTGCGGTTGCGGGTTTTAGGAGCCCTAAAAACCTGCCGCATTGGAGAGTTCGTAACCACTGCTGAGGAGACAGGAACATTCTGACAGGTAAATGTTAAAGTCTTTGACAACTTCAAATGTCACTATTAGATACTGTATTGTAATGTAGATGTATTGTAATGGCAGTAATTCATCATAGGGCTCTGTCCTGTAAAGATAAATTGACCATTACATTGACCAGCATTGTTTAAGTATTGTGATGCATTAGAGTACTTTTTCCATTAGGAAAAGTGGCATAAGATATCCATAACTATAGAAAAATATGCTGGGAAACTCTCCTGTTGTGTTTTGGATTGAAATTTAAATGAAATGTTTAAACTTACCTTTGAAAAAAAATTATCCTGCTGTTGGAAGTTAAATAAACCCAAATCTCAAAATTCAAAACAAAAATATAGCAGGAATGAGGTTCAGAGGTGGACTTAGGTTTTGGAAGTTAGGAATGGGCCTGACTTGTGTCTCCCCAGCCCAAGATAAAAATCTGTGCCCAAGTATTAAAGATTTAAAATGCATGGGTTAATGGCATGGAATCAGAGAATAATAAAGCACGGAAGGATACCATTCAGTCCTTCGTACCTCTCCAACTCGTTCATTCCCCCACTATTTCCTCATAGCCTTGGAAACATTTAATTCCTTCAATTATTTTTCCAATTCCCTTTTTGAAAGTTACTACTGAATCTGCTTCCACCACCTTTTCAGATAATGCAAGTCATAACAACTTGATGTGCGAATAAATGTTTTCTCATAAGACGGAGCAGAAATAGACCATTTGGTCACCCAAGCCTGCTTCGTTGTTTAATAAGACGATGGCTGATCTGATTGTACCTGAAAGGAAACTGAATAGCAGTGTTTTGTACTGATAGTTTACCAGTAACCTTGAGAGTTAGGCGCATCTTATGGAGAACCCTGATTTTGATATTCCAATATCAAATTATCTACATCCAGTTGGGCTTCCACTTTTAATTAAAGTATTATGAAATCTCTGAGTGATTTACAGAAGAGGAAAATGTTGAAATTTCTAGCCTTTAAATTGGGATTGCAGTCTTTATGCCTATATTTTAGCAATGGCTGACTCTTAATCAATGTCATCATAATAAGTTGCAGTAAAGCTACATTGAAATTGTTGTGACAATAAATACATTCAAAATATGATTTATAAAGGCCAACAAGCCTATTACTATTCATGATAATAGCAGAGTTACTTCTTCTCAACATATTTTGATAATCCTTTTAATCAAATCATATAAATGATTTAACTGGTTAGAATTGATACTTTCAAAGAATCATTAATCATCAAAAGGATACATTTGAAATTGTGAGTATTCACTGGAAAACAGCCTGATGGTAAAACACGATCAATTGGTACCTGTAATTCAAAGGAAAACAAGTGGCACACTGATACTATCACAGACGATCACTCAGACTATTATATTCAGTAACATTTAGCAATTAAAAATTTGATTCAAGTTTTATTAACTACATTAGTGTTTTATACCCTCTGATTTAAAGTAGACAATAGGACCTACATCTCACGGAATCTGCTGTAACTTTGGTGGGAGTCGACTGTAATGGTGGTTAGAAGCTTAGTTAGAAAATGGATTTCGCAAGTCCCGGTCTTCAGCCACTATTTCCAGGTGGCACTGGCCCTACAAGGCAGGACAGGAGCTCTCTAAATTGGGAGTTCCCATACTTAGACCTTCAGTCAAGTCCTGGACTAGCATTATTGGGGTACACTGGGTTGGCAGAGAGTAAGAGCGGCAGTGGTGTACACCACTCAGGGCTTCTGTAGATCGGTATGTCATTGAAGTTTCTAAGTGGTATCCAATACAGTGCCCTGATCCCATTCTTTCTGGATGTCCATCTAGATTGTTCCTGGGTTTCTTGGGTCTTTTTGTAGGGTGGGTGGGGAAAATGCACACTGTAAGTCTAACCCCACAGTGCAAAAATCTCATGTGTCTTTGTTGTTCTCATCCTTACTCTTCCTTACAAACAGCCTCAATGTTTTTTTTTAACTCTTACAACAAATTTTAATTGAAAACTTTTGAATTTTATTCTCTATTATTTCAAAATTACTTGAACAAAAGCTGCTGAGTAGAAAGTACTACCAGCTCGATAAAAATATTGTACCAGTACATGAACAGAACTGATGCATTCTAAAAAAGTAGCATGCACAAACATAGCCTGCACAATCCAAATTCAGATCAATGGCACAAATCTAGGCAAAGATGTCTAATCTAAGCCCACATTTTTCAGAGAGGCTAAGGCCTACAAGTAAAGACTTCAACAAATGCATTAAAAGATACCAGACAATTCAGTGGATGTATTTAATTGTGTTGTTAAGAAATCTTTAATTACTTAAATATTTTTATTTTGTTTAAAACCTTGGGCTAAATAATATGGGGGTGGAGACACTGCACATTCCCTTAGAAACCACATTGGCATGAAGCTGACTGACTCCATGCCAAGCAGCCCCACAGCAAAAAAAGCAGCAGAGCGCATTAACCAGGGCTGAGTGGGACTTGAGGGGCGGAAGTCCTGCCCTCTGGAGCTGCCAGTCAATCCAACTGGTTGGTAACTCCACCTGTCCTGGTAGCACCAGGAAAGCCTCAATGCAGCTGCCAGGACTGCAGCTGAAGTGAGGAGCCTAAGGTCTTGGATCCCCGGAGCAGGTATGTCTGGGATCTTGGGTCAGGAGGGTTAGGGAGCATTAGGGACAGGGGCAGTGAGAGTGAAGGAGGTGGATTTAAGAGAGGGAATGGGTAGGAACGAAGCGGGGGGTGGTGGGGTTCAGACCAAGCGGGTCCACCTCGCAACTGGCAAAGGGAAGCCTGTGAAGAATGACCCTCACTTCCTTCCCGCCCTTTAGCCATTTAAGGTCAAAAATTGGGCTTCCTGCTCCTGCCCTGATGCCCATGCCAAATGTATTATGGCATGGGCAGTGTTATTAGGGTCAACATGCTTGATAACATGTCTCATTGGCCCTTAATTGATAATTTTAATATGGTGGGCAGGCTTCTGATTTTGGCAGCCCCCCCACCCCCCCCGCCCCCCCCACCCCACCACCACCCCCACTATTATGGGGATGAGCTCTGGGGTGGCGGGAAGGCAGTGGGATGGACGCCCACCCTATTTTATGTGCCCCTCCACACCCGCAAGGAACACCCCTACCGGGGCACGTAAAATTCAGCCCCTTATTTCTGATAATAGAAATTTCAGTTACTGGTGGATGAAAAACATTTTTAGAAAGCATCTGAGCCATTTAGAGAACCCAGTGCTCAGGCTGTGCAATCAAAGTGAGATACACTTTTACTATAAAATAGCAGTTATTCTGTGTCACACTACATGACACCTTAACACAGAAAATATCTATCACCAAAGCAGCCATAGGAATAACAGGTAAAGAAGGCACTTTTAATGAATTTTCACTGAAAAATGCACCTTAGAAAAGATTTTAACACATTATAGGTGCTTCGAAGAAAGATATGTCAGGCACTGGTTACATTTGGTTGCCTAATTTAAAGTCATTTAAATTAATCTTCGAACCACATACAGTTACCCAACTGCATGAGCAAAAAAAATGTAAGTTTTATACATTATAATAATTGAAATCATTATTAAAGTAATCATGATCCAGCATTAAGAAGATACCTTAATATTAAGAATGATATAGAGATACATGCGCTGTTAACATGCACAAATACTGTACAATATTGAGCAACATAGGTGTCTTTAACTAGTGTAGAAATGAGCATTTGTGTTAAATGTTTCAAAGGAATAGAATCGATGAGATTCTACCTTTGACAATTTGGACTATTATGATTGCATGTAATGGACAATGATATTAAAAAATATTTTTTTCAAAAATAATTATGCGAAATTGTGTTTTACATAATATTCACAGAATGAAAGAGTCACATACTTATTATTATCTATAATTAATAAGCCTGTATAAGTTACCATTTTAATGGTTTTTCTTTCACCTCCTTTTGTTTTAGGTCTCTTTGTGTCCTTATTGTTTACAGTTTCTGTTTCAGAAAGAAAAGGTATCACCATTTAGCATACGAACATATAGAATAGGAGAAGTAGACCATTCAGCCCCTTGAGCCTGTTCCACCATTCAATAAGATCCGGGCTGATCTGTGCTTTGAATGCCACATTCCAATCTACCCCCAATAACCTTTGATTCCTCTGCCAAACAAGAATCTATCTACCTCTGCCTTAAAAATACTCAGTGACCCAACTTCCACTGTTCTCTGAGGTAGTGAGTTCCAAAGTCATACAACCCTGAGAGAAAAAAATTCTCCTCATCTCTGTCCTATAAGTTGGCCCATAATTTTAAAAGAGTGCCTCCTAGCTCTGGGTTCACCCACAAAAGGAAACATCCTTTCCACGTCCACCTTGTCGAACCTGTTCAGGATCTTACATACTTCAATCAAGTCACCTCCCACTCTTCAAACTTCCAGTGGAAACAAGCCCAATTTGTCCAACCTATCCTCATAAGACAACGCACTCATTCCAGGTATTAATTTAGTAAACCTCCTCTGAACTGCCTCCAATGCATTTACATCCTTCTTCAAATAGGGAGACCAAAACTGCACACAGTATTCGAGATGCGGTCTCACCAATGCCCTGTATAACTGAAGCATAACGCCCTTACTTTTCTGTTCAATTCCTCTTGTAATAAAGGAGAGCATTCCATTAGCCTTTTTGATTACATACTCTACCTGCATACTAACTTTTTGTGACTCATGCATGAGAACACCTAGATCCCTCTGCACCTCTGAATGCTACAGTTGTTCTCTGTTGAAGTAATATTCTAATTTTTAATTTTTCCCACCAAAGTGAACAACTTCACATTTTCCCACATTATACTCCATCTGCTAGACTTTTGCCTACTCACTCAATTTATCTATATCCGTCTGCAAGCTCCTTGGCTGGAATTTTCTAGCCCCCCACAGGCACCCCCCCCCCCCCCCCACACCCACCGCCCCCCAACACTGCACCACCCCCCACACCCCACTCCGCCCCGGCGGGGATGGCGAGCCACTGAAATCTTTGTTCACATCGGAGGGACTGGAAGATCTAGCTACCATGCCTTCACTCCCTCATCTAAGTCATTGAAGTAAATTGTAAAAAGTTGAGGCCCTAGCACAGAACCCTATAGTATTACACTCGGACAAAGACCCATTTATTCATACTCTCTGTTCTCTGCCAGCAGCTAATCTTCTATCCGGGCTAATATGTTACTCATACACCATGAGTTTTATTTTCTGCAATAACCTTTGATGTGGCATCTTATCAAATGTTTTCTGAAAATCCAAGTACAGTACATCTACAGGCTCCCATCTCTGATAAATTAGTTAAACATGATTTCCTTTTCATAAAACCATGCTGACTCCTCCCGATTACCTTGAGTTTTTCTAATTGCCCAGATATAATCTCTTTAATGATTGACTCTAACACCTTCCCCACAACAGACGTCAAGCCAACTCGCCAATATTTTCCTGTTTTCTGCCTACCTCCCTTCTTTAATAGAGGAGTTATATTAGCCAAATTCCAGTCTACTAAAAAATTAGAATCTCTCACTGAGATTCAAGCACAGGGTTCTAAGCCAGTCCATATAGACTGGCGGTCGCTGATTACTCAGACTAACAAACTCATGAGCAGTCCAAATCATAAGTCCACAAAAACCCACCCCTTTAAGAAGACTGGTGCCAGCAGCAACATCATAGGATTTCAATTTTCTTCAGTAATATATAAGGTCACTCTTTCACTATAGTGCTGGGTTAAACTCGATGACTCTAAAAATTGGTGGAGGGATTGAGATGCGTGAATAAGCTACACCTATTGATCGAAATACAACCTTTGTGTTGCCTGCTCATTGGAATGATCGTTATGTGCAGCTATTGCTAACTGTGTTGCCCGTTAGCTGCACACAACAGCAGGGGCAACCCAAAATTGTAACTTCCTAGTACATCTTAAATCTACCTTGCACTGGTTAAAGCAAACCTGTACCTCTTAAAGGGGACGTTATGCCTGGAATATGTGCTGGAAATTGTGGAAAAGTAAGCTGAACAGGGGCAGTGCAAAATGGCACAACTTGGGAGAGAGAGGGCTACCAGGTTTTCTGAGATCTTGATGGAAGATGAGAGGAGAAGAGATGTCCTGAACATACAGGGGCCAGGATGTCCTCCAGACATGGGGTCAAAAAGGGAGTAAATAGCAGAGTGACATCTCATGCTTGGTGATTCCAAACTCCATTTCCATTCATCATCCTGTCTCTCCTATGAGTCCATTGCCCTCCTTTCCTCCCTGAATCTCTCCCATTATATAAACTTCCCAACCCATTTCTTGGCCACTCCCTTTCAAACATAGCGATTGGCCTGGCCCTCAGCAGAAGTCAATGGCGGCCAGATTCCATGCCATTTTTTGCAAATTTGATCCTCATTGCACCAAAATCAGCCATGCTACGGAGCTGAATTTTCCAGCCTTACTTCCTAAACTCCTACATCTTTCTTTCCTCTTTTATGACCTTTAAATCCCACCTATTTGATCAAACTTGTGGTCACTCCTCCTAATTGCTCCTTCTTAAGCTCAGCAATAGTTCTTCTCACATCTCTGCGAAGGCCTTTGGAGCATTTTTTAAAGATGCCAAATGAATGCAGGTTGTTGATTTTTATGTAAACTGAGAAATTTCAGGTTAATTAACCTACTCTTTTATCTATTACCTGACTCATCTCTGCGTAGACGATTGTATAGCAACTGCAATGAGAAATCTCTTGACACTGAGGTGATCACATCGCCCTGCAAGGCCCTCAATGCCTCCAGAGGTAGTTCCAACAATAGTTTGTCAGCCAACAGAATTATAAATTCTCCTGAATCTTGAGACAGGCCTGGGAAGAATTGATAAAGAATAATTAAATCAGTTCACAGTGACTTCAGTGAAACAATATTGAAAGAACTGTGACTTGAAGCAATTAAGAAATAATCTGAGCAAGTAAAAGAAAAATTACAAGAACGACCACACATCAAATGCACATGAAGTTTGTATAAACAGACATTTGAAGAAATACAGCATATTTTGCTGCTGAATGGAATTGAAAAATGTAGGCATTTAATTGATATTCTAACATGAGGTGCTCTTGATGGTAGCTGTGTCTTCAGTTGGGAGGTACTGAGTGGAGACTAAGCACTTCTCATAGGAATTAAGGGAAAGCTCCTGCTAAAGCCATGCTAGGCACCTTTTGTGTAGTGGACTTTAAAGAGGTGCATTGGCAGTGGCCTGCAAGTAAAATTGCTGTCTTCTTCTAGGGATTAAATAGCGAAACAAACTCCCAACAAAATCAGTTAATGGTATCAGCTAACTTGTTCATGGAAGAATCACTCACTGTCAAATTGGAATGTGACAAAGGGATGATTGGTAATTTCAGCTACATATGGGATGGGATAAGGTGGAAGAGGATAATGTTATTCTTTTATTCATTCATGGGATGTGGGCATCACTGGCTAGGCTAGCATTTATTGCCCATCTCTAAATACCCTTGAGAAGGTAGTGGTGACCTGCCTTCTTGAACTGCTGCAGTCCCTGTGGCCACAGTGCTGTTAGGGAGGGAGTACCAGGGTTTTCACCCAGCAACAGTGAAGGAACGGTGATATATTTCCAAGTCAGGTTGGTAAGTGGCTTGGTGGGGAGCTTCCAGGTAGTGGTGTTCCCATGTGCCCTTGTCCATTTAGATGGTAGTGGTTGTGGGTTTGGAAGACGCTGTCGAAGGAGGCTTGGTGAGTTCCTGGTGAGTTATGGAGGTGGATGTAAGTGGTTTTTTTATTATGGAGAAAATATGGGGTTGGAAATTCAGCTCGAGGTCAATAAAGATATGGAGGTTGTGACAGCCCAGCCCAGCACCTTCAATTCTTGGTCAAATGCTATCTTGATGTCAAGGGCAGTCATTCTTGCCCCATCTCTGGAATTCAGCTCTTTTATCCATGTTTGAAATGTGGACAGGTAGGAGGATGGAGTCAGTAATGAGAGTTTACGATGGGACCTTAAGACATAGGCTTCCTAATGTTTAACTGCAGGAAATTACAGCTAATCTAAAACTTTAAATTGGAGACGCAGTCTTGTAGCAGAGGCAAAAGATAACTAAAAGCAGGTGGAGTTATAAATCAATATAATCCAAGGTTAATCAAGTTGTCAGTGAAATTCTTCCCAAATTAATTGCCACATACCTGGAGTTGACTTTCCACCCACTGATTTTTCCTCTTTCTTTTTGGATTTTGATTTCCCTGAATCCATGCCTGCTACTGATGAAGGCTGTTGACTGAAGACCATAGGTGATTAAAACATGTCTTTAAAAGATATCCACCTCTCATACATCTTAAACTGTAGTCTACCTTGATTGGTTTTAGTGTAGGTTTACCAATAGGCTCTCTGAGATTATCTAAATAGTGGTTTCTATCTGGCTTGGTGGTGTTAGATAAATGATAAAAGAATTCCTTCTCTGAATGAAACTTTGAATGACCATTAAGCTCTTAGGGTTTTCTGCTAGATATTCTCTTAGGATACAGTGGGTGGAATTTAATGCCCTCCCCCATGGCGAGTTTGGAGGTGGTGGATGTTTAATCAGGTGAGATGGTGGGGTAGGGGGGTCCCTGCCGCCTTCCCAACTCCGCTCCAATTAAGTCCATGTCAGTAAAGTCCATGGATGGCCATCCCACCCTCCCACCAAATGAGGCCCTTAAGTGGCATTTAATAACCTAATTAAGGGCTTCATCCCACCGCTGTTGGTATTGACCCAGTGGCAGATGTGGGACTCGCCATGCAGGGTGTACAACAGGCAAACCCTGGTGTATGCTTGCGGACTCCTGGGGGATGGGGGGAGGGGGGGTTCGTTGTTCAAAGGCACTCAGCATCTAATCGAGGGACCTAGCATCAGGAAGGAAGATGCCCGCTGAGCGAACGCCCCCCGCTCTTATTCCATTACTCACCTGTGACCTGGGATCCAGCAATGATCCTGGGCCTCAGGTGGAAGTTGTACTGGTGGCAGCCACCACCACCCTGGTAGCACTGCCGTTCAATAGCTGTCAGCCTCTGACGGATGGCAGCAACTGGCAGCTGGGATCTCCGCCTGAGGTCCTTGATCCAAAGAAAGGCCCACCACTGTCCAGTTAAGTGCCTGTGCGGCAATCAATTCAGCGGGCGTTCCCTGAAAGAGGTGATGCAGGGCTCCTGCTGGCTCAGCAGCTGGTGGGGAAGATTCCTGTCACCTCCATTAAATCCAACCCAGTTTCACAAACCAGTCATAAGAATAGACCTTTAGTCAGTTATAAACAAAAGTCTGTTTTTACAACAATGAAAGGTGGATTGTCAGGATCAAAGGAGGAGAGAGAAAGAAAGACAGAGCAAGTGAAAAAGAGAGAAAAAGAAAGCGAGAGGGAGACAGAAAGAAAGAATCTACATAAAACCTTTCATGGCCTCAGGATATCACAATGTGGAAGAAGAATTATTTTGAAGATATGGACACCATTGTAACATGTAGGTTGGGAAAAGAAAGCTTTGTAAAGGGCACATTAGCTTTGCAAATTGACCCAAAAAAATTAGACAAAATGTCAGGCGTTGGGAAATAAAGATGCCTGCTAGTATCAGTCTCAAAGTGACATCGTGCTGGGATCCAGAACCCTTCCTCCCCAATAATTTTTTTTTTAAAAAGAGTAGAGAACAGTAAACCAGCCTGAAGGCATAAAGTCCCTCTGCCCAATGAGTATTGTTTTCTGTTTAGCTGGCAGTGGGGACTTCTCATAGTTGACCTCAAATTGTAGGTCTTGAACTGTATTGAATGTCAGGTACATAGCAGTGCTCGTATGCTTCAGGCAAGCAGCTCTGATAGAACAATTGCCCAGGGCATGGTTATGTTTTAACATGCTACACCCTGTGATATACTGTAAACAAAAAATACGCATCTGAAAACTCTCGACATTGAAAAGAAGCTAACGCTGAGAAACTTCTACTGATAAGTTTGCAAGTGTCTGGGATCTGGAATGTACTGTCTGAGAGCATGGTGGAGGTAGATCCTTTCAAATGGGCATTGGATAAGCACCTGAAGGGGGAAAAAAATGCAGGGCCACAAGGAAAGGGCTGGAGAGTGAGACTAGGTGATTTGCTTTTGATGGCACGGATGTGACAGACTGAATGGCTCCTGCTGTGTTGTAACCATTCTATGATTCTATAATTCCATCCAGTGGGGAGAACAGTTGAGGCACCTGAGACTGTCTATAACGAGTCATGACAGCTGTCGGGGAACCTTATGCACACTTGCATGAAGCATTTTGGTGGTCGGGGACAATCTGTATATTGAGGGAATGGAAACCTTTCATACTGACAACTGCCTTGCCTGCTCCAATGATTTCTTAATGGCCACATGGATGCCGTGTATCACCTGCTGCACTACCATGGAGGCAAAGCCAACAGTCCTCTGGAGCCAAATAGCTGCACCTGTGGAAAACTCTATGTACTCAGATGCTTTTGCATGCAGAGTATCTGTCACCTGGGTTGTGCAGGTACGGGCGGCTGACTGAAAAATTTTACAAATGTCTGCAGCCATGCATCAAAGGAGCCAGCGGCGTAGAAATGCCAAGTGACTGTCACCACCACTGCCACAGCACTGGTTGTCTGTCCACTCCTTGGGACCTGAAATCCTCATCTAGAAGTACCCAGACATCCTTAGCCACCTGCTGCAAGAGGCATGGACTTCTACAGCACTGCTGCTTCAATAGGCACTTGAAGCTGACCCTTTGCTTATAACCCTCTGTTGAGGGTTGCAGCCTCTTCTGTAACCTGCTCTTCTCCAACCTGTCTGGAGCTGGCGGTGCTGCTGTTTTCCAATGGTCCAGCATACCACTGAATAAGTAGACCCCATGTCTACTGTGCATTGCACTGTTGTGGTCCGCTCAGCATGGTTGTCCTGGCAGATTATGTTAGCAGAAGATAACCTAAATTATCAGCCCTTAACACTTATTATAGCAGCAGTATCAAAATGACCACTCCTCCATGTCAGGTGTCTGCCAATGCAAGGGATCATCCCAGCTGCCTCCCCTCTTTATAATGAGGACTAAATGTACATTTCATTGCAAAATGGCCATCTAATGTGCACCACCTCAGCTCAACTGCCAAGCCACTGACACAGGATAGGGTCCACACAATGTTGCAAGATCTTATAACATTTTGTGTATGCTACTTAATTGACAATAATTGACTCTAATGATACCCACCATTGCTAAGTGGATAGCCACTATCTCGTTTATCCCATCTCTGGGAAAAGTGTTCAGAGACAGGAACTTGGCGGGAGTCAACCCAATGCAAAACTTTTAAAATCTGCTCCCGGCCCCACTTCCAAAGCAGCTTCCCTGGGGAACCTGGGAGGATCCCGCCCTGCGTTTCCCTGATTTAGAATTCATTTAAGACACTTTGGTTTAATCTATAGCACAGCTGCACCCTTTTGCTTGGAGCAGAAATCAGTTCTCTTTTGATCCCAATAAGTTATTTTACACCTAAAAATCCATGGCCCCTTAAAAGTGTGTCAGACATGCTGCAAATTAAGCCATGACCTGCACCTGTTGCGTCATAACCTTGTCTGCTAATTTATGTGGGGCCTTGTTGGGCATGGAGCCTCCGCCCATTCAAACAACATCATTTATGACAGAGGTGGAATAGCCAAAGGAAGGATCGCCCGACCTAGGAATATTTTTGTCTCCAATCCGGCAATCCCCCAGCGACAGTCGGTACATTAGCAACTGGCATATATGAAACCCATCTGAGAGTACAGGTTGGGTGGTGGCCTGAACCCCCAACAATTTTAAAAATGTTTCAAGAATTTATAAAATGGAGCTCTATGGACATTTTCTGGGTGTGGAGATATAACCCAGAGCAGCTGCCAATGATACATTTTGTTGCCTAAGATATGCCCCTCGTGGTATAATCGCACATCCAGATAATTAATATTAGGCTTCTTCCCCAGCCTGCAAATCAGGTTAGAAATTTCTAGCAGGCTCATCCCAGCACAGGTGACTTTATTTGCTGACGACACAAAGATAGGTGGGAAAGTAAGTTATGAAGAGGAGGTAAGGAGGCTATAAAGTGACATAGGTAGGTTAAGTGAGTGGGCAAAGACCTGGCAAATGGAGTGTAATATGGACAAATGTGAAACCGTCCATTTTGGTTGGAATAATAAAAAATAAGCATATTAGCTAAATGGTGAGAGATTGCAGAGCTCTGAGATTCAGAGGGATCTGGGTATCCTAGTGCATGAATCACAAAAGGCCAATATGCAGGTACAGCAAGTAATTAGGAAAGCTAATAGAATGTTATTGTTTACTGCGAGGGGAATTGAATACAAAAGTAGGGAGGTTATGCTTCAGATGTACAGGGCATTGGCAAGACCACATCTGGAGTGCTGTGTACAGTATTGGTCTCCTTATTCAAGGAAAGGTGTAAATGAGTTAGGAGCAGTTCAGAGGAGATTTACTAGGCTAATACCAGGAATGGGCAGGTTGTCTTATGAGGAAAAGTTAGGCTGGTATCCACTGGAGTTTAGAACAGTAAGAGTGACTTGATCAAAACCTTTAAGATGGTGAGGAATCTTGACAGAGTGATGTGGAGAGGAGGTTTCCTCTTGTGGGAGAATTTAGAACTAGGGGTCAATGGTTTAAAAATAAGGGGTCGCTTATTTAAGGCAGGGATGAGAAGAAAGCTTTTCTCTCAAAGGGTAGTGAGGCTTTGGAACTCTCTTCCTCAAAAGGCAGTGGAAGCAGGATCTTTGACCATTTTTAAAGCAGAGCTAGATAGATTCTTGATTAACTAGAGGGTGAAAGGGGGTAGTCGGGAGGTTACAATCAGGTCAGCCACGATCTTATTGAATGGCAGAGCAAGCTTGAAGGGCTGACTGACCTACTCCTGCTCCTAGTTCATATGTTTGCATTTGGCCACCCACAGAAATTCAGAGGTTCACCTAACAAATCAGATATAGCCTACTGGCTATTACAGGGAAGAGGCTGAACTTCTATACTTTGCGAATACTTACGGAACAAATGTAAAGTCAAACTGTGCCAAAACAGGATTCAGATACTCTTCCATAGACGCAATAATATTGGAGAAATCTGCATCAAGCCTGTGTTCATTCCCTGCAGTAGTTTTTGTTCTCTTTAAATTTAAATATGAAACAATAAATTAAAATATTTATCTTACTATCATAAAAAAATCTGACTAGCTATTCTACTATATAATGAAATATACTGCACTTTGCAATATTCTCAAGGCCAGAGATTTACAGTGGCACATTATATTTTTACTGCATAGCATTCTGGGACTTTGACAGTTTTTTGGAATTGAATTCCATGATTTTCATTTTCCACGAAAACTGCAAGTCAATAGCTTTGAAAAGCATGTACCCAATTTTATTGGCTCGCTTTCTTGTTTCTTATGTTGGAAGTTAGTGCTGAATGTATAATTTTGATTGCTATCTTTTTGAACTTTGTGATTGATGATTTGTATTTTGTCCTCCTAGTTCAGTGTGGGTACACCGCAGTACTGCGACAGTGAAGGAACAGTGACATTATTTCAAGTAACGATGGTGTGTAACTTGGAGAGGATCTACAGGGGTGATGTTCCCATGCATCTGCTGCCCTTATTCTTCTTGGTGGTAGAGGTCGCAAGTTTGGAAGGTCATGTTGAAGGAGCCTTACAAGTTGCTAAATTGCACCTTGGAGATGGGTACACATTACTGCACAGTATGCCAGTGGTGGTGGGAATGAATGCTTAAGATTGTGGATGGGTTCCTTAGTTCTGAATGGTGTTCAAATTCTGGAGTATTGTCGGACCTGCACTCATCCAGGCAAGTGGAAAATATTCAATCATACTCCTGACTTGTAGATGATAGAAAGAATTTACGGAGTCAGGAGGTGAATAACTCGTCATAGAATTCCCAGTCTCTGACCTTCTCTTGTAATCAGAGTATTTATATGGCTGGTTCAGCCAAGTTTCTATCAATGGCAACCCCCAGGGTTGATGGTGGGGGATTCAGCGATGGTAATTTCGTTGAATATCAAGCGGAGATGGTTAAATTCTCTATTATTGGTGATGCATAGTAACATAGAGACCTAGAAAATAGGTGCATGAGTAGGCCATTCGGTCTCTCAAGCCTGATCTGCCATTCAAATAAATCATGGCTGATCTTCACCTCAACACCATTTTCCTGCACTATCCCCAAATCCCTGGATATATTGAATATCTAGAAATCTATCAATCTCTGGCTTGAAAATATTCAACGACTGAGCCTCGAAAGCCCTTTGGGGCAGAGAACTCCAGAGATTCACCACCCTCTGAGTGAAGAAGTTCCTCTTCTTTTCAATCCTAAGTGGCTTACTCCTTATTCTGAGACTGTGTCCCCTGTTTCTAGATCTTCCAACCAGAGGAAACATCCTTCCTGCATCTACTCTGTTGAGCCCTGTAAGAATTTTGTATGCTTCAATAAGATCACCTCTCATTCTTCTAAACTCTAGAGAATATAGGCCCAGTCTCCTCAATCTCTCCTCATGGAACATTCCCGCCATCCCAGGGATCAGTCTGGTGAACCCTCTATGGCAAGTATATCCTCCCTTAGGGAAAGAGACCAGAACTGTACACAACACATTTAAACTGTTCAGCAATTCACCAAGGCTCCTTTGACAGCACCTTCCAAACCTACGACCTCTGCCACCTAGAAGGACAAGGAAAACAGATGCATCACTTGCAAGTTCCCATTCAAGCCACACCGCATCCTGACTTGGATTATATCATCATTCCTTCATTGTTGCTGGGTAAAAATCCTGGAGCTCTCTCCCTAACAGCACTCTAAGTGTACCTACACCACACAGACTGCAGCAGTTCAAGAAGGGAGCTCACCACCTCCTTCTCAAGGGCAATTAGGGATGGGCAAAAAAATGCTGACTTAGCCAGCGACACCCACTTCCCATGAAATAATCTGGAAAAAAAGCTCCAAGTGCAGTCTTACCAAGGGTCTATACAATTTTAGCAAGAGTTCTTTACTCCTGTACTCAAATCCTCTTGTAATCAAGGTCATTGTCTGGCAGAGACCATATTCAAGAACAAAATGAATCCTCACTTGGAGAATCGTGGGTTAATAAGAATAGCCAGCATAGGTTTGGTAAGGGTAAATCCTATCTGACTATCCTGATTGAGTTCTTTGATGAAATAACTGTAAAGGTTAATGAAGCTAGGGCAGTAGATTTTGTAGATATATGGAATTTCAAAAGCCATTTGATAAAATACAAATGACAGAATTATTAGGGAAATAGAACAACCTGATATTAAAGGGACACTAGTAACTTGGGTATGAAATTGGCTACAGGATAGCAGACAAAGAGAAGTAGTAAATGGATGATTTTTTTCTGGCTGGAGGATAGTATCCGGTGGGGTCCCCCAGAGATCAGTATTAGAACCATTGTTTCTCCCGTTATATCTAAATAACCTTGACTTGGGTATAGGATGCATAATTTCAAGGTCTATGGCCAATACAAAACTTGGCAGCATAATACATAGTGAACATGATAGTGTCACATTTCAGGAGGACATAGATAAACTTGCAAAATGGGTAGACACAATGCAGATGCAATTCAATGCAGATAACTGGAATGTGATGCACTTTGGAAGAAAAAATAAATATTCAGAGGTAGTATAATCAAAATTCTATTATTTTGTGGGGTGCAGAGGCAAAAGCAGAGGGACCTGGGGGTGCATGTTAACAAATCCTTGAAGGTGGCATGGTAAGTTGAGAAAGCAGCTAAGAAAACTTAGGGATACTTGGCTTTGTAAATGGGAGTATTGAATACAAAAACAAGGAGGCCATGCTAAACTTTACATATCACTGGTTATGCTTCAGCTGTAGCATTGTGTACAATTCAGGGCACCACACTTTAGGAAGGATGTTAAGGCCCTGAAGAAGGTGAAGAGAAGGTTTACTAAGATAGCAGGGATAAGGGAATCCAATTATGTGGAGAGATTAGAGAAACTGGGATTGTTGTCCTGAGAATTGAGGGGTTATTTGATAGAGCAAGTTGGGAGAAACTGTTTCTACTGGCAACCACTGGTTCAAATTTTAAAATAATTAGTAAAAGAAAAGAATGGGTGTGAGGAGAAATTACCTGTTGTTAAGATCTGGAATTCACTATCTAAAACTGTGGTGGAGTCAGGTTGCAAAGTAACTTTAAAAGGGTGATGGGACAGGTACTTAAAGAAGACTAATTTGCAAGGTTATGGGGGGAAAAAGCTGGGGAACAGGCACAGACATGATGGCCAAATGGCTTTCTTCTGATCTGCAGAAGAATTTTTTTCACTCAGAGGGCTGTTAGTCTGTGAAATTCTCTTCCTAGAGAACAATGGAGACTGTGCCATTGAATATTTTTAAGGTTGAGTTAGATATATTCTAAAAATCAATGGGAGTCAAAGAGTATAGGTGATAGACAGGAAAGTAGAGTTGAGGCCAGATTTCAGATCCTTTTCAAATGGAGGAACAGGGTCAAGGGGCCAAATGGCCTACCCCATTCCTAATTTGTATGTTTGTATATGAATTGCTACATGAAGGTCTGCAACCAAGTTCAGCTGCTCAGACTGTGCCTGGGAAAGTGATGACTTGAGTGTGGTTTGATCTGAGTGTGAAACTAGGAGTTTGGTGAGTGTGGGAGCTTGGTGAAGGGGGGAGGAGGTGCTCCTTTCTTTTTCTTTTTTCACCCTCCAGTATTTGATTCTTACATTGATGCAGTGGAAGAAGCTGATTGGTGAATAACTGGTAATTTATTCTACTTACAATAAATAGTTTGTAAAGTTAAGGTGTGGCAGGGCAGCTCGGCCAAGTGGAACGTCCCTCCTGTGGTATGTGGGAAGTAACGGATGTACCATGTGTCCTAGACAAACACATCTCCAGTAAGTGTCACCGGCTGCAAAGACTTGAGCTCCGGGTTTTAGAACTCGCGTGACAGCTGGAGTCACTATGGTGCATCCATGAGGCAGAGAATTATATGGATAGCAAGTTTAGGGAGGGGAATCATGCCTCAGGTTAGGAGTATGTAGGCAGAGAAGGAATGGATGAATGCCAGGCAGTCTAACAGAACCAGACAGGTAGTGAAGAAGTCTCTTGAGTCGATCTTGCTTGCTAACCAGTTTTCCATTTTGGATACTGGTGAGGGCAATTGCTCCTCAGAGCGAAGAGTCAAGTCCATGACACCATGGGTGACTCAGCCGCACAAGAGGGGGGAAAGAAGAATGGAAAGGCAAAGTGATAGGGTTCATTAGTTAGGAGAACAGACAGGCATTTCTGCAGCCATAGACCTGACTCCAGGGTGGTGCGTTGCCTCCCTTGTGCCAGGGTCAAGGATGTCAGAGAGCAGCTACAGGACATTCTTCTGGGGGTGAGTGAACAGCCAGAGGTCATGGTCCACATATGTAGGAAGAGGGATGAGGTCCTGAAAGCAGATTTCAGGGACTTAGGAAAGGAATTAGAAAGTAGAACCCAAAAGCAGTAATCTCAGGATTACGCCCAGTGCCACATGCTAGTGGCATAGGAATAGGAGGATTGAGCAATTGAACATGTGGCTAGAAAATTGGTGCCAGGAGGGAGGACATCAGATTTCTGAGGCATCAGGACTAGCTCTGGGGCAGGTGGAACCTGTACAAGATGGACAGGTTGCACCTTAGCAGGACCAGGGAGATTTGCTAGTGCTAGTGCTGTTGGGGAGGATTTAAACTAGATTGGCAAGGGAATGGGAACCTGGGAGGGAGCTCAGATTGGAGGGAAGCAAAACTGATAACAGGAAGTAGAAATGTAGTAAGCGATGTTAGAAGGCAGGCAAAACAACGGAGAGCATCAAATAGGATCAGAATGAAGAAATAATGTTAAAAAGGCAAAGTTAAGGGCACTCGATCTGAATGCACGCAGCATTCACAACTAGGTAGATGATTTGAAGGTGCAAATAAAGATTAATGGGTATGATTTAATTGCCATTGCAGAGATGTGATTACAGGGTGGCCAGGACTGGGAGCTGAATATGCAGGGATATTTGTCATTTATGAAGGATAGGCGGAGGGGAAAAGGGACGAGATCAGTACATTTGCGAGAAAGAACCTTAGATCAAAGGATCAAGATGTAGAATCAGCTTGTGTGGCGCTAAGATACAGCAAGGAGCAGCAAGCATTGGTGAGAGTTGTTTACAGGCCACCAAACTGTAATGGTAATGTTGGGTACAGTATAAACCAAGAAATTAGAGGTGCATGTAACATGGGTAATACAGTAATATTGGGCGACTTCATTTTACATAGACGGGGTAAACCTAATTAGCACTAACACTATAGAGGATGACTTCGTGGAATGTGTACGAGATGGGTTTCTGGAGCAGTATGTTGAGGAACCAACTAGGGATTAGGCTATTTTATATATAGTATTATCTAATGAGAAAGGGCTAATCAATAACCTTTCTGTAAAGAAGTCATTAGGAAATAGTGACCAGAATATGAGAGTTTTACATTAAGTTTGGAAATGACATAGTTCATTCTGAAATTAGGGTCCTAAATCTGAACAGAGGAAATTATGAAGGTATGAGGGGCAAGTTGGGTATGGCTGATTGGGAAAATACATTAAAAGATTTGACAGTAGACAGGCAATGGTCAGTATTTAAAGACATATTAAAGATCTACAACAAATATACATTTCTCTAAGACATAAAAACCCAGCAGGAAAGGTGAATCAACCTGGCTAACAGAAGGAGTTAAAGGAAAAGGGGTAAGCCAAATTGGAAGCAATTCAGAACCCAGCAAAGGAAAAGAGACTATGACTGCAAGTTAGCGGTTAACATAAAGGTGGACTGGAGAAGCTTCTTTAGGTGTGTGAAAAGGAAAAGATTAGCATGAACATATGTGGGGTCAAATACAGGTGGAGACAGGAGAATTTATAATGGGAATAGGGAAATGGCAGAGAAACTAAACAATTACTTTGTATCAGTCTTTATGGAGGAAGTTACAGAAAATCTCCCAGAAATACTAGGGAACCAAGCAGCTTGTGAAAATAAGGAATTGAAAGAAATTAATATTAATAAAGAGGTAGAACTCAAAAAATTAATTAGATTAAAAGCTGATAAATCCCTTGGACCAGATGAGCTGCATCCCAGAGTGTTGAAGGAGGTGGCTGTAGAGATAGTGAGTGCATTGGTGGTTATCTTTCAAAATTCTATAGATTCTGGAAAGGTTCCTGCAGAATGGAAAGTAACAAATGTAACTCCACTCTTTAAGAAGGGAGGGAGAGTGTAAACTGAGAACTATAGGCCTGTTACGTTGACATCAGTAGTAGGGAAAATGTTAGCATCTACTATAAAGGTGGTGATAACTGGATACTTAGAAAATAATGATATGATCAGGCAAAGTCAACTTGGATGTATGAAAGGGAAATCATGTTCGACAAACCTGTTGGAGTTTTTTGAGTATGTTACTCGTAGCAGTGGATGTTGTGTATTTGGGTTTTCAGAGGGCTTCTGATAAGGTCCCACAAAAAAGAAAACAAAATTAGAGCATATGGGATTGGGAGTAATATACTGCTATGGATGGAGAATTGGTTAACAGACAGAGAACAGAGAGTAGGAATAAACGGGTCATTCTCAGGATGGTAGGCTGCTACTAGTGGAGTACCACAAGGATCAGTGCTTGGGCCACAGCTGTTCACAATCTATATAAATGATTTGGATGTGGGGACCAAATGTAATATTTCCAAATTTGCTGATGATACAAAACTAGTGGGAATGTGAGTTGCGAGAAGGATGCAAGGAGGCTTCAAGGGGATTTGGACAGGCCAAGTGAATGGGAAAGAACACGGCAGACGGAATATAAGGTGAATAAGTATGAAGTTATCCACTTTGGTAGAAAAACAGAAAGGCAGAGTTTTTTTTTAAATGATGAGTGGTTGGGAAGTGCTGATGTCCAAAGGGATCTGGGTGTCCTTGTTCATGAATCACCAAAAGCTAGCATGCAGGTGCAGCAAGCAATTAGGAAGGCAAATAGCATGTGAACCTTCATCACAAGGGGATTTGAGTACAGAAGTAAGGAAGTCAAGGGGAAGTGGTGGCATAGTGGTATTGTCACTGGACTGGTAATCCAGAGAACAGGGTAATACTCTAGGGAACAAAAACAAAAATAGCTGGAAAAACTCAGCAAGCCTGACAGCATCTGCAGAGTGGAATACAGTTAACGTTTCGAGTCCGTATGACTCTTCATCAGAACTAAGGCGGAAATCCTGTTGGAGAGAAGAGCAGTACTTCCTCAAGTTCGGTATTCCTGGAAGAGAAGTGGCAGTCAATTAAACACTAAGGTAAAAGCAAAATACTGCGGATACTGGAAATCTGAAACAAAAACAAAAATGGCTGGAAAAGCTCAACAGGTCCCACAGCATCTGCGGAGAGGAACACAGTTAACGTTTCGAGTCCGTATGACTCCTCATCAGAACTAAGGTGGAAATCCTGTCGGAGAGAAGAGCAGTAATTCTTCAAGGTAGGCATTCCTGGAAGAGAAGTGGCAGTCAATTAAACACTAAGATAAAAGCAAAATACACCTGGATTCGAATCCCACCATGGCGGATAATGGAATTTGAATTCAATAAAAATCTGGAATTAAAAGTCTGACGATGACCATGAAACCATTGTTTTTTCTCGTAAAAACCCATCTAGTTCACTAATGTCCTTTAGGGAATGAAATCTGCCGTTTTTACCTGGTAGCCTATATGTGATTCTAGACCTACAGCAATGTGGTTGACTCTCAAATGCTCTCTAAACAAGGACAATTAGGGATGGGCAATAAATGCTGGCCCAGCCAGCGACACCCACATGAATGAATAAATAAAAAATCTTGCTGCAATTATATCGAAGCTTCTGGAGTATTGTGTACAGTTTTGGTCTCCTTATTTAAGGAAGGGTGTATTTGCCATAGAGGGAATGCAATGGAAATTCACCAGATTAAACCCTGGAATGGCGGGATTGTCTTTTGAGGAGAGATCAGGGAAACTGGGCCTTATTCTCTAGAGTTTTGAAGAATGAGAGGTGATCTCATTGAAATTACAAAATTCTTAAAGGGCATGACAGGGTAGATGTGGATAGGATGTTTCCACTGGCTGGAGTGTCTAGAACCAGGGGACACAGTCTCAGAATTTGGGTCAGGCCATTTAGGACTGAGATGAGGAGGAATTTCTTCATTCAGAGGGTGGTGAATCTTGGAATTCTCTACCCCAGAGAACTGTGGAAGTTCAGTCATTGAACATGTTCAAGACAGAAATCAATAGATTTCTGGAAACTAATGACATCAAGTGATATTTGGTTAGTGGGAAAAACAGCTTAAGAGGTAGATGATAAGCCACGATCTTATTAAATGGCAGAGCAGGCTTGTGGGACGAAAGGCATACCACTACTCCTATTTTCTATGTTCCTATGACTATACTTAACTGTAATTCAAGCAGCCACTGAGCATCTGGGCAATGTCATCAGCTATTGTATTGGCATTCATTGATCAGGTAAGTGACACACTTAAAAATCCTGGGGAATTGATCCAACTTGCATTACAGCAAGAGTCACAGGGGCATACAGGTTTATTCCTCAAAGTTCAGGGTACAATAAATGTCCCCCATGTGGGTGGGTGAACTTCCACAATTTTCTGAATGGAAAGGGACACCCCTTGCAAAATGCCTAGATTGTCAGTGACTAGATGCAAAGAATCCTCTCCATCAATGCCAGGTTTGCCCAAAGATGCTTTTGTCCTCAGAAATTCTGATGTCCCTGAGCTCCACATGTAATATGTTCAAATGAACAGACAGATTGTGGGTGACAAGGGGATCCCTTAGTGCCATGGATAATAATCTAAGAGTTGCAAAACAGCAACTGAGGAGGACTTCTACCAGAATTGTCAGAGAGAACTATAAGGTCTTAGGGGGCAATTTTACTGCCTTGTTACATTAGAGGGACTGTGTGATATGCCCCATAGCATATATCCTACATAGTTATTGTTTGCTGTACTCTGCAAACTATAATCATTCAAAAAGAACTGAAGATAGAGATTTCTGGGAGGTAGATTTTGTCTAAAATGGTGATCTTTTTGTCAGTTACCAACAACATATTGGAAGTTCAAGCATGGTTTATCAGTTCTTTATTGTTCCAAATATAACATTGCTAGTTACTTGCAAAAATGACGTGAAATTGCATTAGCAGCTTAAGAAAAGTTTGTATGCAAAGATTCATCATTCAATTAAAAGGCACAAAATGCAAGGGTAGATTTCCTGCATAGAAAAAAAAAGTTTAAAAAAGGGATAAACGTGGGGGTGTATAGAAAAGCATTGGAGACAAAATATACACAGTATAATAATGAATAAAGACTGAACATAAAATGACAAACCAAATTAACTCACCATATCTAGATTTATATCTTCTTCTAAATTTTGAAACTCCTCTTTCTTTTGCATCTTGTGACTGCGCTGATATTCTAGTTTTACAAGATACCGTGCTAACTTCTGCTTATAGCTGGAGACTCTGGCCAATAGACTTGAAAATAATTGTGGATTTACAGAAGTACGAACAATTCTAGCTTGTGTTGGAATTGGATCTAAATGAATAAAAAAAAATCAATATTTATTTGGTTAAACATAATGATTTTCAATGGAAAGGTAAACAAAGCTGTATCAAAAAAGTGGTCAGAAAACAAAATAAGCTTTATCATCGTTAAACTAAGATAATTAATTATTCATTTAAGTTTAAATAAAAATAAGCAGGATAATCACTGTCCCCTTATTTTGGTTTCAAATCCACCTAGACTTATGTGATAAAACCTTGCAGACTGAAAGGATTCTTTTTGTGTCATATAAATCCCTGTCCTAAAAGGCATGGACCCATAGCACAGAGTACTACAAATAGTCATTAAACTACCAATCTCATTTAAAAAGCCACAGGATGGCTGATGGAGAAAATGGAAAATGCCACATAGGTTTAAGTTGATACAAAGTGCATTGTTGGAACAAACCAGAGGGCAATGTTGATATTGGGGTTTGGATTTTCAACCCAACACCCACATCCCGAGCCCGTGTCATATTAGCATCAGTGAAGCAAAGTTGATTTTTTATTCTTTCATGGGATACAAGTGTCACTGAGTGTTGCTGTTGCTCATCCCTAATTGCCCTTGAACTGAATGGCGTTAGGTGCATTTTGGAGGACAGTTAAGAGTCAACCTCATTACTGTGAATCTGGAGGCATAAGTAGTTCCGGGTAAGGTTGGCAAATTTCCTTCCCTAAAGGACATTAGTGAACCAGATAGATTTTTATGATGATAGATGATAGTTTCGTGGTGACCATTACAGATATTAGCAACTTTTTACTAATTTGAATTTAAATTCCACCAGCTGCCTTACTGGGATTTGAACCCATGCCCTAAGAACATTAGCCTTGGCCTCTGGAATACTAGTCCAGTGACATTACCACTATGCCACTGTCTCCCCTAAATTTTAAAATGCAAATGATCTAATTGGCCCAGGGGCAGGTTCTGCACCAAATTAGTTGGTCCAGTAACAGTGGGCACTTTGAGAGGAAAAACAGCAGACATGACTGGGCTTGCTGTTGACTGAAGCTATGGAGCAACAAGGAGCTCAGAGGGACAGCACAGGCATGAGCTTGAGTCCCCGGGTGTTTCTACACTTTTAGGATGCCTTCTTTGAAGCTTTAATCAACACAGTCTTTGAGAGGGGAAATGTGCCAATTCTGCCATCCGGAAGAAGAAATCTGCCAGGAGATGGAGGTGGCCGCGGAGGTCAGCAGCCAGGGGGGGAGTGATGAGGAGGATGAGGGTGCAAAGAAGGGCTTTAATGGGCTGCTGAGGTCTGCAAGTGACACCTGGGTGACAAGTCTCTAACAATGTAGATACCAGTATGCATACGAGCTGAACAGACAGAGTACCTGTAGTTCTCCTTAAAATTGTCAGAACCAGTAGCCAGTTGCATCAGTGAAATGTCAGCTATCCTCACATATTGGGCAGGGGTTATCACTGAGAAGCCCAACATCACATGTGAATGTCATGCTGGGATAGGTGAGGTGAGGGGAGCCTACTCATAAATCTTTCTCTCTTCATTCTGTAGGAGGAAACAGTGCTTAATTCCAGGGAAATATTTCGGACAGATGGTGGTGTATCGCAGCTCAACACACACTCCAATGGAGGAGGCAGCACCGGAGATCGTGAGGATACCACTGCGACAGGCTGTAGTGACGGCAAGATAGAAAGTCGTCAACAGCAGGGTTATTTAATAGCGCAATCTTCAGGTGAAGGGCATGGAGGTCACTCTTGCCCAATGCATGCTGTGGTTATATAACTGTTGTCATCTATTGGGTTAGTTGTGCTGAGGCACCTGCTGAGTAGCCTGAGTTCTCATCAATATCTTCGTGTGTTTCTTGCAGGGCCACTTGCGAAGGAGATGAATGCATCAGCCTAGTCGCCGTCAGCTTCCTTGGCAGGAAGAAATGTTCCACAGCCAGCACAGGTACATCATTGCTTAGCACCTTCCATCAGTATAGACACTCACCTCGGGTGGGCTTCATTCTAGCTTAGAATGAAAGCACTGTTTGAACTGCACATCACAAGTGTGCAGGGGAAGGGCGGAGTGAGGCAGCCAGCTGTCGGCAGCCCTCTTTGGAAGAAAAAAGGACAGACCCAGCCATGCTTCACTAGGTAAAGATACTGGGCCTCAGGTGTCACACAAAAGAAGGGGTCTTCTTGAGTATCAGAGGCAGGTGAGATTGCAAATGTCAGAGATCCCTGAGGTATTGCAGAGTCATGGGCAGGAGGTAGAGGTGTCCATGGAGCGCGTGTGCTCTGTAATGACTCCGGGATTTGAGCACATGAGCTCCTCCATTGAGAGAGTGACCATCCCATCCCCGCACATGGAGAGCCAAGTGCAGCACTGCTCTAAGTGGTTGAAGGAGCAGCACTCTGACATGCAGAGAAAGAGTGAGACTCGAGGCTGTGTAGCACTGACTGACTGAAGAAGCTGATGAGCGGCCCCATTCCCTAAGGGCATACATCGTCATCTTCACCTCCTCAGCCCTTCCAACTGAGCAACCACTCATGCAGCAAGGCCCAGTGCCAGAGGCTGTCTCTGCAGTAGCCTGTGAGCAGCCCTCTTGGACAGCTTCAAGCTGAGTATGGAAGCCACATGTATCTCAGCTGTGAGTACAGACAAGGGAGCAGGCTCCCTCCATCTCATTCTCAGCCACAGGAGGAGCAACCCATAGAAGTGGAAGGGAACGCAAGGTGCTACGACATTAGATGCACTTTATGGGCCACATGGGTGATTTCTTTTCTTAGCCTGTATGGTAATTAACTTATCCTTTATTGACTATTGATTGTGTCTGCGAACAGACTTGTATGTTGACATTGTTTGATGTCAAAAGGGACAAGAATTAAAAGCAGTTGTTGCGGGGGTGGCTGGATTTTTGCGGTGCTATGGTCTGTGTTAGGAGTAACCATTGCGGTGGAGTAGAGTTATCCGTCATAAGGATTAAGAGTCATTCAAGTGAAGCGCTGCTGAATCAGCCTGGTCTTTCTGACCATGCCTGCCTGCCTGCCGACTGCATTAGCCCTGGAGTGGCTTTGGTGGTCTTCCTTCAATGCCTGGGCACCAGGCATCTCTGGAGTGTCACCTTCGTTGTCCTCTTCTTCTTCTTTTTAGCTACAAAGTTAGGTTGGAGAACCTGAGGCGTTTGAGGAGAGATTTGATAGCAATGTAAAAAATTGTGACAGGTTTAGATAAGGTATACAAGGAAAATCAGTTCCCATTAGCTGATGGTACAAGGATTAGGGGACACAGATTTAAAATTTTGGGCAAGAGAAGTAGGTGAAATGTGAGGAAGAACATTATTGCACAGTGAGTAGTAGTGACATGGAATTTGCTGCATACAAGGGCGGTTGAAGCAGAGGCGATCAATAATTTCAAAAGGAGGTTGGATGGGCACTTGAAGGAAATAAACTTGCAGGGCTATGGGAATACAGCAGAGGAATGGAACTGACGAGATTGCTTTACAGAATATTAGCAAAGATTCAATGAGCTGAATGGTATGTTTCTGAGCCACTATGACTCTATGAAATTTTCAAAGTGCAAACATTACAATATTTTGTTAACAAACAAAGACAGAAGATATTAATTCAGCAAAATAGTGCGAATTTTCTTACTCTGAATGCCTTTGCCCTTTTTCTCAACAGTTTTCAGTTTTGGTTTCTCAAGAAATGCGCCATATAGCATAGATCTGTAAGAGCATCGTAATATTAGTTATTTTTCACCTCCACAAGAAATTACATCGTAAATAGCTTAATATGGCCCTTTTTACACATTCCTCCAGTGGACCAAATTCATGAGCCAAATCCTGGATAAAGTTAGCACCATTTTAAACTCTATTACATAAGTTACTAATGCCAAAATTACTTGAAAAAGAAAAGAAAATATTGCATTTGTAAAACACCATCCAGGACCACCAGGCATCTCAAAGGGCTTTTATAGCCAACTAAATACATTTGAAGTAGTCACTGTTGCAATGTCTGAAACGCAGCAGCCAATTTATGCACAGCAACACACAAGTCCCACAAAAAGCATTGGGATAAGGACCAGGTAATTTGTTTTTTATGATATTGATTGAGGGATAAATATTGGCCAGGACACCAGAGATAATTCCACTGCTCTCCTTCAAAAAGGTGCCAGGCAATCTTATACGCCCAAGATAAACCATGCATCCACTGCAAAATAATATTAAATCTCAAAAAAATTCTGATATCCCAGCAAAAGTGTAAGCATAGAAACAGAATATAGCATTTCCCTTTGTAATGATTCTATAAAAAGCTAACAAAAGGGGCACTTTGAAAGAAAAATATAAATGTTTTATTTACCTGTCTTCAGAATGCTGAAGAACAATTACATTAAAGTTAGAAGGAAATTCACTCAGGAAACTAAGGTGCTGTGGTTGAATGGTGACATTTTTCCATGCCTGTAAAGAATCGGGAAGAAATTGGAAAATGGGATTTTGTATAGGTCAGCAGTTAAGGAAATGAACAATGTTGTCTATGTACACATAAACATAAGCCTCATCAGACATAGCATTTCCGTTTATTTTGACCAATGAGGTTATTCTTATTCTGCTGGTGATTAGAGTGTACTATCATTGGACAATATAATAGGTATGGCTGGTGATTTCTCATGGTGTGACATCCCACTAACCTTCGCATGATCTTTTTAGTTTACAATAATCTCCAATAGTGTGATTTAATTTTTTTAAAGCTGCTGCTATAAACACAGATTGTTATTGAACAGAATATTTTAACAGGGTGAAAGTAAGACATTGAACATTGTTAGAATGAAAAAAGAAAGACACTCAGCTATGAGGTCAGTGTATTTACTGAGCATAAGAATCATTCAAAATCTTGAAAACAATTTGTTAATTATTAATATAATAGAATATTACAATATCTTCTTTGGGTACATTCCACTTATGCATAAAAATGAATCAGTAATATTGATCAGTATTTTGAATTTTGGTAGCTACACAATAATGATGTCTCAAACAAACATGCTCAAAAAGAATGACCTCAGCATCAAGAATTAAAGGTGAGGGGAGAGGAGTAGAGGGGAAGTCAGCCAGGAATCCAACAGAGGGGGTAAGGTATCAAAATGACTTGTAGAGTAGAATTTCTGCATTTCTCTTATTGAAAATTTGAGTTATTGGTATGTAAAGGCTAACAAATAAAGAACTGAATGAGAGTAATGTATACAATAATGACTAAAAATAAATCTGGATTCCAAATGACAAAAGCATTCGAGGATTCTCATAAGAAAACATAAAAGTCATGGCTTCTGAAGAAGAATCCAACCATACTGAGGGAAATTAAATTGCTATCCAATTCATCTTACATATAAACCATGTATCCATTAGAAAATTTAAAAATGGCATGTGATATTTAAGAAGTGCCCACTTTCAAGTACTGTACCTTGAAATTTCTTCCAAGTCTTTCATTAACTGTCCTGAGCATATTTTTCATGGTTCCATCTTCTTGCAGTCTTTGTTGAAGATGTGCTAGTGCTGCAAGCTGGGAACTACTGGTATCAAATCCAGCTTTGATCAAGACCTCTTTCATCATCACTGAAGCTGAACAGCTCTGGAACAATTTCAGAAACGTGTTAAATCTTTGGAGCAAACTTTCAAAAACTCTATAAAAGCTGGATCATAATTACACTGCAAATGTTCTGCAAATTTACTTATTATGTGATTTACTCTATAGTCCTATGCTAATGATATTGTATTGCCATGATTATTAGTTAATGCATCATCATTGCTGCTCTTAACTGGAAGGGAATAGTACTGTTTCAGATTCAAAGATTGGCAAGTCATAAACTTGTCAACTATAATTAAGAAATGTTTTACACTAGATCAGCAGCGCACATCTAAGAAAAGGGGTTTAAATAATAGAGATAAAAACAAAAAAACTGCAGATGCTGGAAATCCAAAAACAAAAACAAAAACAGAATTACCTGGAAAAACTCAGCAGATCTGGCAGCATTGGCGGAGAAGAAAAGAGTTGACGTTTCGAGTCCTCATGACCCTTCGACAGAACTTGAGTTCGAGTCCAAGAAAGAGTTGAAATATAAGCTGGTTTAAGGTGTGTGTTTGGGGGGCGGAGAGAGAGAGAGAGAGAGAGATAGAGGTGGAGTGGGGGTGTGGTTGTAGGGACAAACAAGCAGTGATAGAAGCAGATCATCAAAAGATGTCAACAACAATAGTACAAAAGAACACATAGGTGTTAAAGTTGGTGATATTATCTAAACGAATGTGCTAATTAAGAATGGATGGTAGGGCACTCAAGGTATAGCTCTAGTGGGGGTGGGGAGAGCATAAAAGATGTAAAAAAAAAAAAAATTTTTTTTTTTTATAATGGAAATAGGTGGGATAAGGAAAATCTATATAATTTATTGGAAAAAAAAGAAAAGGAAGGGGGAAACAGAAAGGGGGTGGGGATGGGGGAGGGAGCTCACGACCTAAAGTTGTTGAATTCAATATTCAGTCCGGATGGCTGTAAAGTGCCTAGTCGGAAGATGAGGTGTTGTTCCTCCAGTTTGCGTTGGGCTTCACTGGAACAATGCAGCAAGCCAAGGACAGACATGTGGGCAAGAGAGCAGGGTGGAGTGTTAAAATGGCAAGCGACAGGGAGGTTTGGGTCATTCTTGCGGACAGACCGCAGGTGTTCTGGGCGACCGCTTTGCAGAACACCTGCGGTCTGTCCGCAAGAATGACCCAAACCTCCCCGTCGCTTGCCATTTTAACACTCCACCCTGCTCTCTTGCCCACATGTCTGTCCTTGGCTTGCTGCATTGTTCCAGTGAAGCCCAACGCAAACTGGAGGAACAACACCTCATCTTCCGACTAGGCACTTTACAGCCATCCGGACTGAATATTGAATTCAACAACTTTAGGTCGTGAGCTCCCTCCCCCATCCCCACCCCCTTTCTGTTTCCCCCTTCCTTTTCTTTTTTTTCCAATAAATTATATAGATTTTCCTTTTCCCACCTATTTCAATTATAAAAAAAAATTTATGCTCTCCCCACCCCCACTAGAGCTATACCTTGAGTGCCCTACCACCCATTCTTAATTAGCACATTCGTTTAGATAATATCACCAACTTTATCTTTAACACCTATGTGTTCTTTTGTACTATTGTTGTTGACATCTTTTGATGATCTGCTTCTATCACTGCTTGTTTGTCCCTACAACCACACCCCCCGCTCCACCTCTCTCTCTCTCCGCCCCCCCCAAACACACACCTTAAACCAGCTTATAATTCAACTCTTTCTTGGACTCGAACTCAAGTTCTGTCGAAGGGTCATGAGGACTCGAAACGTCAACTCTTTTCTTCTCCGCCAATGCTGCCAGACCTGCTGAGTTTTTCTAGGTAATTCTGTTTTTGTTTTTGTTTTTAAATAATAGAGGTTCATTTTTATTAATTTCCTTAATTGAAATAAAACACAAACCTTTGTTATCTATGCCAGTAGCCTTAAAAGTCACCACTGCCTTGAATTTCTATGTCACGGGGTCATTTCAGCACTCCACGGGGACATCTGTGGCATCTCCTAGTCAGCCAAATGCATAAGGGAGATCGCCAATGCCATGTTCAAAACAGTCGATGATTTTGTGCGATTCACCACAGAGTTCCTCCAGGGTTCTGACTTTCGTATCCTTTACTGAATGCCTAAGCTTAGTTCCTGACATCCATATCAGAATCAGAAACCCTGAGGTAATGCATGGTGAGTGTTGCTCCAGCTATAGCCATGCCAGGGCAATGGAGTGATGTACCAGGCAGGCCCATTGCAGCACGATCACAGCCAGAGTCAGGCCCCTGCAAGATCTCTTGATTTCTGCCTCAAGAAATGTCGCTGTGGAAGTGCCATCACATCCGGCACACTTCTTCCAGACCAATTTACAGGCCCAGGACTTCTGACATCTAGAAGGGAAAAGGCATGAACAAGCCTATATGTATGGTTCTGTCAAAGCCTCTCACACTTCTGACCTGGAAGGAGGTTGCAACGGACTCACTCTCACATGCTCCAATCCTGGAAAGGCCAGGTTAAGAACTCTATATGTTCACCTGCAAAATACGGACTGCCTCAACTGCAGGTACTACTGAGACAACAGTTTCTGAGGGATGAAAAGGGGGTGAGCAACATATGCTGGCTTGCCAGCGAGGTTCAACTCCCCTGGCTTAACAAAAGTTGACAAACATAGAAACCACCATATTTCAAGCAGTTCAGATTTGCCACTACTTCAGAGGGTCAACAAAAACGTCATGTGTCCATAACCCCATGGTAGCCATCATTAAAATTTCAATGATGTGTCTAACACTTAAAAAGTCCTTGTCTGGTTTCAAAAGTCCCAACAACATTACCATTCAACATACATGAATAAAGTGCTCAAAACTATATTTTACACATAAATTTACAATATCATAAAATGATTGGATACACGTGCCACCTTTTTGCCATGAGACGGTTTTTCACTCCGATTTTCTACTCTTGTGCCTTGGTGCGACCTGACATCCACAGCTGAGGTGGAGGCAGCCTGTTGAGTCCTATGCCCCGTTGCCTGAGATGACCTTGGATGCCATCCTCTGGAGGGCCTAGAGGGCTCTGGCCTGCTCAGGGTCGCCTGCACAGGTACAGGTGCACCCTCTTTTGCTTCACCTGCTGCAGACACTGGGGTCACTGGCAGAGGGTCGGAGAAGCAATAACTTATCCTAGGAACGCCCTGAGACAATGCCCCTAAGGCGCGTTTGCTGGCACTCCGCCTCTTTGCTGGTGTGCAATTGCACCTATCTGAATCCAAGAGGAGAGGGAAGTCTAAGTACCTCGTCCCCCTCTTGCCTAGCTAACAGTGTATAGAGCCCATGCCAGAATGATGGAATGCCGTCCTGAGTACTTTGTTGGACCTGGCTCTCCATGGCGGAAGCCATGTACTCACATGCAGGAGTCATGACAGAACTCATGATTGGACTGTGCATAACCTCTGGCATCTCTGTCAGGTGTTCTTCTTCCTGTCTCTGCATCTTCAGCACGTTGCCTGCGGACATATCCAGGGGTCTGTCATTAGCATGGACCTGGTCTCCAGCAATCTTCCAGCTGTCAGGGGGCCTTGGCTGTAACAACCTCCACCAGCTGCTGTGATGTGTCTGTGATGTGTTCACCAGGTTGTGACACGAGACTAATCACGAATGCATTCCCACCAAGGTCACCATCTCTACGCTGGCAGAGGATGGGGGGAAAAGATGTGACTGTGCAACCTCTGAGTGCTCCATGTCAACATCCTCAGAGGTGGAGTTCTGGCTTGCTGCAGATTGTGTGTGTCAAACCTCCTAAGTGTTAGGATCTGTAATGGAGCACAAGCTTGAGGTTATGCACAATCCCATTTCCCAATGCAGTGTCATGTGTGTCTCCTTTATGCCAAGTTCTCAACACCAGTTTGCAGATATCCTCACTCTGTTGCATTAATACTCCAGCCTCGCAATCCGCAACTGAGCATCCACCCTTCTCCCTAGCAGTTCAACCACTTCCTCTGCATGGGTCAATATGTGGAGTTCAGGGACACTGCTACCAGTCTGCGAGTGCTCCTTGACTTTTTAAAAATTATTTGTTCACAGCATGTGGAGGCCAGCCGTTATTTCCTATCCCTAATTTCTCTTGAGTGGTGACCTGCCTTCCTGCATCCTGCAGTCCATTTTGTGTAGATATACCCACAGTGCTGTTAGGGAGGGACTTTCAGGATTTTGACCCAGCAACATTGAAGGAAAGTTCCAAGTCAGGATGGTGAGTGTCTTGGTCATGGTGTTCCCATGCATCTGCTGCCCTTGTTCTTCTAAGTGGTAGGGGTCGTGGGTTTAGAAGATGCTGTCGAAGGAGCCTTGGGGGGTTGCTGCAGTGCATCTTGTAGGTGGTACACACTGCTGCCAATGTGCATTGGTGGTGAAGGGAGTGAATGTTTAAGGTGATGAGTGGGGTGCCAATCAAAGGGGCTGCTTTGTCTTGAACGTGTGGAGCTTCTTGAGTTTTGTTGGAGCTGCATTCATCCAGGTAAGTGGAGCATATTCCATCATACTCCTGATTTATGGCTATAGATGGAGGACAGGCTTTAGGGAGTCAGAAGGTAAGTTACACCCTGCAAAATTTCCAGACTCTGACATGCTCTTGTAGCCACAGTTTATATGGCCGGTCCAGTTCAGTTTCTGGTCAATGGTAACCTCTCATTATGTTGACAGTGGGGGATTCAGTGATGGTAATACCACTGAATGTCAGGAGGAGATGGCTATTCTCTCTTGTTGGAGATGGTTATTGCCTGGCGCTTGTGTGGCATAAATGTTATTTGCCATCTATCAGCCCAAGTCTGAATATTGTCCAGATCTTGCTTCATATGGACATGGACTGCTTCAGTACCTGAGGAGTCATGAATGGTGCTGCACATTATGAAATGTTACATGCTCTTTTGTCCTGCAGGCAGACAGAAGGATTGAATATCACCTCAATGGACAGCAAACCCCTTTAAGAGCATGAAGGCCCATGACAGCTAATGTCACCTCTCCAGTAAGTGTTCCACAACTACACTTCTACAACTGGTACAACTTTCATAACATGAATTGGCAGTTCACATGTTCCATCAGGTGCTGAGGCCTAGAACCCAAACTCCTGCCTGGCATATCTTTTCAATCACATAATTGCATTTGTTGATGCCATCATGAGTGCTACTTTGCAGTGACAACATCATGCATGCTACCCTTGCAGAGCGTATGAGGTCATTGGCCCTTAAGGCACTGGACGCAGTTTCGCCCTGTGGCTTCTAATCTCCGCTGCAATCTTCACCTAGGCCACCTTGATCAGGCAGGAGCATTTCTTACTGCCATCGCTGGGTAACAGGACCTCCCACCATTCCCAGACATCCTGGAAGAGATCCTGCAGGCAGGCATCGCTAAGCAATAGGGCCATTCATTGCTGCGCTGAGCCGTGCGTCCACTTTTGAATGGGTGACAGGAGGTGATCAGGGCCCACAGGTGGGCAGGAGGTGGCAACATCTCCAGGGACTCAAGAGTGGCAGGTGGGGAGAGAGTGACAGCATTTCCAGGATTCAAATGTGGCAGGTGGGCAGGAGGTGGCAGCAGTTCTAGTTCAAAATCCTCCTCTCAAACAAGCAGAATGATGCTCCTGGCTTGCAGGGAGTAGATGCATTTCTGGGTTCCAAAATCATGGAGAGCTGTCAATCGCGAGTCGCGAGTGGTGCTTGGCTTCCTGACCAGCCCCGCCCACCTCTGTCAATCTCGCATGCCGAGGCCAAAACTCTGCCCACAAAATTGGCTTGATTCCTGCTTTGCAGTCAACAGGCATGGGTTAATCGCACCTCACGATCCCTGCGTCCGTTTTCAAGAGTTATTGCAGTTAGCCCCCATACTTTCTGCAATTAAAATTTATGAAGTATGTATCCATATTTGTGTTTTATTCATTTCAACTATTTTATGGGAAATTCTTTTTAGGTTACCAAATACTTGGGGCAATTATATATCCTTATCTATCCAGGTGACTGGGACTAGCCAGATTACTCTTGCAGACAGTCAGGGCACAGACTTGTTGGGCCAATCAGCTCCTTCTGTTCTGTAACTTTTCTATGATTCTTATGTTAGAAATGGAAGACATGAATTAGAAAGTAAATATATTTAACTGGTAAATTGTGATGAAACAAATGACAAAAGGTAGTTCATTATTAACTCCATTCCTTCCAATGAATCATGTAATGCAAACAATATTACACACCAACACACCTTCATCTCCTAAAGGAGGTCAATCATTATAGATCTATCCATATACAGTGTTTTTATTTACTCTGTACTTTTCTTCTTACCTTTCCCTTCCTTCCTCATTCTTGTTCTGTGTATTTACTTGTTAGATTCCTTTAAAGTTGCTAGCCTAAAACTTTATTATATTTGTTTCAATATAATAAGGTTACAGAACAATTTACAGATATAGTGTATCAAACCAGCAACCTCAGGGCCAAGTCCATGCTGGATTTTGGACCTTGCTGGTTTTCAGTGGAAAAAAAAATCAGAATTAACTAATTGATTCAATTACTAGGAGACACATGAAATCAAATGAATAAGCTTGTTTCTATTAAATTTTGATAAAGAGAATACATAATAGTGAAGAAATAACATTTGAAAAAAATAAATAATTAGGTATACAACGCTGATGGGCTGGGTTGGGTTGGCTGGAGCAGGCAAAAGTTGGGTAGGGTGGGGTCAAGAGTTTCTCAGGCTACTGAGGAAAAGTCTGGCGCATGAAACTGATAAGGTTGCCAATGCAGCTCCTAGCCGAATTGTCCCAAGAAGTTATTTTACTCATTTCATAAATAAAATTGATGCCTGGCAGCTTATAAAAATGTCCAGTTTTCAGACAATTCTGTTTTTGGATAGTCAGATTTGAGACACTGTACCTGTATAGTTATGTGCTGTTTTAACTTTGGTTTGGAAAAGATGATAGTATACTTTTTATGCCACAATATTTTGAAATAACTATTGAGTGTTGACATCGTAAACAAAAGTCCTTATAGCAAGTCTTGAAATTGGAAGGATCAGAAGGGACTGTTGACCTGGGAATAGACAATAGATTCCCAAGGTTGAACTGTAATCAGAGATGGAAAAATCCCATCATTATTTCTGAGTCTGACATATCGATAAGTTTGATTTTCATTACTACTTTGGTACATATCCTTCAAACATTGGCTTGAATGACTGATGATGAAGTAATTAAAACTGACCACTATGTTTAAAAGATATATATATTTGTACAGTTTCACTGATGAAACTTAACTAGCAATCACATATTCTGTGTACAGTATCTTTATCCATCTGTTCTGCTGGACAAGGTCATAAAAAGCCAAACACGTATGAACAAGTTGCAATACCTGATGTAGTGCTAAGTACTGACTTGCTGAAACTGGATCAAATTGGCCAAAACATTCAACCATCTCGAGACTAGCTGCTGCTAAGATATTGGTAAGCTTGCTGTTTAGTGCCAGGTTCATAGACTGGATCAAAACTTCACTGGCATGAGCCAAGTATATCCGAGCTATGGTTCGTTCTTTCTATAAAATGAACAGAAAACAATGAATGAGTTAACAAATTTTAACTGAATTCTGTCATGTGAAGTATACTTAAGAAAAATTTACAAAGCCCTACAATGTAGCAAAGCAATTTAAAACAAAATTATTAAAATGTTAGCCTATATAATCATGATAGAGTTAGAGGAATAGGCTTTGTTTGAGCCTCATATTGGACCTGCTGGCCCAAAAGAACTGCCTCTTTGCTGTACATTCTATGTAATCAGAATAATAAAGTTTATATGTACAGAAGCTACACAAAGGCATTCCTTAGGAAAAACAGAAATTTCTTAAATGGGGAGAGATTGGGAAGTATCGATGTCCAAAGCGACCTGGGAGTTCTTGTTCCTAAGTCACTGAAAGTTAACACGCAGGTGCAACAAGCAAGTAGGAAGGCAAATGGTATGCTAGCCTTTATTGGAGGGGATTGAAGTACACAATTAAGGAAGACTTGTTGCAGTTGTATAGAGCCCTGGTGAGACCACACCTGGAGTACTGTGTGCAGCTGTGGTCTCCTTACCTAAGGGAGGAGTTACTGGCCATAGTGGGATTGCAACAAAGTGTCATCAGACTAATGGGATGGCAGGATTGTCCTATGACTTTCTAATTCCTGAGGAGACATTGAGGAGATTGGGCCTGTATTTTCTGGAGTTTAGAATGAGAAGTGATCTCAATGAAGTGCACAAACTTCTTACAGGGCTTGACAAGGTAGGTGCAGGAAAAATGTTTTCCCTGTTTGGAGGTGTGGTCTAAAACCAGGGAACACAGTCTCAGAATAAGAGAAATGCCATTTAGGAACGAGATGAGTGGGAATTTTTTTGTCAGAGGGCGGTGGATCTTTGGGATTCTTTACCCCAGGGGGCTGTGGAGGCTCAGTCATTGGTTATGTTCAAAATGGAATCGATAGATTTATAGATACCAATGACATCAAGGGATATGGGGATAGGGCAGGAAGATGGCATTGAGGTACAAGATCAGCCAATATCCAGTTGAATATCGGAGCAGGCTCAATGGCCAAATGGCCTACTCCTGTTCCTATGTTCCTATTCCAATGCACTTGTCATACTATTGATTAGCTACTCTGTTCAATCCTGATCACTATGCCAAAAAAACACATATGTGCATGGTAAAGTGCAGAGGAAAGAGAAACAGCACTAATCCCATGTCAAAGGATGAGAAAAGGCAAAGATTAGAGAAGCTCATGGTTTGAAGTGTAGGAAGAAGTGATCTTGGCAAAATGCATAGCAATAAACAGCAAAGATAAGGTAAATTCAGAATATTACTTCAAAGTAAATGAGGAAGACTGGACTACAAGACAAATTTAAATTCATAAAAAATAAATTTAAAACTTATACGATTGACAAATGCTTATCCAGGTGCGGCTGCAGAGATAAAAACATTGGGCATGTTTAAAATATAAATGGATGCTGAGTTAGGAGTTAAAGTACTAGAATAATGAGCTTTTGTGAGCTTTCTAGTCCATGACTTTTCTTATGTTCTTCATTAACCAATAATTGAACAAAAGTAGAACTTACTTTAAGACATGAAGCCTTTGCAGCACATTTTTCTATTTTTGAACGCGGCAATTCTGCAATTTCATTTTTTGGTTCAACTTGTCCATTTTCTTCCTGAGTTGTGAGCTGCAAATCTGCACGCTCATATATTGATTCAATTTGTTCGTTTTCTTCTGTAAACTTGGCTTGCTTTGTCAGACCATCTTTATTATCCTCTAGATCATTCTAAAAAAGTAAGAACATTAACAAAATTGCAATACTTGAAATAATATAAATCTACAATTACAAATAAATATTAGATGTTGGAATTGAACTTATACCCTTGTTGATTAGGCATTTTTTTATATCACAAATGAAGTACATATCAAACAGCAGATTGAAATTTCGAAGAGGTTCTGCTGGTCCTCTTTTTATTACTTATTCTCAAGATGTGAGTGTCACTGGAATGCCTGACATTTAGTATTGTTGGCGTTGCACCTATCCAGGCAAGTGGAAAGTATTCGATCACAATGCTGACTTCTGCTTTGTACATGGTAAGGTGGCTCTGGGAAGTCAAAAGGTGAACCATTTGTCACCAAATGCCCAGCCTATGTATGAGGAGCCATGGCACTTAAGTCACTGGCTGGCACATCTGAGATTTTGAAACTCAAAAATTGCTTTTAACCAAAAACTTTGTCAATAATCATTTGATGCTCAGGTCTGAATTTTGGCACGAAGAGTCGAGAGAATCCCCGGCAACACAAAACAGATATACAAAAAATGTGGTCCAGAAAATCAAATCTTTGGTTCCAGGGGTGCAGGCTGTAATAGGAGTCAGGGTGGATGACCCCAGAAGTAGAGTGGAGGAGTTGGGTGCAGCATGGGTTGGACGACTCGGGCGCATATAAAATGTGGGCCTTCAAGAGGCCCATTTGTGAGTTAGGAAGCTCATGGTGAAGTCCCTACGCCTTGGAGGAGATGTCACTGGCTTGTCAGATGAGTGGGAATTCTGTAAAGGTTGTTCAACTGGTCCTGGAACAGATGGCCCATCATGGGCTTTCCCTAGGAAAAAAATATCATTGTTACTGCCTACAGTGTACTGTACTGAAGCACTGAAATCATGGAGTGGCTTCACAAGACACAGCCATGGAGATGGCATCATCTTAGCACCACTACTTGGAAAAATTATTCTGCAGTTATGTAGTTAGTTGTTATGCCTCAATGGATCAATAATGAACAGTGCCATGGTCATTAACACATCCACTTGCCCTGTTGCCACATATCTATCAGGATATGCCCTTGACCAGGTCCCTCACATCGACCTCACAATGTCACTGCATACCAATTTGACTAAGAGCGAGTAAGCTAGTAGGACTGTTAGTGGTTATGAAGTACAGCATGCTACCTTGGAATGATAGCCACAACATCTGTGGCACCATGCATTTTTGCGGTGCCATTTGCTGCACCACTTGCTTATGATATGTAATGCTTAGTGCATTTAAGCACACAAAAGTGAATGAGCATTGTAAGCTGCATTACTCACGACTCTTTTTGCCTTACATTTGTATTGATAGAATGTCACATGGAGTAGACACTGCAATTAAGGGATGGGTCCAGTTGCCCCACGCTTCACAGATCATGACCTGCAAATATTGGTCAAAGAGGTCCAGAAGACAAGAGCAACTGCAATCCTCCAGCTGCTATAAAAAAGGCCTGGCTTCAAATTTCTGCTGCAGTGAGTGCAGCAAGACAGCAGCAGAAATCTTAGACACAGTGCCGAAAAATGTTCAATGACCTGCTGCGTTCCCGCAAGGTGAGTAGCTTGGCTCATCTATACAGAGCTCCAAGGGAAGAGTCACATCTGCATGTTGCAGCTAAGGTGCAATACCTGGAACATACCTCTGCTACAGCAGAGGTTTATATGTGTAAGCTGCTCATATAGGTGTGCACAGTACAGATGTGAATGATCACCATAATGCACAGACACATGGGGCAGAATCTTCTGTTCGGTGAGTGGGGGGCAGGGCCCACTCACGCGTTAAACGATGTGTGGTGATGTCGGGCGTGCGTTTCAATGTCACCGTGCGTCATTCAGATCCCCAGTTCAGCAGGCGCACAGCGGAGTTGGCAGTGCACCCGCCGAATTGGCAAAGGCCTATTAAGGCCATTTAGATTCTAATTGAGATCATTAACTGAGCTGCCTGTCCAACCTTAAGGCATTTATCATGAAACCTCATCCATGGGCAGGATGAGGTTTCATGAAGGGTTTTTTAAATTGAATAAATTCTTTTATTAAAATTGATTGGCGTGTCCCAGCTCATGTGACACTGTCACATGAGGGGACATATCTTAAAAATTATTATTTTTTCTTCATTAAAATTTTTAAAAATCAAACTAATTTCCCTGAGGCAGCTCTGTGCCTCAGTGAGATTTCTGCAATCTTCGGCACACATGCGGGAAAGAGCGCATGCCCAACTCAGCCTGCTCCCCCTGCCCAAACAGGCAGTGCTCAGCGCTTCCGGGTGCACGTCATGCTGGGTGGGTGAATTGGTGGCGCCCAGCCGATCGCTGCCCGCAATCGCTGCGTGCCTGCCCAAGCACCGCCCCCCCCTCCTCCTCCTCATGAAAGAGAATTATCTCTCCATATTTCAGGCTAACATAAATTCATGTTGTATTTGCATTGGAAGAGAGCACAAAATGCCACGGAATGGCCCCGGCTGGGAGTGGGTCAGCCTGGCAGCAACCAATTAGAGCAATGGAACAGATGGCTATGGAATTAGACAGGGTGCTGTCTGTTGGTGATGGTGAATCGCTGGTAACAGGCAATAAAGGCGGGGGCAAATGCACCTTGGAACATGATGGTAATAATGGTGGAAGTCATGCTGTCACTTCACTGAGCACAAGGACAGGTGGCATGAGCATGAGTGCAAGGATGGAGTTGCGTCATAAGAGTACCATAAGCATGCTTGAAGGGTGTGGTGTGCATCAGAGTGTGTTTTCACAATGTGAAGGGCAAAAGCTAAATATCTTATTTTGTAACCCAGTGCTGCTCACTCACCCTCCTGGACCACCTCATCCCTTGGGCATCAGGAAGAGGAAGAGATGTCCGGGGAGGCAGCGTCACATCGGACTAGCACACACTCTGCCAGCTCAGACACCAGCACATCAGAAAGATGTAGCACGTGTAGTGCTGGTAGCACAGATTGAAGGACAGAGCAACAGAATGCAGGAGCAGGAGTCAGAGACAACTGTGCACAGTCGCCCAGGAGGAGGGAGGAAAGTCAAAATAATGCTTCAGTGGGCAGGAACGTGCAGCCTCAGAAGTCACCTTTTGGAGTACAGTATTTGGACAATCTACAGGAGATCTGTGGACATCTGGCAGAGTTCCAAGGCAATGGGCGGTATTGGGCTGCAAAGGACGGAGGCCATCGCCATCATAAGCTCCACGTTATCTCAGGGGCTCAACCTCATGAGCTCCAATCCTGAAAGCTTGGCCATTCTCATGGAGATACACATGTAGCAGCATTCGGGGTAGATGCAAGAGTAATATCTCAACCAGGAAAGGGGACAAGTCTCCCTCAATAGCCTGGGCCTGTCTGCTCAGAGTATGAGCGTTGACATCCATAGATTATATAAGGATCAGGATGGTTGCACTGTTGACACAGTGGTTACTGGAATGGATGACAGACAGCCCCATTAACCTGAAGGCCAACCCAGGGCAGTGGAGATCACTGAGGAGGGTGAAGATACTGAGATCCTCTCAGCACCTCAGTCCCAAGGAGTGACTTGGAACTTACCAGGGAACCTTGCAGACATGAAGGAAAACCTTGTGGTCACAAACAACCTGGTCATTGAGGAAATGGAAGGACTTTCAGTTGACTAAGGTCTCTGAACGCTGACGAGATTGGGAGCAATCAATAACACCCTGTACATTATTAGGCAAAAGCTGTGGATCTCTGCATGAGATGCCAAACTAACTGGGAAATTAATGTGCTCTCCCATAAGAGCAACCGGGTTATTTATTGTCTTTATGCAGCTGTGTGTTGCCATCAAGGATGTACCACACAGGTCTCCTACTGAGCCCTGAAAGAGCCTGAGGCATTAAAATTAAGCACCACGTTACCTTTACAGCTACTGGCAGGGCATGGCAGTCGATAGAGTCTAGTTCGACATGTTGCTTGGCCATTCAACATACGTCAGTGACCACTTCAAAGCGTAACCGGAGTGCCTTCAGTACTTGTTCTCCATCATATTGAGTTGTGACCTCAGACGTTAGCACACCATTTCCACAGGGTAGCACCTGGTTGTCTTCCCTCTCCTCCTCATCCTTCCTGGTTCATGGACTCTGCCTCTGGCTCCTGACCTGGTGCCTTCCCTCTGGTCTCATTCTGCTCACATTGACTTGCTCCTACAGTGCCAATGTGCAAGGGTGTCATGTCCATCTTGTCTTTTCCTTGACACAAAGTCTAAAGTGTTTTTCTCAAGGAAAATATTCTTCCTGACACCTGGGTGCCTGAGGCTGTATGGGCAAAAAAATGCCCTGCCATGTCCAGCAGCCCCATCCTCCTGCTTCTGTGGGTTACTTGAGAATGAATATTTGCCACTTCTGTAGCAGTTAATAGAACTTTTGATCAATTTCTAAAAGAGTCCCTGAACCTCTCCAAAAGGGTACCCAAGCTATCCAAACAAATCCACAAAGTTCAGACCTGCTCCTACCAGGTCTAATCTGCACACTTCTTGTTTTACGCTCATACTTCACCAAAATCAGGCATGACTGAAGATAGCTGCTAATTTACATGAGCAGCTTCCTCTGTGAAGTGGGCATGTGTGAATCCTGCCCCGTCCCCTTTACCCCCCTGCAAAAATGGTGAGGGACATGATCGGGGGTGGGACTTCTGTATTTTGGCCTTGTCCACCATTTTCACAACGACAGAGGCTTTCCATCGTTGCGAAAATTCAGGATTCAGTCTGGTTGGCCATACGTCAGCTGCAGCCAGTGCAAAGCGTGCGGGTTTGCTTTCCACACTTCCGGGTTGCAGGAATTCCACATGATAAACAGCAAATTTATGCAGCACACAGCAGATGCTAATGAATCCGGATGCTTTGTTTCCGAAATGCCAATGAACCTTGATAGTTTGCTTGGACAATGTGGTGTGATACCATCTCACATGTCCAGGTTTTTGATGTGCTACTTAACCTATTGATTATATGTTTCATCAAAATTTCAATGAAGCCATGAATCTCATTTTATTTTCCCTCAACTTTAATGTGGAGTTTTTGAGTGGTGTCAAATGGAAGGCCTGGTGCCCCAACAGCCAAGGATCCGTCACACCTTATCCTTCAGATCATGAACTGCTGCAAGATATAAACATTGCAGATGCTGCCAGCATTTCTTGTAATTAGCTTTGTTTTTTTTGTTGTACTGGTTGCCACCAACTGAACATGAATCACATGAAATTCTTTGCCGTCTGTATATGTCACATGCGGCAGGATTTTTTGCTGAGTTCGCCCGACCTGCTCGAGCGTTAAATGACATCGGGTGAGCGTTCTGACATCATCGCGCACACACGCAATATTTCGGGCAGTGGACAAAGCGCACCCACCAACAATTAAAAGGCCTATTAAGACCATTAAAAATGTAATTGAATTAACTTTTTCACTGCCTTGCCAACCTAAGGTTGGCAGGCAAAAAGGCCAAGCGGCCTTTGCATTTTTTAATGAAACCTCATCTGTTATTAAAAAAATTTTACAAATTCATCCCAATTTCTAACATGCCCTTGCTCATGTGACAGAATCACATGAGGGGATATGGGTTTTAACATTTTAAAAATCTTTATTTTTAATTTTCAAAACTCTTCATCTCCTTGAGGCAGTGCTGTGCCTCAGGGAGCTTACCTAGCACACACTCGCACACATGCGTGAACTTGTGCTCTCACCCTCCTTCACGCCCCCTACACAGGCAATGTTGAGTGAGGAAGCAAGCGTTTCACACTGGGCGGGCCCTAATTGGCCCGCTGGCATGAAAACGCGGTCTGGCCCCAATCGTGGGCAGCGGTCAGCTTCCCAACCACCCCCGCCTGTCCCCGCCGAGCCAGTCCGCTCAACAAAAAATCCTGCCCGTGGTTGCTGTTGTCTGCGAGTGCCATTACTTAATTTTGGGAACTCAGCCTTGTGGCAGAAGTGCAGTGCCCTCTTAAGCTGTCCCTCTGCTTTCCATAAGCAAAGTGACAAACATGTTGCACGGAGCTAATTAAAACTTTAATCTTGATGGAATAATTGACTGACTTGGCAACTGAAATCAGTGGTCACTTGATCTGACCTGGCTAGATAAAAAGTTAACACAAATAATGACTTTAACCACAATGAAGAGGACTGCTCCACAATGGATGTACCATTTAGGCACGATTCGGTAACAATCTCTTTATTGAGCATATATATTGAAGTCAGTTCTCTTCAGATATGTTCGAGCAGTTGTATGCCCTAAGCCACCTTTAGGGGAGCACCAAATGCCTGAGCTGTAAACACCCATTGCTTTTCTTCTCTCCAACCAAAAATTCCTCTTTCATCTCCAAATAAATGGTAAATTACTGATTACTATAATTTGAACTTAGCTGCAGGTACTAAACCAGGCTTAGCACTCAAAGGTTAATTAGATGTAATTTTCATGATGCAGTGTATGTGGGATTCTTGCACACATTTTCACTGAAGGTATGGAGTGCTCTGGCTAGCACACAGTGGCACATGATATGATGGGTCAGAGACTGAAGGAAAGGGCCAAGACACAGTCCAGATGGAGGAGGTCCAATGGCGGAGGTACATCCTGTACTTTAACACAAAAGGATGCTACTTGCCTTCTTATCCCACTCTGTTGCAGTAGCTGGGGCTACTCTGCCTGGTCTCACGTTCTCATACCATTCCTCATCGAGACTAAGAATGACCTCAAGCAAAATACTATGAGGTTTCCAATAAGGTGGAATAGAATAGCATAGCATTTACTTTTTTAACGTGAATTCCTCAATTTCCAGATTAACTGTTTTGGAGTGAGGTGAAGTCTTGACAAAGTGTCCTGAAAAGTCTCCCGATGTGTTTCAAAAGTCCTCTTCACATCTCCAGCAGCAAGTGCACATATAATGGTGAATATTCCTTTAAGTAGCACTTGTAATCTATATTAATATTTGATGTTTACCACCAAACAGCTGTTCACTGTTATGAGAGGCTGTTAGGGCAAGTGCTAGCCATGAAAATGGCGTGCAGCCTCATCAATAAATACTAACATGCATTTTAAGTGGCAATCAACTCCTGAATTAGTCTCCCCGCACACATATTTCGGTCATCGTGATTTAGATTATTGTACTCATTTTAAGCTGCTATATGTTGAATTGGCCAGATGTGGTGTTATCCTAAGAAGTAGCAACCTCACCTACCAATTTTCACAAACCAGATAGCCACTTGGCAGGCAGCAAGCAACAATGGAGAGGATGGAACTTTGAAACAAAGTTTATAGTTTAATTAAAGTTGAATAGAAATGCAACAATTTAACAACCCTAAACGTCCAATTGAATACCATTTTTCTTTTTTCTATTACTCCCATATAATGCAACCCCGTGACCTCAGCAGAGCTAAAGACAGGCTGCTTGAATTATTGCCTGAAGGTAAATAAGTGAGTGAGTAGGGAGAGAAGGATGAATAGTAAAACAAATTCCTGAACTTGGTAAATACTTCTGACTTCACCTTACCTCCCTGCCTACTTCTACTATCCTCTTAAACTTTAAGGCTGGATTTTTGCTCCTGAGCCAGGAAATGTCCCAGCTCGCCATACCCACCTTGGGAAAAAGTACCTCAAATGGTGGGATCTTCATGCCAGGGGGTGGGTGCGGGTCTGGGATAGAGTAATTCCTGCCACCCACTGGACACAGATAGGAGGCTATAACAGGGGCTGCTGACTGCCGAGGTGAGTTGGTTAAAAAGCCCGATTCGTCTCCTGGGACTTCATCCCAGTTATTTCCTTAAACATCAGGCCCTATAGGCCTCACCTCCTCAGACACCCAGCCACTCCCCATGTCCATGCATGTCAACTCATACCACCCCCATGGCCCTTTATAGTCTCTATGCTAATTTAGTGACAGTTCTACAGATCTTATCCGTCCTTCACAAGCATTTTGGTCTACTCTAAAAATTCATGATTTACATATTGTGGGATAAGGCCCTTGCTCCAGTCAAAATGGATTATATTTGAACTCAGCACTGAATTCAAATTGCCCTGCTGGGTTCAGGTTTTCCTCATGTTTGAGCCACATGCCCACCCCGGTGAAAATAGGATCTGTTGAAAATGGGGGTGGGACTTCTGGCATTTTTAAAGATCCCCAGAGTCTCCACAATTCAACGAAAATCTAGGCCTAGGATTCCATTATGTCCTCTCCAAATGTACTCAAGGACAAAAAGTTCCAGGGGCCAGCCAACTGCGGTGTGCATCTATTCTTTCTTGCTGAGTGCCACTTTGTTGTCCAAAGTAGTTTATAGATATTGGACGTTGGAAGAGATCACAGAAAGAGCACCAAGAGTCCACCTTACATCCAAGTTTATTTATGCAAAAATAATTATACATCCCAATGCTGTGCTTACTTGAAAGCTTGCTTTGTTGAGCTCACATTTAAAGATTTTAGTGCAATTGTTCCATTTCAAACCTGTGCTTGTTCTCTGCAGTGTGAGCAAGCATGTGAGGTTACGAGAGCTGTCAGCTTATCTAAGTACCTATTGCATTCTCAGTGAATTTGGAACAGGCTGAGGTTTTTTCTTTGGCTGCCAACTTAGTCTTATCATGACAAATTTTCCAAGGCCGACAAACTTCATCATCTTCTGCCAGGTCCTCTGAATGTGGGACAATGCATGGTCACCTCAACTTACACAGTTCAAGAGTTTTCTGGTAGTGATGGTATCCTTCAGTACCAAATGGAGGAACCATTTTTGATCCATTTCTTGAGGTAGCACCTCCACTGCTGCATAATTGAATTCAAGAGGTTCCATCATTGCATTTTAGTAATCCACTTACTGCCTGTGATCCTCTAATTCTGACAAAATGACATGCACTGTAAGTGGGAGCTAAAGCCCCTTTATGAACTGCTGCCGCACTGGATTTTCCACATCTGCATGAAGCATGTACCTGTTGGCAATCCCAATCCCAATTGTAAGATTTAGGCTTATCCTAAAAGGTCCAGCTATATCTGCTATTCCTAATTCATATAGACACAAATTCTACAGTGCACTGTTTCTGCAAACTAAGTACTGAGACAAAAATAAATCACAGGTTTTTCAATTTCTGTAAGATTTTAAGCAAGTAGCAAAACTTTCATTGAAAGTGTATCAATATTACTTATAATGATAGAAATGCATAATTGTTTGTAGAACAGAATTAGAAGGAATCTTACCAGCATTTGTTGAACCCAAGTGAAGCCTGGATTAATTGGGTCTATCTGTACAGCCAACAATCGTAGACACCTGCCAGTCAGATAGAGGCATTTGGATCTAATTTCTTCAGAGCTACTGCTCAGGTTATGCGCACTCGCTAGCTGAGCCAGAGCTTTTTGTCCCAACAACTTGGCTACAGTCACCCATTCCTGAACAAACACAAAGATTTACACGCAATTGCATGAATCATAGAACACATAATAATTCACAAAAAACACCTAACATCAAAACTTGTGATTCTTAAATTCCATCATATATACATGCAATATTTGAGGTGCAATTTCAATGGGGGATAAATCTATGTTGAGATTTTACACATATGGTATTAAAATAGCATTTTATGAATAAAAAATATAGAATGAATTAGATTATTTAAACAAAACAAGAACAAAATTGTTACTTTATGCAGTTTTATTTTTTTCATTTAAGAAAAGAGATCAGCACTCCATCATGATCTCAGTTTTATTTGATGAAGAGATAAATAATTTCAAACTGCAAAAAAAAAATTAAAAATATCAGGAGCTATTTCAATCCTATGACAATTCCGACAAATGGTCATTAATTTGAAATATTAACCCTATGTTTCGCTTTTCACTGATGCTGCCTGACATGTTCAGCATTTCCAGAAATTTGTTTTCATTTCAGATTTGGATCAACTGCAGTATCTCACTTTTTAGTTTAAAATATAGTTTCAGGATAATGTGATTGTGATCTTGGTTGTTAACAAAACCTCTTAAATAACAACTTACATTTATATTAGGCACCTTTAACACAGAGAATATCCCAAGGCAGCCTACAGAAAGGGGAGAGGAAAAGATGATCAGAAGAATAAAGGAATAGACAAATGAAAGATTGGTTGAAAAGATCAGTTTTAAGAAAGCTTTTAAAGGTGGACAGAAAAATGCAGGGCTGAATGCTTTAGGGAGTTAGCTCCAGATCGTGAGGTTGAAGAGACTCTGCCATTTATGTGGGATGAAGGATCAGACAGATGTATTAAAAGTTCAGAGGTAGAGAACCAAAGGGCCTGAGATGGGATAAAAGGCTGGGAGAGGCTCCATTTTTTGGTGGGCTGAGACCATGGAGGGAACAAGGGGCCAATGTACTAAGCAGGGGTCAGTGAAGGATTAGATATGGGTATGAATTTCAGGCAAGTTTGAGTGTAAGATGAAAGACCAGCAAGGAGTACATTAGAGAAACTGAGTCAAGAAATGTCAAACGTATGGATGAAGATTTTAGTAGTGGTGGCTATGAGGTAAAGATAGAGGCTTAGGCAGAGGCAGGCAATGTTACAAAGGTAAATATGGTAGCAACTGAATTAACTTTTGTGGAGTGGCAATCAGAGTCAGATTGTGGGAGGGTGGGGGTAATTGGAGGGATCCTGTGGGGGTTTGGGGAGAGGGGTCAGTACAATAGCTACTCATGAGTTAGAAGTGGTTTTAATTCTTCTAAATTTTTCTGGGTACCTATTACTGTAAGACAGTCGGAACAATATGAAGTATGCGATTTATTTTGTATTTTTGGATGGTTCCCATTGCAGGGTAATTGCCCAACAAAAGTTTGAACTTCCCAAGCAATTTCCATACAATCCTTATCTAAGGATCTCCAGGGGGTTGGGGGAAGAGATGGGGAGAGGGGTGGTGGTTGGGGGTTCCCCGACACATCTTTGAGGTGCCCACGAGTTACGACACCCCGGAGTTCAGAAGTTACTGGAAAATATTTCACTTTCTCTTTACAACTTCATCTTGGTAAAAAAAAGGCTATTATCCCAAAATGTAATCAGTCTTCACAATGTTATCGTTAAACACATTTTTAAAAAGTGCAAAGTCACAAAGGGCCAAGATTTTGAATTGCATTCAGTTTTTAAATTGCTTATGTACTACAAGAACCATAGAACACTACAGCATAGAAAACAGGCCATTCGGCCCTTCTAGTCTGTGCCGAAATATTATTCCGCTAGTCCCATTGACCTGCACCTAGTCCATAACTTTCCAGACCTCTCCCATCCATGTATCTATCTAATTTATTCTTAAAACTTAAGAGTGAGCCCACATTTATCACGTCAGATGGTAACTCGTTCCAAACTCTCACCACTCTCTGAGTGAAGAAGTTCCCCCTAATATTCCCCCTAAACCTTTCCCCTTTCACCCTAAAGCCATGTCCTCTCGTGTTTATTTCTCCTAATCTAAGTGGAAAGAGCCTACTCGCATTTACTCTGTCTATATCCCTCATAATTTTGTAAACTTCTATCAAATCTCCCCTCATCCTTCTACGCTCCAAGGAATAAAATCCTAACCTGTTTAATCTTTCCCTGCAACTCAACTCCTTAAGACCTGGCAACATCCTAGTAAATCTTCTCTGCACTCCCTCAATCTTATTGATATCCTTCCTGTAGTTAGGCGACCAGAACTGCACACAATACTCCAAAGTTGGCCTCACCAATGTCTTATACAACCTCACCATAACATCCCAACTCCTATACTCAATACTTTGATTTATGAAGGCCAGTATGCCAAAAGCTTTCTTTACAACCTTGTCTACCTGTGACACCACTTTCAGGGAACTATGTATCTGAACTCCCAGATCCCTTTGTTCCTCCGCATTCCTCAGTGCCCTGCCATTTACTGTGTATGTCCTACTTTGGTATGATCTTCCAAAATGTAACACCTCACACTTTTCCGCATTAAATTCCATCTGCCATTTTCTGGCCCATTTTTCCAGTTGGTCCAGATCTCTCTGCAAGCTTTAAAAGCCTTCCTCGCTGACCACAACACCTCCAATCTCAGTGTCATCAGCAAACCTGCTGATCCAATTCACCACATTATCATCCAAGTCATTGATACAGACAACAAACAACAATGGTCCCAGCACAGATCCCTGAGGCACACCGCTAGTCACAGACCTCCAGTCTGAGAAGCAATCATCCACTACCACTCTCTGTCTTCTCCCACACAGCCAATTTCGAATCCAGTTTACAACCTCTCCATGGATACCAAGTGTCTGAACCTTCTGAACTAACCTCCCATGTGGGACCTTGTCAAAGGCCTTACTAAAGTCCATGTAGACAACATCCACAGCTTTTCCTTCATCTACTTTCTTGGTAATCTCCTCGAAAAACTCTACAAGGTTCGTTAAACACGACCTACCACACACAAAGCCATGATGACTATCCTTAATCAGCCCTTGGCTGTCCAAATAATTATATATCTGATCTCTCAGAACACCTTCCAATATTTTACCTACTACTGACATCAGGCTCACTGGCCTGTAATTACCTGGTTTACTTTTGGAGCCTTTTTTAAACAACGGAACAACATGAGCTACCTCCAATCCTCCGGCACCTCATCCGTGGCTAAGGACATTTTAAATATTTCTGCCAGGGCCCCTGCAATTTCTACACTAGTACCCCTCAATGTCCAAGGGAATATCATGTCAGGCCCGGGGGATTTATCTACCTTTATTCACTGTAAGGCAGCAAGCACCTCCTCCTCTTTAATCTCTATATGTTCCATGAAACTACTGCTTGTTTCCCTTCCTTCCTTATACACTATGCCAGTTTCCTGAGTAAATACTGATGCAAAAAAACTGTTTAAGATCTCCCCCATCTCGTGAGGCTCCACACATAGACGACCACTCTGATCTTCAAGGGGACCAATTGTGTCCCTTACTATCCTTTTACTCTTAATATACTTGTAGAAACCCTTCGGGTTTACCTTCACATTATCTGCCAAAGCAACCTCATGTCTTATTTTTGCCTTCCTGATTTCCTTTTTTAGTATTTTCTTACATTTTCTATACTCTACAAGTACCTCATTTGCTTCTTGTTGCCTATACCTGCTATATACCTCTCTCTTCTTCTTAACCAGATCGCCAATATCCCTTGAAAACCAAGGTTCCCTATGCCTGTTAACTTTGCCTTTAATCCTGACAGGAACATGCAAACTCTGCACTCTCAAAATTTCGCCTTTGAATGCCAAAGAAGTAGCTCTAATTTTTGGCACACTGGCCAATACTTTCAATAATAAATTATTTTAATCACTACTGCATGCTATTGTCCAAATATTGTGGATTTTAAAATTTTAGCTTAAGTATTTGTAAAGCATTTAATTTATTTCTCAATTTAAACTCATTTGGTCCACATGAGCCTAAGGTTTCCAACTCCAGAGTGTACATAAACTTAAGGTACATCTTCAATGTGTTCAATTTAAAACTGCCCACAGCAAGCTTTTACGTTTCCGTCTAGTAGGATAGTATAGACTGTACTTGAATTACCTTTTCTACCGGTGTGTAATCAGGTGTGGAACTGATGAATTCCTCTACAATTAGTTGTAGTAATCCTTTCCTTCTTGTTGCTTCGGCTTCCTTTTTATCTTTTGCGGTAACCAGGTCAAGCATATCCAAAGTCAATTGCACAAATATTAACTTAAGAGAGGCCAGCTTCCTCATTAGAGGCAAACTTAAATTTGTCATCTGAAAATAATGATTAGACAAGTACTTTAAGGGGAAAAAAATTCGATCTTTTTAAATTCATGCAATGTGAGTAATTTTTATTTAAGTAACCATTAATTTAAATCTGAATCCAATACATATTCATAATAAAATATAGAGCTTATATTTATAATAGTTTATGATATCTGTTTCTTTACTATATCATTAATAAAATTGACACATCTACAGTTTTCTTAGCTTGCATACAGAGAATATAATGACATGAAAAAGTATATTAAGAAAGGATATTTGACTTATCAAATTGTTTTTTCCCATCAAGTACACACACAATTATCTTCTTGAAGGGCATTTGGCATGGTTTATACTCAGATTTGCCTTATCACTCGAAACAAGAGACTCAATACATTGTTTTGGTTGCATGGCTCATTTGGTATGCTAACCCTTAAACAGCAATGCTTTTCTATAAAGCTTGAGGCTATAAGGTATCAGATGGAGGCTGAGAATGAGAGAAAGATCCTAAAGGCAGTGATGTAAAACCTTTTAGCTAAGTTTAAAAGCAAGGACATTAGACTGTGAGTTGGGTGACAAAGAAGTCGAGAATTGATCTAGCTATAATGGGCAGAATCTTTATGGTCCTGCAGATGCGGGCTTCAAGGCAGGACTGGAAGAAAGGTAGGATGGGAAAATGTTGGGTCAATGGGCCAATGAATTCCCACCTCCAGCTAGTCTTTCTGGAAGCAGAGTGGAAAGTGACAAGTGCTACCCCCGTAACAGTGGTAGGTAGCCAATTTGCATTTTTAAGAGCTCAGTTTGTGGGCTGATTGAGGACTCTGCCAGGATCTTCCCCGTGGCGGATGGGTCCCTCGCTGAGATCAAAGCCCCTAAGGTCTCCTGTAATTCCCCCTATCGCACTGTCCCACTGGAATCGCATGGTTTTCCCTCTACAGTGGTGGCTTAGCAACTGTACAACAGTTTAAGTAAACAAAATTGAAACATCTTCAGAGGCTCAAGCATTTGAAATCATCTTTGGCCAGAAATGTTGAGTGAATGATCCATCTTGGCCTCCTGAGGTCCCCAGGATCACAGATGCTAGTCTTCAGCCAATTTGATTCATTCCACGTGATATCAAGAAACAGCTAAAGGCATTGGATACTGCAAAGGCTATAAGCCCTCAAGATGGCAGTACCTTCACAGACCACCTCCTACAGTAACAGCTCCCACTTCTGTTAGTAGGTCTGTCCTTCCAAGACTGCAGGCCCTCTGATTGAGCCTGCAGCCTCAGGAACCCACCCACCATCGTTAATTGGACAGCAGACACAGAAGCGACGAATTTGGAGGACGCCTGCTGATAGATCATGCCAGTGAGCCCACTGCCAGCAAGTGCAAGGTTGGGACCCAGAAATAATCTCAACCGGTGATTATTTTCAAAGATGTTAAGATTCCGCCCAATATGTGCATCTTCTGTGACAGTTCATAAGCATGTTCAGGTTAATTTAATCTTTAATAAATCTGCAAGCCTTTGATTTTGTGTGACTTCCTTTTGGCGTACAGATGTAGGACTTCAGCCTTTTTGCAAAATATTATAAAAATTCACATTCCTACCAAATCTTTTCTAAATGCCATACATCCTGTGTCACAATGACGTGACTTGTGCATGTATGATATTAACCTCTAATTTCATTAGCTGATCAAACATATATTAAACTGTTTAAAAATAACTTTTAAAAAGCAAGCAAAGTCACTGACTTAAGATGGCTGCCATGAGTCACCTGACATCTGGCATTACAAGTAGACCAGTTTTCTGGAAGATTCCAGTGTGGAATATAATTAAGACAGAAGGCGATGGCATAGTGGTATTGTCATTGCACTAGTAACCAGAGACCGAGGGTAATGGTCTGGGAGCCCGGGTTTGAATCCCAACATGGCAGATGGTGGGATTTGAATTCAATAAAAATCTGGAATTAAAAGCCCAATGATGACCATGAAACCATTGTCAATTTTTGTAAAAAAAAAAAACCCATCTGGTTCACTAATGTCCTTTAGGGAGGGAAATCTGTCGTCCTTACCTGGTCTGGCCTACATGTGACTCCAGACCCACAGCAATGTGATTGAATCTTAAATGCCATCTGAAATGGCCTAGCAAGCCACTCAGTTGTAAGAAACCGCTACAATGAGACAAAAAAGGAATGAAACCGGACGGATCACCCAGGATTGACCTAGGCACCGGAAATGACAACGGCAATTGCAGCCCTGTTGACCCCGCAAAGCCCTCTTTACTAACATCTGGGGGCTAATGCCAAAATTGGGAGAGCTTTCTCACAGGCCAGTCAAGCAACAGCCTAACATATTCATCCTCAGGAATCATACCTTACAGATAATGTCCCAGACACCACCATCACCATCACCATCACTGGGTATGTCCTGTCCCACTGGCAGGACAGACCCAGCACAGGTGGCAGCACAGTGGTATATAGTTGGGAGGGAGTTGCCCTGAGAGTCCTCAACATCGACTCTGGACCCCACGAAGTCTCTTGGCATCAGGTTAAACATGGGCACTTGCAAAAATCTTCAGCCAGAAGTGCCAAGCAGATGATCCATTTCAGCCTCTTCTGGAGGTCCCCAGCATCACAGGTGCCAGTCTTCAGCCAAGTCGATTCACTACACGCGAAATCAAGAAATGGCTGAAGCCACTGGATACTGCAAAGGCTATGGGTCCTGACAACATTCCAGCAATAGTATTGAAGATTTGTGGTCCAGAACTTGCTGCACCCCTAGCCAAGATGTTCCAGTACAGCTACAACACTGGCATCTACCCGGCTGTGTGAAAAATTGCCCAGGTGTGTCCTGTACACAAAAAGCAGCACAAATCCAACACGGCCAATACCCGCCCCATCAGTCTACTCTTGGTGACCAATAAAGTAATGGAAGGAGTCATCAACAGTGCTATCAAGCAGCACTTGCTTAGCAATAACCTGCTCACTCACATCCAGTTTGGGTTCTGCCAGGCCCACTCAGCTCCTGGCCCCACTGCAGCCTTGGTTCAAACATGGACCAAGGAGCAGTATTCCCGAGGTGAGGTGAGAGTGACTGCCCTTGACATCAAGGCAGTATTTGACTGAGTGTGGCATCAAGGAGCTCTAGCAAAACTGGAATCAATGGGAATCAGGGGGACAACTCTCCGCTGGTTAGAGTCATACCTAGCACGTAGGAAGATGGTTGTGGTTGTTGGAGGTCAGTCATTTCAGTTCCATGACATCACTGCAGGAGTTGCTCAGGGTTGTGTCCTGGGCTCAACCATCTTCAGCTGCTTCATCATAAGGTCAGAAGTGGGGATGTTCGCTGATGATTGCACAATGTTCTACACCATTCGCAACTCCTCAGATACTGAAGCAGTCCATGTCCAAATGCAGCAAGATCCGGGCAATATCCAGGCGTGGGCTGACAAGTGGCAAGTACTTGTCCACAAGTGCCAGAAAATGACAATCTACAAAAAGAAAGAGTCTAACCATTGCCCCTTGACGTTCAATGGCATTACCAACACTAAATCCCCCACTATCAACATCCTGGGGGTTACCATTAACCAGAAACTGAACTGAACTAGCCATATAAATACTGTGGCTACAAGAGCAGGTCAGGGGCTAGGAATCATGTGACTCACCTCCTGACTCCCAAAGCCTGTCCACCATCTACAAAGCACAAGTCAGGAGTGTGATGGAATAGTCCCCAGTTGCCTGGATGAGTGCAGCTCTCACAACACTGAAGAAGCTTGGCACCATTCAAGACAAAGCAGCCCGCTTGATTGGTACCACATCCACAAACATTCACTCCCTCCACTACCGACACACAGTAGCAGCAGTGTGTACTATCTAAAGGAAGAACTGCAGAAATTCACCACGGCTCCTTAGACTGCACCTTCCAAACCCATGACCACTACCAACTAGAAGGACAAGGACAGAAGATAGATGGAAACACCACCACCTGGAAGTTCCCCTCCAAATCACGCACCGTCCTGACTTGGAAATATATCGCCGTTCCTCCACTGTTGCTGGGTCAACTTCCTGGATCTCCCATCCTAACAGTACGGTGGGTGTACCTACACCAGATGGACTTCAGCGGCTCAAGAAGGTAGTTCACCACCACCTTCTCAAAGGCAACCAGGGATGTACAATAAATGCTGGCCTAGCCAGTGAAGCACACATCCCGTGAATGAATTAAAAAAATAAGTAAGTTGCCAGGATTTAAATCATGTGACCAGCAGACATTGTTCCAAGGAGCTTTCAGTTTAGCTAGCACCATGTGGTGTGAAGGAATTGCAACTGTACTTTCCTGTTAACAATAGCTGTTGAATCTCTATAGTTAATTTGTCTGATGAGCAATCCTGTAATAAATCTTTAAGTAAACCAAAACGACATTTAGTTACCAGTCCTCTGTGAGATTGGTAAGTTTATATGAAGCAAACAAAGAAATATAACAATGTGTAGATTTTCATCTCCCAGCCTCTTAAATACTTTGCATCTTTTTTCACTGCCTATTTATCCTTTTTTTGCAAGGAGTTGCATGCTTCTCCAGCTTAAGTGAAGATCATCACAATAGTGATGCAGTCATCAAGATTAGTGGTTCTCATACAACAGGCTGCTTGGTAACATGGACCTGCTAAGTATTATAAACAACAAAACCCATTTATGTTGATAATTTGACCATATCTCAAGTTGAATGTTCTCAGTAGCTGGTTGCTATATTAAAAGCTAACCTGTAAGCAAGATCAGCTGCAGTGCAGAACTAATTTATCAACTGCTAGACCAGCTTGACCTATAACAAAAATCTAAGGTTAGTCATTTTAAATGATTCCCTTCTCTATAAACTATTTGGCTTCAAAATTTGTCTTCCATTAGGTTATCACAGGCTTCCCAGCTATAGGGGTGAGCATTAAAAGCATTACATGCTTATCCACAGAAGTCAACTTAGCAGCTCCACTGAAATCAATGCTGGGAATATAAAGGTCAAATAGATTGTCTTGGCAAAGCTTGAAGTGACAGAATTTATATTGATGAAATTGTTTTTAAAAATAACCCATTTTGGTCTATAGCAGATTAAACTAAGTGCATAGGGAAGCTCTGAGCTAGCACATCAGTTGATAAATCAGTTGTGAAACAAACAATGCTAAATTGGCTAACTGGAATGCTCACAAAACAGGAGCAGCACTAATCTGATCAGTAAAGCTAACTTGAGCTAGTCAGTGCAAATTATAGAGAGAAACAAATTCAACCCATTCGCAATTAGGCTTTGGAAACTGCGGCTGGAGCACCATAGTGTCATATCAGCAATCCTGTGTACTAGGAGAATGGGTACATAGAAGAAATGCTAAATTAAGAGAGCAGACCCTGCAGCAATTTATTTTTGGGTGATAGTTCAATGCTTAGTGAGTTTGAAACATTGATTCCCACTAGTGTCAATAAGACCACATCTGATGCAAAAATATCTGGATTATTCACCATGGCTTATCTGGATTTTCCTTTTTTCCTCCTGCGTGCATTTGGAATGGAATCAAGGGAGAGTCCATGGGTGCAGGCACTCTTAAATAGGCATATGTTTCTCGGCCAACACTACCAATGAATACTGTTCCTTGCAGGGCAAAGCCTCACCATGAAATTAGCCACTTTTTACACAGATAATGTTTTAGATATTCATAAACCAGAAATGTCAGTGATCAACCACTCCAACCCAAGGGGCAGAATTTTCTCTTCGACACGCAGGGGCTGGCCCCACACTCCAATGTGTAAAATGATGCGCGGTGACATTGGGCGTGCGTCCCAATGTCACCGCACGTCATTCCGATCTTTCGCTCAGCGCACACCCACTGTACTGTCAACCTTAAGGCTGGCAGGCAGGCAAAGATCCCAAGCGGCCTTCACGTTTTGCATGAAACCTCATCCACGGGTGGGATGAGGGATCATGAAGGTTTTATTAAATAAATTTTAAAAATTTTGACAATTGATAAACATGACACATGAGGGGACATGTCTGAATAATTTTATTTGTTCTTTTTTCAAACTTTCATTTTGATCTTAATCTCCCTGAGGTACTCCGAGAATTCTGCGCTCTTTCGCGCACATGCAATCAGCTCAGTGGCCACCTGCATCACCACCGATTTTCAAGTAAAAACAAAGTCACGTTTTCCCAGATTTTGCTGTATCAGGGAATCAGGGCATCTAATGGCAAGTGCCTTTAGTTAGAACACCCTTGCACTTTTTCCATGGAAAGTGGCTAAAAGTGAAAATTGATAACACAATGAAGGAAGCAGGGCATCTGTATTTCTTTAACCAATTAGATTGCCTTCAATCAGATTGTGCAATTAACAGCGCAAGGATTGAAAGGAAGTGTAAATTAAAGTGATAAAAGCAAAATACTGCAGATGCTGGAAATCTGAAACAAAAACAAAAATTGCTGGAAAAACTCAGCAGGTCTGACAGCATCTGTGGAGAGAAAGAGTTAATGTTTCAAGTCTGCACGCAATTTTTGTTTTTGTTGTAAATTAAAGTGGGTGAATTCAATGACAAACGGTCATGAAGCAAAAATGGGGGAAAAGAAAGATTTGATTAAGAGATAGAAAAAAAGAGGCAGAAAGACAAACTAAAAAAAAAAGCTTTTCTTTTTTAAAATCTCAAACAATTAAAAGCTGTAATGCGAATCCACACTTGTATAGTTGATTTTCAGTGCCAGAGACATTGATTGGCAGTAATTAACACATATCATTAAAAAGGTACTTAGACTTGAAAAGGTAAGACTCAAATTTCTTTGCCAAGTTTAACTCATATCGCGCGTACAAATGTTGCAACTTCAAACAATTCAATGCATTTAAATAGTGAGGCAGACAGAGAGATGCCATTTTGGTGAAGCAGAGTAGCATAACTCACACTGCAAAGTTTGTATATTTGAATTTAAACATAAATCTGCCCCTCTCTTGAAGTTGATGCACTACTTGTGCATTAGTGATGGCAAGTGCCATTTGCCTCGCTGTTGTTTGAAAGCAAATTTTTGAAAGCAAATAGTTCTTCTTCTGAACTCCAGGAACGTATTACCATTTGAACTTCATTCCAAAGTTGTGTTATTTGAAAACCTATGAATAATTAGCATGCAGCCTGATTTTCAAGAGTTGCCAAAGCATCAACTATAGAAGGCAGCAGTTCTGTCAGAACAAAATGGGAAGAGGAAACTGAAAGATTTCTCGCATTATGCAATACGAAGTTCCAATCACATAATAATTACTTTACTATTAAAGCAGAAAATGAATACGGTCAATGCTATATACTCATTGTTGTTGAGATGGTTTCTGAATATTGCACATAATTTTAAGATAAATAAATAAAGGTCAGAGATTGAAAATCTGTTATTTTTTTTACCGCTTTAAGTGGCAACAAGCTCATCAGATCACTGAAAGCCTCTTCTTCAATCAAGATGGCCTTCTTTATTAGTGCGTACGCATTTAACAGGTGCTGGTGCTTTGATTCCTCTTCGCTGTGTTTAGCAAGCAAGCTTTAGGAAAACAAAATTGAAGTTAAGTAGTGTCCAAAAGTAAATAAAACCCTTAATCTAATGCTAAAGTTTCTATTTTTCTCGCTACTCTCCCTAAAAGAAAAATAAGAACAATGAGGGTGCAGTGTTCAATGGGGAAAATGTAGCATGCCAATATAAACGTAGAGGTAACTCTTACAAAAATAAAGACTAACATTAACAATTATTTTTCTGACCTGCATTTTACATACATTGAATTTTTGAAAGTATATAGACAGCTACAATAAAACAATTGCATGTAAGTGAACCTACATTAGTATACTGACATGTTCTGTCATCATGTCCACTGATTCTTCTCTGTATCCATATTGCAGCATAGTATTTGCAAGCTGTTCCATCTTAGCACAAGCTGAAAACAGCTTTTGCATATTCTCAGGTTTCTTTAAATTAAAATTGTCTGATGCTTTCATGGATTCTATTTCAATAGATATCAACCTACAAGAAAAAACAAATTTAATATATAATATACACGATAGATAGACAACAGATTTTGCTTTGAAAAACAAATCAGTGACTGGAAAAAGGAAATTTACAGGGAAAGAGCAGGGGAATGGGATTAGTTATGTTACTCTTAGACAGAGCCAGCTAAGACATGAAAGACCGAATATCAATGACCATCTATTTTCAAAGAATATACCAAGCTGGTTGGAGGCTTGCCCTGCTTGAAATCAGAAGATGTTGAAAATTGAGGTGGTAGTTCCTAGCTATCAGCATACAACGTGATCTCAAAAATCTGGTGAGATTGCTTGGGATCAGTGTTGAGCAATGGTATGGTGTTTTTCCACAAAGGAAGGAAGTGGACAATTTTGTTTTAAAACTACTTGGGCTGTTTTTGGCCTTCAGTGACCCATTACACAATATCACTAGCAGATGCCTTTTAATAGGCTACCTGAATTAGTTTCAATGGAGAAATGTGTCATGCAATTAAGTGACTAAGAGGAGGGGTACAGGGGTTGAGGGGTGGGTGGGTGATGAAATTCATAAAAATGATCAGTGGCCTTTTTTTTGAACTGGCACTTTTAAAAAAAAAAATGGGACTGATGCTTAACTATATTCAAATCGTAACTCGGTTTTGGCAGGAGACTCCCAGGAGGACAGTGGAAATGCTTTAGGGCTGCCCTCAAAGGAGAGGTCAAACATAGCTGCCAACTCATGGCAGTCCCTGGCTTGACCGACTGAGAAGACACCGGACACATCGAGAGACTTTGTCCGGGGAACTCAGAGGCAAAGTTGAGGCATCAGAGAGAGCGCGCAAACCTCCAAACACCTCATCTGCCCGGCCCTTCAAGTCTGCATTGGACTTATCAGCTATCTCAGAACCAATCAAACTGGAGTTGAAGCAAGACATTGTCAATTCTGAGGGAATGCCTAAGACTATGAAAATTACCTATCAAAGCACAAATTCCTCATGCTCAGCAAGATTTGGTATTCATGCAACTTAATTTTTTGATTACAGAATTTACCTGGCTTCCATTGAAGTAATCATAAATGTAAAAACTGAAAGTCGATTAGGTTTCTCTTCTAAAGCAGCCTTATATCCTTTAATGCCCTGTTTTAAGACGTTGCAAACCTAGAAATATAGTGATACAATTTTTTAACATATGTAATCAAAAGACTTACAAACAACAAAATAAAATACAACTTTTTATACAATTAGTGCAGGACACCCTTAAGCATTTCCTCTCTTAACTCTTGAGCTTGGACATGGTGACAGACTTAATAATAAACTATCACATCTGGCTTTGTTGAACATCTTAAAAAGGTGAGAATGCTCGAGGGCAGGTAGTTGAAGAATATCAGAGATATTACTTTAAATCAACGGGTTAATATGGTGCATAAACAGAAAATGCTGGAACTAACCAGCAGGCCACGCAGCTTCTGTGGAGAAAGGAACATTCCTTCTTCACAGATACTGCATGACCTTGTTGATGATTTCCAGCATTTTCACTTTGTACTCCAGATTTCCAGTTACCACAGGATTTTCCTTTTGTATTAGGAAAAAAGGGCGGGTGGTTATTTAAAGGTGTTTAATTGTTGTGATCATTCATTGTTCCTTCAATATTTTGTTATTTCTGGCACCAAAAATGTAAATGTAAAAGATAAATTTCAGGTGGTTAAATTTAAAATATTTTAAACAATTGTTACAAATCTACTTTTGCAGCCAAGTCATTACATTACAAAGCTGTTTGCTGTATTAATTGAATTTTAAGTCAGGTGATACCATAATCATGGTGAAGCATCTAGACATATTGGAATTGCTACAGGAGTACCAGAGCAGAACTGATTGGATTCCTTGGCTAAAATAATGACCCAGAACTTCCATTTCCCTGGGGATCATAATGTGGAGGTTTCCAGAAGCTGCTTTGGGCCCCTCCCACCCCCCTACCCAGCCAAGTCTACAGCCACGGGCGCACTGCATGGGAATCGCCCGGGAAGTTTAAACTCCTGATGGGCAATAACCCTGCATCTGAAACTGTTCAATACTCCAATTTAAAATGGAGACTTTGGATGGTTCCAACTCTCTTAATAGAATAGTTAGCCAGCAAAAGTTAGAAGGGTTGAAACCACTCCTAACTTCTAGGCCAGGATTTTTCCTATGGCAGGCGGGCTAGGCGGAGGCGGTCATGGAGCCGACCAATTGAGGTCCGCCCTCAATACACGGCCAGTAGTGCCCAGCGCTGCCTGTGCGGGCGGAGGGAGGAGGGAGAGAAAGAGCATGGGAAAAAAGCATGCATGCGAAAGAACGCAGCAATCTCCGAGGCATAGAGCTGCCTCAGGGAGGCTGAATGGATATTAAAATAATGAAAGAATTGATTTTAAAATTTATTTCAACATGTTCTCTCTTGTGATTATGTCACGAGTGGGGACATGTTTTTATATTTATGAAAATTAATTAATTTAATACATGGATGAGGTTTCCTGAAAAACGCGAAGGCTGCTTGGGCTTTCCGCTTGCCTGCCTGCCAACCTTAAGGTTGGATGGGCAGTGTTCTCAAGTGACTCAATTGATTTCTTAATGGCTTTAATAGGCAGCTTATATTTCGGTGGGCGTGCCCTCGCTCACCGACCAGAAAATTCTGTCCCTAGGTAACTGTACTAATGATCCGCTCCCTGACCACCACCACCACACCCCCATCCCCTCACTGGGCACCCCACCTACAACTCCCCAACTACCTTCCCAAACTCCTGACTAACCCCCACCTCCCTGACTACCCTTCTGACTCCTTGACTACACTACCCCGACCACCCCTTGGGACCACCTGATACCCTCCCAACCCCAAGACAACCCTTTGGGACCAACTGACTACCCTCCTGACCCTCTAACCACCCTCCTGAGGCCCACCTCCCACCCCGACAACCTGAACCTCCCCCCTCCCCCCCCCACAGACCACCCAACCATCCAACACTTCCCTGATCACCCGGCCACTCCCCAATCACTCGGCCCCCACACCCCCGATAACCCAACATCCTGTGACCACCCCCTGATCAGCTCCTGGGCTGTTGCACGACACATTTGTCACCAGGCCTGGGTTGGAAGATCAGGTGAGAAATGTGCAGCTCCCAAACTGGGTATGTAAAAAGGAGCGAAGTGGCAACCCAAGGGTGACTGCCACTCCGCAGAAGTTCTGGGTCAATGTATAATCCATATTTTGCAGAAGATAAGGTGAACCTCTGAGTGAAATTGTAAATGTTTATACATTAGTAGATCCTTTGCAGTGGATCAAGGGTCCTAACTTCAAGAAAAAAAAGAAATCTGAAGTGAGGTTACAGTATAAGTAGATTACAATACATTTCCCAGCTCTGATGAAAGGTCACTGATCTGAAAAGTTGGGCAAAATCCTGTGCAGGTGACATGGCTCTTGGCTGCTGGCTAGAGAGTCAACAAGAGCCCCGTGTCACCTCTTTTCAGGAAGGCCTGCCACATTTTGCGTCTTCAGGCACTTGACATGGGTTGCGGTTTAGAGATAGAGGGGGAAATCGACAGCAAGGGCAGATATCAGTGGGGATTGAATGCCTTTGAACAAGGAACACGTGGGAGCCTGCAACCAAACCCACCGTGAACCCCCACCCGCAGCAGGGTTATTATGAGAAGTGTGATGAAGCCCTTAAGTGAGCATTAATTGCCCACTAAGGGCCTCAGTTGGTAGTGGGGCGGAAAAGCCGTCCACGGGCCTTACGGTCAAGCACTTAATCGTAGTGGAGGCAGGAAGGTGTTGGGATCCCCACCTGACTAAATGCCCTCTCGTCACCAACTCACCGTGGGGGAGGGCACAAGATTCCGTCCATTAACTCTGTTTCTCTCTCCACAAATGCTGCCTGACCTGCTGAGTATTTCCAGCATTTTTATTTCAGAGTTCCAGCATCTGAAGTATTCTGCTTTACACTTTGATCAGGTACAGCTTGGTTTAAAGAAGCATCGGAGCTGCTACATCCATCCACCAACACCCCCCCCCACCTCGTAAATGTTGAGCATTGAGATTTATACTGGTAGTTTACTTGTCAAATTTAAATAATACCCAATCTTCAAAATGATTTGGACCTTCTAACATAATCATGAGACAAACAATAAAATTTCTCAACTTATTGGCTGCTCGATTAATACTCCAAACCAAGAATAGAGCCATAGTTCGTTCATCCAGTGCTGTGACATTAGCACCAAGTAATTACTACAGCACTGGAGAAGTGAAGTATATTGTTGGAAGAGTGACTGGAGATTCAAAGTCCAATTGATCTATTGCTGTGAACAAGTCTTACCTGACCATTTAACTACTCTGATTGATTTTTCATGGAAGTAAATCAATAATTGGAGCATATGAAGGTCTGGGCTCAATTTAGAATAGCACAGCAGTCAAGAGATGCTGTAGTTTGATATTAAGGAAGATTGAGACAAATCCTGAGGGAGTAGACTTAGAAGCAAGAGATATCCAGTTTGGGACAATGAGCTTCCTGGAAAAACAAAACATGCTTGAAATACACATCACCTTTGGAAGTGCATTTCCTGCAACAACAAAATTGTAATCTTCGTTCTATGGAGACTCTAAGTTCATTTTCATCCCATGGTGGTGCAAAATTGGTAGGAACACGACTTACTGCATTCATGGTTATAGCAGATAAAGCCTGAATTGTCAGCTGTAGCTCAGTTGGTAGAACTCTCGTCCCTGAATCGGAATGTTCTGAATTTAAGTCACACTCCAGTTTGGAGTGAGAAAATCAAGACTGACATTCTAGTGCAGCACTGAGAAAGTGCTGCACAACTGAAGATGCTATCTTTCAGATGCAATGTTAAAATAAGGTCTAGTTTGCCCTCTCAAGAGAATAGAAAAGATCCAAGGTGCTTTTTTGAAGAACTGCAGTGCAGTTACCGCCGGTACCTTGGACTAATATCTACTGTTCAATAATCATCACAGAAACAGACTGCCTAGTCATTATCACCTTGCCCTTTGTGGAAGCTTCCTGTGCACAAATTGATAGCCATATTTCTTACATTTCAACACTGACTACAGTGGCTCTAAAGTACTTCAAGACACTAGCTGTTCATGAAAAAGCACTTTATAAACAGAAATCTTTCTTTTTTGAATTGGTTTATTTTATTATCTCTTTTTCCTAGAAGTTTATTACATTCGGAATGGCACAGCAATTATTTTCTCACCTGTTCCTTTGAATCCTCAAGGTTCTCTCCCTGAATTGCGCATACCAGGCTAGTAATTGTATCAAACCAAAAGTATTCATTTCCTCCAATACTTTGAGCCTCTTTCAAGAGCAGTTTAGCCTGACCATGGTTCTTTTCACAATTAGCCAGAACTGCTAGAAGATACAAGATCTTTGCCAAAGCTTCTTTGTTCTCAAATATCTAATTGTAAAAAATGAGACAAAATTTGGATGGTTTCTCCAGGAATGTTAACAGTTAAACCGGAGATGTTAAAATGAGAAAGTGACTTGAAATTTCAACATGCATAAATCAGACGTGTTATATACCCATGATAAATTTGGGTATTTCAATTCAGGTTAAGAGATCCAGCATACTTAAAGCCATTTGACAATGTAGAGATCGTGGTGATACAAATTTAGAGCTAGAAATTTTAAACAGACCAATACATTTTCTTTTCAAAAATCACCCTTTCTCTGCTGCAAACAAACTATCCCATGTGGATGCAATTGGATTCTCAACACAGCAGACAAGATAAACGGCCCGTGGTAAGAACCTCAGTTTTGCTTGTGAAACTCACATAAAAGCTGAGATAAACACACCAGTTTACAGTGTGTGCCAGCTAGGCACAATTGTCACACTCTTATTTGTGTCAGGTCATGGGTTCATGCCAGATTGAAGCAACAAAGGCTTTTTCTGCCATCATTCATTTCCTCCTGGGTCCAGTGGTTAATGCATGCACAGGTCCTCTTTCTCCATTTTGCATCAGTCGAAGCACGAATGGCCCAGATTGACACCACTGCATGCCACAGAATCATACAATCATAGAATAGTATATCATGGGGATGGATTTTACCTTCCAAAAAGGTGGGTTGGGATTAGAAATCTGAAACATGAATCCAACCTACCTGGAAGTCACACACTTCTGGTTTTAATGCAGGTGGGATTAAGGGCAGGTGACACAAACAGTCAGGGGAATCATGTTGGTCATTTTAAAAATTATTGCGAGCCTATGTACCTTTATTTTAAGTCATTCTAATTTTAACCATATCCAGCAAGGTTTCCCAATCGCTGAGGAACTTAATAGTTGAAAGGAGGCAAGAGAAACTGACTCCATGAGATAAAAGTATTGCTTGCATGTCAGGAGGAGTAGGGGTGCTTCCTCCAGGCCGGTGACCAGATGGCTGATGATGCCACTGCACAACCCACACACGTGGGCAGCATGTATACACTGAAAACATGCTGCCATACAAAATGGATAGACAAAATCATTTGTGTGCTCTCTAGGAGTGCCCTGCAGTATTCAGCAAGGAAGGTGTCAAAACTTGTGATGGCCTGTTGTGTGCTGCACAACTTCACCATCATAAGGGCACAGGCCTTGCCACCGGCTATACAGTGAGCAGCTGAGAAGCAGAAGGAAACAGAAGAGGAAGGGTAGGCAACCTAGGAAGTACCTTTCTGACCAACCTGTCCATGGGCAACTGTCCAACAGATTACCTTCTCTCTGTGACTGACCATCACAGCATGCACTTGGCCACAATGCAAAGTAAAAGCCATCATAAAATGAACATTACACAACAAATTTATAAATGAAGTCATATCATCTTGCACAAATTTCAACTAATCACCCTGTGCACTTCCTTAGTGCCTGTCTTGACAGGTGCCTTTGCCTGTTCTAGTGGTCCTACACAAAGCTACTCCAATGGCTGCAGCAGGGCCAGTAAAAGACTGTAATTTTTCAGTGAGGGATACTGCAGATGGCCTGGAAGAATTAACTCAAACAGCACTGGGCCTATAAAGCCTGGCTTCAGACATCAGCATTTTCGCGAAGGCAGCAGCTGGCTGGGCCGGCCAACTGATAGGCAACAGCAAGACCTTTGGCGGAATGGCAAGTGAGAAAATAAATGTTGCCAACCAGAGAGGTTCATGCTCCACTGAGCCAATGCCAGTACCCCAGTGCACTGCCAGTCCCCAGTGCAGTGCCTCTGCAATCCTAGCGTTCTGTTGGAGGACAGATTGGTGAACTGCTGTGATTTACAGAAAGCTCCTTGTCACTTCAGTATCCGCAGCCATAATGGCAGCAGTCAAAGCTTGCATGGTAGCAAGCTAAACTTGCATGATAGAAGTCTGAATTTCCACTGCAGGATCCAGGCATTAGGTGGCTTTACTAATGCTCTAACAGTAGCTCAGACATCATGGTTGGGCCCACAAGTGCGCTAATGGAGTTGGCTGACACTTCCAAGTTGTGAAAGATTATGCTCCAAATTTTGGCCAAATCCCTATGCAAAATTGGTGTTGTGATCTTCCATGTTCCTTGAAATTGCATGCAGGCTTTCAGGCAGGCCCATCAGCGCTCTAAACATTTCACCAGAAGCCTTCTGTGGTCTGTCTCGTTTTAGTGTTCAACTGAGTCATCCGCAGAACTCTTGGGAGTTGGCACTAGCGCTACCTGTGTGCTCTGCCCTTTCTGCAGGCTACTTGGGTTGGTATCTTATCACATTCATATCTAGCTTTTCAGCTTTCCTCTAAATTCTACTCAGTGTCAGCATCTGAGCTCATAGCTGCAAGGGTGAATTTGAATGACTTGGGAATCTAAAAATGGAAAGGCACAATGATAGACTTGTGGTGAAGAAAGGGAAATAAAAAATCAAAAAAGAGCATGGGATGACAGAGAATTGAGTGTGAAAAGGAAGATTTGGTATCTTCTATTGTTTCAGCTACATTGCTGGCTACGGCCTCAATAATGGCTGCTCCAATGATGGCAAGTAATGTGTTCTCCATGGAAGTTAAGACTTGCAGCCACATCCGTCTGCTACCTCCAGTTGTACACCAACTTTGCTCCGTAAAAGAAAGGGAAGTGCTTCAGTGAATGATTTGCAAACCATCAGATGCTGTGGCGGTAACGTTTGGTGAGCTGGCAGTGTGTGCAAGCTGTGAAATGTGGGTGTGAGGTTTACAGCAGTCCTAAGTGTGCAAGAATGAGGTGAAACTATGAATGTTAGGTTTAAGTCCTGATTAATAGAGATTGGTAGTCGATGAATGATGGGGGTGTGATGTATTAAGTAATGGGTGGGACTAGCAGTAGGCGGAATATGGCATTTGAAGATGTTTTCAATGGCCTTGACCACTCATGTAAGGTTGTTGAACTTTTTGCTGCACTGCATCCAGATCCTCCAGGCTTAACTTCGGGCATTGACTACCAGGGATATCTGGTTCCACTGCCTTCTGGGAGTTTGTCTGAAAGGCTTCCTGACCATCTCAGAATAGAGAACATCTCTCCTTTGCACCCCCTCAACCAAGGCTTCCTCTGCAACAATGGAAAATCTGAGATCCCATTTTTTCCTATGTGTGCCATTATCAAGTGTTCCCTGGTCAGAATCAGTTGTAGAACGACTGCCAACAACACCAGCTTTAGCCACAATGCACCTCTACTTTCAATGGTATAGATTGGCTTTAAGCAATGCAGGCTTAGTTAACTGGTGCTAGCTTCCCTCAGTTTTGGATCCTATGCTAAGGTGCGCAGCCACTCAACAGCACTGTTAGCACTGGCTACAAACTGCAATCATGGGAATGAACAGGTAGCATAAGTTGGCATGCTGCCTGCATCAAGTGATAGGATGCGGACCGTTGAGTTTTGGATGAGCTCAAGTTTATAGAGGGTGTAGGGTAAGAGGCTGGCCAGGAGAGCATTGGAATATCCTTAAGTTAATTCTCTGCTTTCTAAAAATGTTTCTGGACCGACTTTGTTGCAACGTCTTGCAAACTTTTAAGAGTTCCAGGCATAAAGTTACAGAATCCACTATTTGATGGATAAGGAACAAATATGTTTTAATTACTTTAAAGTTAATTTGTATTTTAAAAGGTAACAGCAATCTATTTAATGACCTTTATTTTCTTCCAGAAATTGTTAATAGCATTGTTAAATCATCCACGACAGGACAGTAAACTAACCTTTGCAGTCATGTGAGCCTCTGACAACAGATTTCTGGCAGGCTGGTAAAATCCAAGCTGCAGTAAGACTTCGGCTTTATTGATCCACACATCCATCACAGAAACTCCACTCAATTTTTTTTGAGTAATCATTGGCATTGTAATATGCATCTCCTATAACAAAAGTTTAAAAAATTACAGACCCAGATTTTCATCCTCGAGGCAGGAATTGAACCATTTTCTCACCTTGTGATCCCACCTACTTTGGAGAGAGCATAAATGACAGGGTATCAACATTATGGGCAAGTTTTGAATCTATTGTTGCTAATTCCATTCTTATGCAATCCCTTGGGATCACAGATGACTTAATTCCACTCTGATTCAATGGGTTCTGAGATGGCTGATAAGTCCAATGATGTTCTGCAGACTCTGCCACATGCCACATGCGGGGCAGGCGGTATTTGAATGGTCAGGTAGATGATTGTTTGGAGGTTTCTACTGATTCCATTAAGAAACCCCCTCAGAGCAAAGAAGTGTCTCAGACCTGAAGCCTAAGCATTTTTTTGATGTTGGCACATCTGGCATCTCAATCTGCAGGAAAATAATTACTATCCAAAAGTGTGTGCAAAATGCTGATAATGGTACCTCACAGAGCATGTGATAGTACCCAACCTAGATTTATGTCATGCCTGATAGACGCCACGAGATCCCAGAGAGCCAAGGATGCTCAGTCATTGAGTGTATTTAAGACAGAGGTTGTTAGATTTTTGGGTACCAAAGGAATTACGGGATTTGGGAAAAGAAGCTAGAGTTGAGGTAGGTGATCAATAATGTTCTTTCTTAAATGGGGAGCAGGCTCGAAGGATCAAATGGCCTAGCCTTGATCCTGTTTCTTATCTTCTTAAAGGAATCGATGTCACCCAGTTTTCTTCTTGAATAGTCTTTGTTCTTTTCTTTAAGCTAATCCACAACCACACTTAAAACCACCATAAAAAAAGAGACAGTAATTCACTAAAGTGATGAATATATTATGATTCAAAGTCATGTCTCACCTTTTCCTTGTTAGAATTTGTTAATGTGTCAGCTAGGTTTTCATTTGAAATTAACTGTTTTTCTTTTGCAGCTTGTAATTGTTGATCTTTCAGGTGAGCAATCTCTTGCCGATGTCTTAAAGAAACAGAATATTCACATTAAGCATGTTTTATTATTCAAGGTTTAAATTAATTACAAGTAAACATGGTTATCTACAGCCACTAGTAATAGCTGAGGAACACAGTGCAAATATCAGAAAAACATTTTTATCTACATCTTATTAAAAATAGATGCTTTCTGCTGACAAAACTTTCTGTCACAGTTCATTATGAATTCCTATGTCCACATTTGTAATGGAAATCCCCTATAAAACCACCAGTTTGATACTGCACAGTTAAGCCACCAAGTGGCAGTGTATTGTCTTTTCCTCAAAAGAAGCTCAAAATGTTTTCAAAAGTGTTTCAATCTAAAAATATTTGATTTTTTTCCCACAATCGAACCAACAAGGGATATAGGTATAGGATAGGAAAGCAGGAAGTTTGAAGGAGGGCAATAAATTTTCTACAAATGTTATGGTATTATTGCCCTCATACAGGAGGCCAAGGGGCTTCAGAATGCACTAAACCAAAGTTTTCATCACACAGTACATAGCTTATTTTTTGCACCACCATCTTAGAATTAAATGTTAATCTATATTAGTACACACTTCTTTTGCAGTTATGTCAAATCTAACTTTATAAGATGTCAAATGGATACCATCAGATTTACCTTATCATTTAAATTATACAATTTCAAGACTAAAGTTTTAAAGAAATACAGTAATAATGTTTTGAAAATATTTCACCTTTTGAGAATATTCATTTCAAATAATCTGAAAATTCACATTTATATCCTCGGTGAATCAAACACCGCCAAAACCTAGGTGATCCAGTTTTGAAAAGCCTAGTGTCACAGCCTAAAGATGACTTATTAGTATAAAACAGACATAGATTGGGCAAAACTATGTGGACATCAGGGTGAATGTCATGATGATTCTGTACTCATTTTGCACTCCATGCAAGTATCTTTGTTGCTGCCAGTTTAATAGATTGCATTAATGAGATATTGAATAACTTAATGAAGGAATTTCTATATTTTCACCAGAAGTTTGCTATTCCATTCAGCCACCACTACAAAATGTGCATCATTAACAGTACTACAACATATTCCCTTTGGGAATGCCCCTGTACCTGTGTTTTTTGGAGGAAGGGAAGTATCAACACTCTATCCCAACCACTAGTACTCTCTCAAAAGCATGTATAGGCTGAAATACACATTTCCCCGGCTGTTAAGGGAACTTGCACAAGCTGCAGCTCCAGAAGAACTGAATATAAGAGATGTCCTGATTGAACCCAGCAGGTCTGGCAGCATCTGCGGAGAGGGACACAGTTAACGTTTTGAGTCCGAATGACCCTTCAACAGAACTAAGTAAAAATAGAAGAGAGGTGAAATATTTCACCTCTCTTCTATTTTTACTTAGTTCTGTTGAAGGGTCATTCAGACTCGAAACGTTAACTGTGTACCTCTCAGCAGATGCTACCAGACCTGCTGAGCTTTTCCAGGTATTTTTGTTTTTGTTTTGGATCTCCAGCATCCGCAGTTTTTTGCTTTTATGTCCTGATTGAGTTGTGGTATGTGCTACATAGCATTTTGCAGCCAAACAATCTGTGGCCTACTACAAGACAAGGTTACAACATAGCTTAACTCTTCATCTGCAATGTTTGGTTACAAAAAGAAAGTATTTTCAATGCTTTGGGTGGTGTTTTGGCTCCACATGCACACATGCACAGTTCTGGTGCAATTCGCAATAGACTTCATCTTGGATATAAAAACGAAAAACTGCGGATGCTGAAAATGCAAAACAAAAACAGAATTACCTGGAAAAACTCAGCAGGCCTGGCAGCATCGGCGGAGAAGAAAAGAGTTGATGTTTCGAGTCCTCATGACCCTTCGACAGAACTGATTTTTCTTTACAATGAGAGGGGTGAAATATAAGCTGGTTTAAGGTGGGGGGGTGGGGGGGGAGAGAAGTTGGGGGGGTGTTGTTGTAGGGACAAACAAGCAGTGATAGGAGCAGATAATCAAAAGATGTCACAGACAAAAGAACAAAAGAACACAGAGGTGTTGAAGTTGGTGATATTATCTAAACGAATGTGCTAATTAAGAATGGATGGTAGGGCACTCAAGGTATAGCTCTAGTGGGGGTGGGGGGGGCATAAAAGATTTAGATATAATGGAAATAGGTGGGAAGAGAAAAATCTATATAAATTATTGGAAAGAAAAACAAAAGGAAGGGGGAAGAAACAGAAAGGGGGTGGGGATGGAGGAGGGAGCTCAAGACCTAAAGTTATTGAATTCAATATTCAGTCCGGAAGGCTGTAAAGTGCCTAGTCGGAAGATGAGGTGCTGTTCCTCCAGTCCTTCATCTTGGATAGGATGGTAGAATGAGAGGAAGAATGAGTAGAGGCAACAAAGGGAAGGACAAACTCTATGAAGACAGAGGAGGCCGAGAGGGAAAGAAGGATGCTCAGCAGGAGGCCATATTCACCCAGGGTCTTCAGGGAGCAATTCTCCTACCACAACATGAGGAACACTGTAACAGATGTCTCTGCTTCACTAAGGAGGACCTTAATGAAATCTGTCACCTGTTGCTTCCATGATGACTCACTTGCATGCTGCATGTTTTTGTATTCTTGTTTTGGAAAGGAAAATAGCCAATTGCACAGCTAAGGCAGCTTGGAAGAAGGAATGAACATTTCATTGATGTTTTTATGATTCTAAGCAAAGGAAGTCCACACCAGAAGTGTGCTTAGCTTGAAGAGGCAAATCAGGTCTCAAAGCTTTGACATGTTGGAAGGGTTCGTCTTGGACACTGTGAAGAGCTTACTCTGTGGCCTCCACTGAGTGAAGTATGGGGTAGTGCTATAATGTTGGACATAAAACCTTTCCTCTGTCCTCCATTTCTACAAGGACAATGAGAACTGCTAAACAATGCTCGTGCTATCTCTAGGATGCTGGTACCAGGCTTGAATGGTCTGAAGTAAAATTTAAATTCTAGTCAGAAAAGACAACAAATTAAAGATCCAATTCAAAGAAACTGAGAGAAAACAAAAATACAATGCAGAAAATGCAAAAATGACCCAAAATTGGTGAGAGAAATTGCCACTATTATTTCCATTAGGGTTTACATTTTTATTTCTGGTGATGACAATGAAGGATTGAAATAACTGAAAGCAGTCTTGCAATATAGCATTAGGGATGCAATAGCTGAGAACTTGAAAGAATGGGCTGCATTCCAAGATTTAAAGATGCCCAGGGCTGGCAATCTACCTGAATTCTCAAGGTAGCAAGAACATGCCCAGTGAAAAACTCAAGAGAAAGTGCAAATCTAATGCATGACAACACCACACCTCATGGTTGATATCATTGTGCACAAACATCTAGATAAAGAATAAAAGGGAATTAAAGTGAATCCTTGGGAGCATGCCAGGTGTGAATATAGGTACCTGGAAGGAGCAGATATATCATAAAATGCTAAATCCTGAGATGTCTTTCCAATGTGAAAAGCCAAAATATAAATGCAAGCCTTTGGTTTTGCAATGGTATATTTTATATATCCCACAATGTTCACCGCAGTTACTAGAAAAGAAGAATGATTAGGTACTGTGTAATATCATTTAGCACTAATACACAAGCATCTTTCTAAACGAGCCAAGTATTTGTAAGTTGAACTGTAGGATTCTATTCTAATAAAGACATCAGATAGGGCAAAGTTGTAATCTTGCAGTTCTCACAAATATTAGAAAAAAATGATTCAACTTTGCAATTATAGTTTATGAGATCATTTGAATAATTCAATGATATCACACAACCTTGTCATTCACTCTCAGGTATCCTAGAGGTTTTTTATAAGACCACGCTAGTTTCTGCAGTGACAAATTCTTGGAAAAGCTAAAGGATTTGTCAATCCTTATTTAAGTCCTTCGTTGTCATCACCAGAAATATGAATGGAAACTTTTGTCAATATATCCACTTCAGGAAATAACACTGCAAATATATCCTTTAAGTAAAAAAAAAACATTTAAAACAGCCAGATATTACAGGTTCTGCTTTGTGATTACATAAATCTCCATCCTACTTAGGTGAGCAGAAAATAACTGATATTAAAAATAAGGGCTGTCTTAAATATGACTCATAATTTGAATTGAAGTGCCAGTGCAAAAAAGAGGCTTTAGAATTGGCAAAAATACGCCTGGGGGAGAATTTTCTTCCCGTTGGGAGTGCTGAGCGGCAGCGGGTGTGCAGCCGATCGCCACCTGCCGCGCGGAGCTGCCTCAGGGAATTTAATTTCATTATAAAAAATTTAAATAAAGGGAAAAGAAATTCAAAGGTGCCCTCATGTGACAGTGTCACATGAGCTGGCACACATCAATGAATTTTAATTAAAAAATTTATTTGATTTATAAATCCTTCATGAAACCTCATTCCGCCCGTGGATAAGCTTTCATGATAAATGCAAAGACTGCCTGGGCTCTTCACCAGCCTGCCAACCTTATGGTTTATCAGGCAGCCCTGTTAATTGTGACAATTAGTTTTTAAATGGCCTTAATAGGCCTTTGACAGTTTGGTGGGCCCTCAGCCGACTCTGGTGCGCATCTGCTGAACTGAAGATCGGAATGATGCGCAGTGACGTCGGGACACACACCCGACATCAGTGCACGTCATTTTACGCGTCGGCAAGTGGGGCCTGCCCCCAGACGCCAGCCATAAGATTCAGGCCCTGAATCTGAGGAAAATGCTCTGTTTAGCAACACCGCTATAGAAGTATTTATGGATGAAGTGTTGTTTGCCAGCAGTTTACCTTTGAGATGGCAGGTTATATGACCACCAACTGTAAATATAGCAGGGGACAACCTTCCAGATTGCTCATGTGCTCAAAGCAAGTGAGGTTAGGAAGCCAAGAAGAAATTTTTTGTCATTCATGTTATTTAAGTACATGTATTTAAGTTAAAGTTGTAATTTGCATTGTTTTACATCCTATACAGGCATTCTCCTGATGTGTTTTTGTGAGGGTTGGAGTGGGGATCTTAATGTACTCACAACTGAAAAATATGATGTCCCCTTAGGGAAAATAGAAAACGTATGTAATGGTAAAATTGAGAATTCAGATAAATTGCAAATGCCCATATGGTTTTGTAGGATTAGTAGTGGGAAAGTTGAACCACATGAGATCTTGGGGATCATTTATCTAAAGCAGAAATCAGGTAACTAAATATGAACTACTTGTAATGTGTATGTCATAATATGCATAAAAGTGACCTTTCCATCAAGTTATTTGTTGTAAGCAAGTGCCAAATAAGGGTAGAGTACGTTTTTGCATAGATGGTAGACACCTCAAGGAGAAACACCTGAGAGGGATGGGTAATTAAATTCATTGAGCCTGCAACACTTCCTGGAATAGGTCCTCCAAAAGGTGGATGGAGCGAGGCTTCCAATACTATGATATTTGAGCATGGTAACCATGTTTATCTTTCAAACACATATAGCTTAATACATTAATAAAATTGCTGTAACTCATAGTTCATTGCATTATGTATACCATTGTTTATTTTTGCCCTCATCCTCTCTCTGCAGATGAAGACAGTGCCCTGATATCATAGGTAGTTGGGATGAAAGATGACTGCACACATTCACTGAACAAGAGTGACCCCTACCGTCTCTTTCACAGAACACCTCCCTTAGTCCTTGCAGCACAAAGCACCTAATTTTTCAAACATCATCTTTCACCAGTGGTGATAATAGAACACAAAAGACAAAGTTGCATCAATGGAAGGCTTCAGAAAGAGTAACAGATTCATTACAAAAGGCATTTCACCTACTGCTGTTCCTGTATTGCAAAAGAAAGCATCCCTGTGCCATTTTCTTGGAATAGAAGATGCTGAAAAATATTGTGGACACACAAAGTTCACTCAGTTCCACTTAGCAAAGTAGTGGTAATTTTGAAATGAAAACAGAAAGTTCTGGAAAAACTCAGCAGGTCTGGCAGCATCTGTGGAGAGAAAACATTTACGTTTTGAGTCCAATATGCCTCCAACAGAATAGGGTTCCGATGAAGAGCCTCATTGGACTTCAAAGGTTAACTCTGTTTCTCTCTCTATAGATGCTACCAAATCTGTGTTTTTCCAGCATTTCTATTTCTATTTCAGATCTTCAGCATCCACAGTATTTTTCTTTTATTTTAGTGGTAATTTTGACAGGCATGAACATAAAACACATGATACTGGATTAGTCATCTACTATACATCTCTCCTGATTTTCATTTTGATTGGCATTATTTAGTGTTATGGCAGTGGATACCACTTAAAAATCCGCCTGAAATAGTTCTTGGCCTTTCCCATTCAATATTGTATACAAATTAAATTACATGCATTACTTCAATTACACTGTGTTACAGACTGTGATGGGAGGAGTGCACAGTTAATTCTAGCCCCACTTCTCCACAGGTCGTAACAATAGTTTCAATTTTAATTCACCCACAAAACTGGCCAATTGTTTCCATTTGATTCTGTTAGTCTCAGCATAAAAAAACACTAAACAGGCTTTTTCCGTAAAACCAAAAAAATATTGATTCTTTAAAAATAAAACAAACTACTTTGAAAAAAAAAAGTTAATAAGCTGGTTAACATACAAGTTTTTGTTTAGAAGTGTAACGATTTTCCCTTTAAAAAAAATATTGGAACCCCAATACACTCATAGACGAACACAAAACAGGACAAAACAAACACAGTCCCCTGCAGAGGTTGGAGTATGTTTCTTTTAAAAGGATAACATTTGAAAAGATCTCGACACCGTTGATCAACAGAATTCTGGTCACAATTGATCTGGAAGTTCTTTCAGATGGATTTGTTGGTGAAACTGTCCTTGATGACTCTTACTAATTACAACTTTGCAAACTCTCAAAAATAAAACAGTTGAGTTATCCTAATGAGCCATTTCTGAGGAAAGTTTAACACAAAGGTGGGACACAGAGGGGGAAGAGAGAGTCTTTTTCTTGCAGCTTGCTTCTAAGGCACCCACACACACATTCACTGACAGAGTTTTAAAGACTCAAATATTCAGAGAATACATCTCTTAGGCCAGGTGTTTTTAACCAATCAGCAAGAGCCTCGCAACAGCAGTTCGTTGTTAACTTAGATATACAAAGATCTATTCCTTTTCCAGGTTTTCCCTGCTGGACATCTATCTTGACCTGTGGGTTTTTGAAGAATGGCATATTCACAACCTGAATTAATATTGCAAACTTTACAAAAAAAAACTCAGGAGGAAGAATGTCCAAACTTCAATGTCCTGCAATTTTTCCAAAAACAGGTTCCTCACAACTGAAACTAATGGCTTTACCAAATACCTTTAGATGGCTTTTACCAGTTGAAAAGTAAACATTTTAAAATAAATCTTTTAGCCTTATAGCTTCATCTACCCACAAGGAAGATTGTTTGTTTCAATCATTCATATTTTTAAAACATTCAATTCTTTATATAAATATGAACTACATTGTCTTAAACAATATCAGAAAGAACATACTTAGCCCGTTCTGTCTCATAGATAAATACTGATCCAGGTATCTTTTCATGGTACTGTGCAGCCTGCTTTAGATTCAGCTCTAAACAAATCTGGGCAAGTCTGTGGAAAATAAATATTTTATTTTTATCTTAGGTCAAAATACACAGTACAAATTGAACATTCTGCAACTATAATTTTATGATTTTGCAACAAGTGTGGTAAAGGAAACATCTTTTGAAAATCTTAAATGCTGCTAGGACTCAAGGAACTAACTGCACATTGAGCAAATTTATTTAAGTATACATTCATAATAACAAAGGTATGGAGGACCATGTATGTGATAACAAAGAATGGGGCTCTTTTTCAGGGAATAACATTGTTACTACTACACCTCATATTTGAGACTGCTGAAATGACAGAGATCCTTAACAAGTATTCTGCTTCAGTCTACATAGGAAGGTGAAATCAGGGCTTCACAGTTCTTGAAAAATGGAAGGATCATAAATGCTCAGATGGAAACTGCATTAAAGAAGTTAATGGGAAAAGAAAGAAAACTTGCTGGGCCCACAAAGTATGCATCCCTACTGAAAAGCTGAAGGAGGCTGTGTATAGTTTTCTTAAACATTTTTTGAAATGAAAGTTGTGTTAAAGAACTAGAGAATGCAAATTCTACTTCCATGTTTAACAAAAGGGAAAGTGATAAACCAACATATTACATACTAGTTAGTTTGACCTCAATTGTAGGTAAATTGCAAGAGACCAATGATTACTTAGGAAAGTAAAGTCTAATCAGAGACAAAGTTTGGGTAAGGTAGTTGTGCTTATTGAATTAACGTTTTCAGGAAAATAAGAGTTTGTAGATAAAGGGTATTGGGTGGATATTTAAAGCTGTTTGATAAAAGGACAAAAAAGGTTTATGAAGCTTGATGCATATGCAAGGAAAATAGTCACATAGATAATGGAATAAGCTATGGGGACAGAAAGCAGAATGGATGGGGAAATAGTTATTTTTCATGTTGGGGGAGTGGATTCATGTTGTCTCTCATTTATATAAATGATTTGAATATACACAAGGGGAATCATATCAATGTTTTCCAATTATAACAATTTAATAGACGAGTGAAACAGTGAAGAAGACTGTAGGAGATTACTGGATGATGTTGCAAGCTTAATGGTCTGGACAGATAGATGGCAGATACAGAAAGGTAGCACATTTGAGAAAAAAGGGCAGTGAAAGGAACTAAAGTCTCATTGGTAAGACTTTTAAGATAGTGGAAGAGAGATCCAAGAGTGTAGAAACATAGATCTATAAAAAGGTAGAAAAATCATACATGGGCAATGGTCATAAAAAGCAAGAAATTTATGTTGAAGTTCAGTAGCATGCTGGTTAAATGAAAGTTAGAGCAATATAAGTAGCTTGATCACTCCATTAAAGCTAGGATGTTAAGAGCCATTGAACAGACATAATGAAGGTTCACTTGAATTATTTCAAGAATGAGGGGTTACAGTTTTGAAGAACGGCTTAAAAAATGGGGCTTTTCCATTAGAACAGATAAAATTAATGAAAGAATCTCAAAGAAGTTTTAAAAATTTGGGACAAATAATGAAACAATGTCCAATGGTTGGAAGAATGGTAATAAAGGGTGTTGGTTTAACACAGGATTTTAAAGCTGTTTTTATAAATGGCCACAGCCAATACAAAATGACAAAAATACAATTCGTAAACTGCAAAAAGTCATGTTAAATATTGTGCAAATGTATTTTGAATTATGTAAACAAACATTAGACAGCGATTTAAAATTTACATAGAGTAAAATCTAATAGTTGCATTGCCTGCCTGGGCCAGTAATTCCTGGTGATTGCCATAAAAAACACAATAACATGCAGATATATAATGTATTTAATGCAGAAAATGTCCCACTTCACAGAGACACGATCAAAGATAAAGTGGTAAAAGGAGCTTGGTCGAAAAGGTGGGTTTTAAGCAGGGCCTCAAAGAAGAGGGTGGTGGAGGAAATTTCACAGAACCTGAAGGAGTGGCCATCAACGGTGGAGTGTAGTGGGGGTGCACAAGGGGCCTGACTAAAGGGAATGAAGAAATGTTGGTGGTGAGGGGGGTGGCGTGGTGGTTGAGCAATACAGTTACTGCAATTGGAAGGGGCAAGACATTTAAATGCCAAGAGGACAAATTTAAATTTTGATCACTTGGGGAATAAGAGAGAATTCGCGGGTCGATAAGGAGAGGAGTGATGGGTAAGAAGAATTTGGAGGGTGATACAATGTGGAAAACAAAGTTGAATCTGATAAGGTAAAATAACATAAAAATTACTTAAATGATATTGCATTCAAAAATTACTATATGATGTACTTTGAAAAAAAAAATAACCTGAGATGGTAGAAGTCAGAAAGACTCTTGTTATCCAACACCTCACTGGCTATTAAGTCTGCCAGCTGAAGAACAGGCAATGTCAAATGCGTATACAATAAAGCTTGCAACTCCTTCACTAATAAATCCAGGTAGAACAAACTGTAGGTCTTACAAAAAGGAAAATAAATCAGTTAGTCTTGCAATAGCTACATTATCAAATTTATTTTGCTATCCATAATGCATAAATTTTTAAAAATCCAATAAACACCACTGTTAGACTTTCTTCGCCCAAAAATACATTGCTAGACACGAACATTTGTAACATTTATTCAAACACAATCACTACCAGCCTGGATGGTCAGATTCACGTACAGCTGACAATTGTTAGCCTGCAGACATATGACATCAGAAAACATCAAGGGTGAATCTTCCAAGGAGTGGCAATCATCGTCGGATTGCAACTCTGCTTCTATTTCTATTCCAAAGATCCACATTTCTCACCCAGAATTCTGAACAGAGCCTCTTCAGAAATGGAGGGTATATCTGTTCTGGGAGTCCCTTCTTGTAGTGCAGGATCATTGGTGGAAGCCAATCCACGGATCCTTTGAATGGCATTAGCTGCTGTATTCCGATACTTTTATAGGTCCTAAAGCCACTTGGAGAAGCGATAGAGAGAAAGTAAGTTTGTAAGGTAAGTGGGTGAGGGGGTAGGGTGACAAGTAAGTTGGTGAGGGGGTAGGGTGAAAGGTAGGTTGTTCAGCGAGTAGGATGGGAGGTAAGTGGATGAGGGGGTAGGATGGCAGGTGGGTGGTTGAGGGGGTATGATGGAAGGTAAGTGGGTGAGGGCATAGGGTGGAAGGTAAGCAGGTAAGGGATAGGGTGGCAGATAGGTGAGGAGGTGGAGGGTCAGGTGGGAGTGTGAAGAGTTAGGGTGACAGGTGAGTGGGTGAGGGAGTAGGGTGACAGGTACGTTGGTAAGGATGGCAGGTGGATGGCTGAGAGGGTAGGGTGGCAGGTGGGTAAGTAAGGGCTTAGGGTGGCAGGTAATGAGGGATCAGGGTGGCAGAAGGATGTCTGAGGGGGTAGAGTGGAAGTTAAGTGGGTGAGTGGATAGGGTGGAAAGTGGATGGGTGGGAGAATTGGGCGGTAGGTGGGCAGGCAAGGGGATAGAGTGGCAGGTGAATGAGGGGGTAGGGTGGCATGAGGGAAAGCGTGAAGGGGGTAGGGTGGCAGTTAATTGGGTGAGGGGGAGGATGGTTTGAGAGGTCAGAAGTTGGGGAATTGTCGGGTGTTCAGAAGGTTGGTCAGGGAGGATAGTATGGGGGTTGGGGAGTAGTCGGAGAGTCCATGGTGATAGTCAGGGGGATCGGGAGGTAGTTGGGAGGGGCAGGAAGGTAGTCTGGGAGTCGGTCGGGGAGTAGTGGTAGTTGGGGTTCAGGGCCTAATCGGGGGAGAGGTAGCCAGGGGGGGTAGTCAGGTGTCTAATGGGGAGTCAGAGCTTCAGTAGTATAGTTACCCAGGAGTTAGAACTAGTTTTAATCCTTGTAACTTGTCCTGGGTAATTATTCTGGTAAGTGAATCGGAAATCTCCAACTCTAACTCGGAGGGTTCCAGATGCAGGGGAATTTCCCATCAGAAGTCCAAACTGCCTGGGCAATTCCTGTGTAACCAGTGCATAGGGCCTTCCGAGGGGCCCCCAGCAATACCTCTGGGGTACGCCCATCTGGAGACCGGAAGTTCTGGGCTCAAGTATTCTGGGGTAATCGTCTGCAATAGATCCTGCAATAGAAACCAAAACTTGATTTTCTGTTTATATTGAATATAAACAGCAAGCAGGTACTAGTCAGGCTACCTTTGGGTAATGCTTGATAATGATGCTCTATTTCAGTGGTAAAGAAAGAACTAATGATTCAGAAATTCAGTCAGTTGCTGATTGAACTTGAATCAGAATTATGGCACTTATAACAGAACCACGTAAAGTAGAAGGTGTTATGAGTTGTGAATAACAGGATAGCTGTGTCAAATATATTTAGTCATTGATTAGTTTCAATGTTTACATGTGACTGCTCCCACTGTTGCCTGCAGTGGTAATAGGAAGAGCTGGCTTTAAAAGCTGAAGATATCAAAATCTTCGTGTATTCTGACAGATTTGCCTCAACTATTTTTAAGCAATATATTGGCCTGGAATATCTTGGTGTAACTACAACTTGAGGGCACTGCAGCATTTTCTCCTGAAGAAACTTGCACACACTAATTTATGCTGAAACATGAGTATACATAAGTTTTCTTGGTCTTCTCTGAGAACACTCTGAGATAAGTCCACCAAAACCTTCTACCATTCATTTACAGAGCTGTGTTCCCTCATGCAAAAGGACAGCTTAAACGTGCTTCCTACATTTACACTAGTATTGCGCTGCTGTAGATTTACGTTTAAATAGGTACAGCATGGCACAGTCACCCAATATCAGCATAATTGAGATTTCTGGAGATTAGTGTTAATTTTCTGTGCAATTATTTTAAATTTCCTGCTGAAACCTGTGCTACATTCAATCAAAGATGAGCAGTGGAGCAAAAAGGCTCTGAAAATGAGGCACCATGGCAGGTGATGATCCACTTGGTATTACATCTAACAGTGACACTTTACTTGCACCCCTTTCAATGTAGTGTAAGCAAAGGAGCTCTGCAGGAAACTTCAGCACAAATTCCCATTAGCAGGATCAGCATAGAAACCAGTGAGAGTTTTGGTGTAATCTATACTTAAGTGTGACCCAGGGAAGATGGGCCATTGTTTTAATAATTTCGCTAGTACAAATGAAGAAACAGCACCCTATCACGTAGACAAGGCTCTGCTAAAATCATTATCCTACAACTTTGATATTTTACTTGTATACCAGTCATGCTCCCTTAACACTGCCCACAGTGAATCAAAACAAAATGAAGTGAAATTGGAGCCTGGAGATAATTTTCCTTCCACCCTCTTTGTCTACTGGTTTCCTTCAGAGATGGTTTTTTGCTTTCAATGTTCAACTTGTTTTTCTTTTAAATAAAGTTATAACAATGAAAATGTGTCTTTCTCACCCTCTGTTTTACACCATATCAATGTTAGACATTATAAAAACAAAAACAAAAACAAAAACAAAAAACAAGTTCTGTTGAAGGGTCATGAGGACTCAAAACGTCAACTCTTTTCTTCTCTGCCGATGCTGCCAGACCTGCTGAGTTTTTCCAGGTAATTCTGTTTTTGTTTTAGACATTATAAACTCTGGCTCACTGATGTTAGCCATTGAACAAATTTCAACCGTAAGCTGAAAGGCCAAAAAGAATGGAGACATGTAGTAAAAAAAAGCTTTCCATCTAAGCCTGTGCTATATCTGACTGAGAATGATTAATGCAAAAAGAACGCATTTGTTGAGCATTCAGCAGAGATTACAGGGATAAGGAGAGGAAAGTCCAAGCAGAGATTTGAAAGCAAGGATGAGAATTTTAAAATCACCATATTGTTCGACCTGGTGCTAACATAGGTCAGTGAGCACAGGAGTGATAGGTGAATAGGATTTGGTGTGAGTCAGGATATAGGCAGCAGCATTTTGGATGACTTCCAGTTTATGGAAGTTAGAATGCAGGAGACCAGCCAATACATTGTTACCTCAAATCTTAACTTTCAAAGTAATGAATGAGGGTTTCAGCAGCAGATGAGCTGAAGGAGGGGATGAAGTTGGGCGATGTTACGGAGGTGGAACTAGGTGGTCTTAGTGATGGCGTTCATGATGGCATGAACGCCATAGTGATGGCACTGAGGATATGAAGTCTGGTTTAGTCTCAGAGAGATATAAGAATAAGACAGTTATTAAGCATACATTAAGAATATATATTTCTATAACTGAATGGAGCCAGTACACTTGTGTAAGACACAAACAATGCCACCAGGTAGAGCTAGAGGGCTTTGAAAAACAGAGTCAGGTGAAACCATTCTAGTAAGTACTTTATTCAGTTGAGCAAATGCTCAAATATGGTTTAAAATCCATAGGGGAAGTTTTTACAGACAAGAGAGAGGCAAGTTTGACTTTGTGTGGTGAGTTAAATCCCTTAAAATGACATTGGGTCAGGATCCCAACATCTTCCGCCCACTTCCTGTTTCACCAGGTTCGAAGGTGAACAGCATTTAAATATCCTAATAGGTAATTAAATATCATTTAACCAAGAGTTCTGACTTTAACAACTAGTCCACCTATTTCCAGAGCTGTCAGCAATTCACCAAGATCAACCAGGTGAGCACACAGCAGAAGAGCTTCTTCAGTGAAAGGGAAGGGTCTGCTCAGTGACCCTGAAGAACTCCGGCCATGGCCAGATGTGGGGCTGATGCTGACAACATTACTTCCCAGAATGTGTTTTCACTGCTTAACAGGTGATTACCAACTTCTTAGAAGTCACTTTACCTGTCTTGCATTTCACTCATCTTCAGCTGCTCCTCTCTGCTGTCAGCTTCACCATGGCTTGGGAACAGCTTACGCAGCTCTACTTTGCACCTCTGATGAGGGACAAGAGGAGCAGCAATACCAATATTAACAGCACCAGCACCAGCAACAGCAGGAGCAGCTTCCTGCTTGACAGCCACATGTTGCTCCACAGGGCAGAGGGAACGGCACAGAGTTCCAGCTCCAAGAAGGCGAGACCCCAGCACAGGATTAACAGGTAGAGAGGATCAGCTCTTTCAGCATTTCAAGCACCAGTGCCTCAAGGGGTCCAGGCTTTCACAGCAGGTCATTGCTGAAATCTGCAACCATTGGGAACAAAACCTCTTTTCCAATGGAGCAGGTGAGCATGCATTGTCAGTGACCACTGCATTGTCAGTGACCACTGAGGTGCCTAGCACTGGAGGCTCACAAACCCATCCCCAGGGTCTCTGCCTCTCTCCAAGGAAGTGTGGTCTCTTCTCCTGAGTGTTAGAAATGGCTTGTCTGAATAGGAAGAAAGGACAGCATTTGTGAAGCCTTGATGGTCTGACCCGACCTGTGTTGAAGTCACCCAGGATGATGAGTTTGACATTCTTAGGTACTTTTTCTTTTATTCGTTCATGGGATGTGGGCGTCGCTGGCTACGCCAGCATTTATTGCCCATCCATAATTGTCCTTCAGAAGGTGGTGGTGAACTGCCTTCTTGAACCGCTGCAGTCCATATGGTGTAGGTATACCCACAGTGCTGTTAAGGAGAGAGTTCCAAGTTTATGACCTGGCGACAGTGAAGGAACAGCGATAAATCTCCAGGTCAGAATGGTGTGTAGCTTGGAGGGGGACTTCCAGGTGGTGGTGTTCCCTTGTATCTGCTGCCCTTGTCCTTCTAGGTGGTAGTGGTTCTGGGTTTGGAAGCTCCAGTCTAAGGCATCTAGATGAGTTCCTGCAGTGCATCTATAGAAGCATACACACAGCTGCCCTGGGTGTTGGTGGTGGAGGGAGTGAATGTTTGTGGGCGGGATGCCAATCAAGTGAGTGCTTTGTCCTGGATGGCGTCAAGCTTCTTGAATGTTGTTGGAGCTGCACTCAACCAGGCAAGTGGAGAATATTCCATCACATGCCTGACTTGTGCTTTGTAAATGGTGAACAAGCTTTGGGGAGTCAGGTGATGAATTACTCACCACAGGATTCCTAGCCTCTGGCCTGCTCTTGTAGCCACAGTATTTATATGGCTAATCCAGTTCAGTTTCTGGTCAAACATTGACAATGGTTGGATTATCTCTTGTTGCAGATGATCATCGCCTGGCACTTATGTAGCATGAAGGTTACTTGCCACTTGTCGGCCCAAGCCTGACTATTGTCAAGGTCTTGCTGCATTTGGACATGGACTGCTTCAGTACCTGAGGAGTCGTGAATGGTGCAGAACATTGTGCAATCATCAGCGAACATTCCCATTTCTGACCTTATGATGGAAGGAAGGTAAAGCAGCTGAAGATGGTTGGGACTAGCACACTAGCCTGAGGAACTCCTGCAGTAATGCAGAACTGAGATGGCTGGCCTCCAACAACCACAACCATCTTCCTTCATGCTAGGTATGACTCCAAACAGCAGACAGTTTTCCCCCGATTCCAATTGACCCCATTTTTTCCAGGGCTCCTTGATGCCACACTTAGTCAAATGCTGCCTTGCTGTCAAGGGCAGTCACCCTCACCTCATCTCTGGAGTTCAACTTTTTTGTCCATGTTTGAACCAAGGCTGTAATGAGGTCAGGAGCTGAGTGGCCCTGACAGAACCCAAACTGAGCAAAAGTGAGCAAGTTATTGCTAAGCAAGTGCCGCTTGATAGCACGGTTGATGACCCTTTTTGTCACTTTACTGAGGATCGAGAGTAGACTGATGGGGCAGTATTTGGCCGGTTGGATTTGTCCTGACTTTTGTGAACAGGACATATCTAGGCAATTTTCCACATTGTCAGGTAGATGTCTGCGTTGTAGCTGTACTGGAACAGCTTGGTTCGGGGTGTGGTGAGTTCTGGAGCACGAGTCTTCAGTACTATTGCCAGAATACTGTCAGGGCACATAGCCTTTGCAGTATCCGGTGCCTTCAGCCGTTTCTTGAAATCATGTGGAGTGAATCGAATTGGCTGAAGACTGGTATCTTTGATGCTGGAGGCTTCCGGAGGAGGCTGAGATGGATCATCACTTGACACTTCTGGCTGAAGATTGTTGCAAATGCTTTAGCCTTATCTTTTAACTATTCCCATCATTGAGGTTGGGAATATTTGTCAAGGCTCCTCCTCCAGTGAGTTGTTTAATTGCCCACCGCCTTTCACGACTGGATGTGGCAGGACTGCAGAGCTAAGATCTGATACATTGATTGTGGAATCGCTTACTTCTGTCTATCACTTCCTGCTTATGCTGTTTAGCATGGAAATAGCCCTGTGTTGTAGCTTCACCACCTTGACACCTCATTTTCAGGTATACCTGGTGCTGCTTCTGGCATGCCCTCCTGCAATCTTCACTGATCCCATGGCTTGGTGTTAATGGTAGAGTGGGGGATATGTCAGGCCATGGGGTTACAGATTATAGTTGTGAACAATTCTGCTGCTGCTGATGGCCCATGGCGCCTCATGAGCCCAGTCTTGAGTTGCTAGATCTGTTCAAAATCTATCTTATTTAGCATGGTGGCCACGCAATACGATGGACGGTATTCTCAATGTGAAACCAGGACCTAGCCTCCACAAGGACTGTGCGGTGGTGGTCCCTCCTACCGATACTATCATGGACAGACAGGTTGGTGAGGATGAGGTCAAATCTGTTTTTCCCCTCTTGTTGACTCCTTCACCACCTGCCGTAGACCCAGTCTAGCAACTATGTCTTTTAAGACTCGAAGCACGGTCTGCAGTGGGGCTACCAAGCCACTCTTGGTGATGGACATTGAAGTCCCTCACCCAGAGTACATTCTGTGCCCTTGCCATGCTCAGTGCTTCCTCCAAGTGGTGTTCAACATGGAGGGGTACTGATTCATCAGCTGAGGGGGGATGGTACCATGTAATCAGCAAGAGGTTGAGGTTGAGGACTCCCAGGGCAATTCCCTCCTGACTGTCGCTAGACTGGTCTATGAGACAGCTCTCCCAGTTTTGGCACAAACCCCCAGATGTTAGTAAGGAGGACTTAGCAGGGTCGATAGGCTGAGTTTGCCGTTGTCTTTTCTAGTGCCTAGGTCAATGTCGGGTGTGTCAGTCCAGTTCCATTCAGATTTTTTTTAGTGGTTTATTGCAACTGAGTGGCTTGCTAGCCAGGGCATTTAAGAGGCCATTTCAGAGTCACCCACATTGTGACACAACTAGACCAGACCAGGTAAGGACGGCAGATTTCCTAAACGACATTAGTGAACCAGATGGGTTTTTACAACAATCAACAATGGTTTCATGGTCGTTATCAGACTTCTTAGTTGCAGATTTTTTGTTGAATTCAAATTTCACCATCTGCTGTGGTGGGATTCGAACACAGACCCCAGGAATATTACTCGGGGTCTCTGAATTACTCATCCAGTGACAATGTCACTATGCTACCACCTCATGAGAGATAGTGTTACTCAGGTCATGGTAAAATTTGCTTTTTCTTTCACCTGGGATTTGGCCATCAAGCCGTTATTGCTATATTTGGAAAAATTCTCAAGTTTGTCTGTGATACTGGACTTGATATCATAGCCAATACTGGCCTCACAATGATAATCTTTGGGTTAGTCACTCCACATGAATATAAATTCAGCACCCAATTCCTTAAGATAACCTACTTTCATTTAGTGCTGCAATGGCTACTTTATGTCTGGTCAGTGCTCTGACAAAAAGCTTGGATCTGTGTTCAAGTCTATCAGTAAATACACTAACAGCACTGTGTACAATTCTAGTCTCCATTTCACAAAAATAATTCAGAGACCCTGGAAAGGTGCAAAAATGAATTACAAGAATGATACCAGATCTAAGAGGCTCTATCTATGGGGACAGACTGTACAGTCTGGGGTTTTTCTCTCTCGGGAAAAAAAAAGGCTGAGGGGTGACCCAAAAGAGATCTTTAAAATTAGGAAAGAGTTTGATAGGGTAGACAGAAAGATGTTTCTACTTGTGAGTGAGTCCAAAATTAGAGGCCATAAATATACAACTGTCACTAATTAATCCAGTAAATAATTATCCATAAAGTTGTTTGCATTGGAACTTACTACCACATGCAGCAGTTGGTGTAATTAGCATATATGCCTTTAAGAGGGAGCTAGCTAAATCCATGGGGCAGAAAGAAGAAGGTTGGATGAAGTAAAGTAGGAGGAGGCTCATGTGGAGCATAAACACCAGCATAGGCCAACATGAATGATATTAAAATTGGGATTGAATGTACATCCTGATCCAATTGTTCCTGCCCTCTAACTTCACCTCACACTTGGTGTTGATGCCTTGTGTGCAACTCCTTAGGAGATCAACTTGTAAAACATTTAAAAAGTTTGCACTTATTACACACTACCTGGAAATGGGATACTATACTTCCGGAAAACCATTTTTCTGCTACAGTGTACTGATAACACCCCCTACTGTTATTCAATTAATGTATTCCCTGGCTTATTGCAAGCAGTACAGTGAGAAATCTACTCATAACTACTTGTACAAGATAACATTTCAGTCCCATCTTTAACTATTGATTTTAACTTGACGAAGAGCACATTTAGTTTTGTTGTATACAATACCATAACAGAATTAACCTAAATTAAATGGGTTGATTAAATAAAAGAGAATTATAGTAAATAAGAGAATGTAGACAAGAAATTGTCTAAAATAGATGAGCAAGGGGTCCATCAATAAAGGTTATGTATGGCACTGGATGGAAAATGAACTTGAAAACAGGAAACAGTAGTTAGTCACAAATGGGAACTCTTCAGATTAAGAATATGTAGCAACTTAGATACCCAGGGACCATCTTGGCACCCTTGTAATTTTTAATATGCAAGTTGATCTCCCCATTCCATTGCAAACACTGAGTCGTGATCTACACAACATTGAAAAGTTCTTTCTCAGTACTATGAAAGAATGTGATGACAGTACACCTGGAAGAGTGGTCAACTGAAGCTATTACTATAATAAAATAAAAAAACAGAATAAATGTGCAAAATTACATTAGAACAAAATGTTTTCTTCTTTTACATCACATAATCATCATTAAGAGAGCAGATTTTACTTTGATTGCACTTGGGAATAATATATTTATTTTTCCTCTATATTGCTGGGGTAGACATGCTCCATTACAGTTGTGCGATCATCCTTGACCAATTTTCCTCTATGCAGAATATAAGAAATCCTTTACATCAGATAGCACAAACCTGATCTACTATCAGCAAAGCAAGGACACTGATGAACACTGCAGTATATATAGCTCAATAGGCAGCAGTGAATTAATGAATTCATAGTAAACTGGCTACTAATGAATCAATTTCTTAGAGAAGGAAAAACCAGTAAATCAAGAAATTAGGTCAGCAGTAGGTAAACAGTAAGTTACTTAATGAAGCATTGTATACAACAACAATTGAAGAAATTAATGAGGAAAAAGGCATCAGCGAATTCTTAAATTAACAGAACAGAATGCAAATCAACGTAATAGCGGGCAACAGTAAGTTAATATTTCTTTCCTACCCTTTGCTGCCATACCTTGCTGCCCCTGTACCACTGGCAATTTACTTTTCCAAGTACTAATAATTTAATACTTATTAACTGTAAAGGCAAGTGAAAAATACTAAAAGACCTTTGAGCCAAAAGAGACTAGCTTGCTCGGAAATTGAGCAATAGAGGTCGAAAAATCCATACTCTTATATATCCAAGTTAGCTTATGATTAAGATCTGAGTATTGCTGAAAAAATAAACATGTCAAAGCTTTTTGTCTGGCACTCATCAGGTCACTTTGCACAAAAACCAATATATACCAATTTATACTGTATATGAAGACAATGTTGATTGGTTGGCAAGTGGACTCTGATTGGTAGAGGTGGTGCCATGGAGAATGCACCAGTGATAGTAACAGGCAGTTAACTGCCAAGTATTGTTTGAAACTTAAACCAGGCAGCTTGACCTTGATTGGTCAAGGCATTGCCCTGAGAAATGAATCAGCGAATGGCTGATACGTGTTTTGTTTAGCTGAAACAGGTGCAATGTATGCATATTTACATTGTGTAGCACACTCTTCATATACAGTATAAATTGTTGTTTTCCCCTTATATTGGTATTCTTATGAAGTCTCCTAATGAGTGCAAGAGGAAAATATTCGACATGTTTCTTTTTTCAGCAATACTCAAGTTCTGTACTACCAAGCGACTATAAAGATCTGAATACACAAAATTTATGATTTCTCCCAACTTTCAGAAACATTTTTTGATACTTACAGGTTTCAGGATATTTTTCTTGTTGATCAGACTACAACTTGAGCCTTGCTTAAAGGCCTCTCGAACTTCACTAGGGCATACAAAATTTGCCCACTCCTCTAGATTAGCAGGCATGGTGCCAGGCAACATTTTTGATTTGGCCTTCTCCCGAACATCGGATGCTAGCTATTAGAAAAGAAAAATACTCCAAAAATTTAGAACTGCTAGAATGCTGCTATTATATTGTTAGTCTTGCATCAAAGCAGCAATATTTTTGTACCACTCTATTACAAAACACCCAAATTAACTCTGTCAATTTGGCAGTACAGTTGAATTTGAGAATTTGCTTGGAAAAGGTATTCCCATGACACCAAAAATATGAAGCAGCTACAGTATAGCTACAGTCAGTCCTGGGTATTTTCAAGTTTAAGTCAAGTTTCAAGTGGGTCACTCTAGTCCTTTGCTTCTTATAATTGAAACATTTTTAAAATAATACATTTTTAAAATTACAACTACATAAGAAATAGGAACAGGGGTAGACCATTCAACCCCTTGAACCTGCCCCACCATTCAATAAGATCATGGCTGATCTTCTTGCGTCCCAATTTTCATGTTTCCATCTACCTTTGATTCCCTTGCCTAACAAGAATCTATCTCTGGTTTAAAAATATTCAGTGATCCCGCCTCCTCCACTTTCTGAGGCAAAATGTTCCAAAGTCACACAACCCTGAGAGAGAAAAAAATTCTCTTCATCTCTGTCCTAAAAGGATGACCCCTAATTTTAAAACAGTGCCCCCTAGTTCTGGACTCACCCACAAGAGGAAACATCCTGATCAAGGGCATTCAGGATCTTGTATACTTAAATCAAATCACCGCTCACTCTTCTAAACTCCAGTGGAAACAAGCCCAGTCTGTCCAACCTTTCCTCATAAGGCAACCCACTCATTCCAGGTATCAATCTAGTAAACCTCCTCCAATGCACTTACATCCTTCCTTAAATAAGGAGATCAAAACTGCACACAGTATTCGAGGTTCAGTCTCACCAATGCCATGTATAAGTGAAACATAACATCCTTACTTTTATGTTCAATTCCACTTGTAATAAAGGATAGCATTCCATTAGCCTTCTTAATTACTTGCTGTACCTGCATTATATATTAGCTACGTTAATATGTAATTCACACGTAGGATTTACTTAAAAAATACATTTTTAAAATTTTGGCCATTGTTACGTTTAATCATTTTTGATTGTTGTCAGTGATTTGTTTTAATGAGTGGCTTCATGTCGCTTGGATTTGTTACTGCTATAAACCTCTTAGAAAAGGTTTAACTAAATAAAGCCAACTATCCATCAGTTCTTTTCAATCATTTACTGTAACATTAACTGTAAGAGCTGAAGGGCAATAGGCAGAGTTCTATTATTGCATGAATACATTTATGAGGACAGCCTTTTTTCAATTTAACAATGATGGAACATTACCTTCCCGACTATCTCCTACTCCTATCTCCTCCTGCTGCTAAAACACTCATTCAGACTCAATTATTCCAATGTTTACCTGGTCGGCAACCCATATTGCAGCCTCTGTAAACATCAGACATTCAAAAATCTGTTACCCGCATCCTGACTCATACTTAGTCCTGTTCACCCATTGCTGCTGTGCTCGCTGGCCTACATAGGCTCTTGAACTAGTAATACTTCAAATTTCAAATGCTCATCCTTGTGTTCAAATCCCATTATGGGCTGGTTTTACATATCTATATCTTCCTTCAGCCCTACAGCTCTCTGAGAACGTGATGTTCCTCCAATTCTGACCTCTTCCGAGATTTCGTTCTTCCCTCCATTGGCAGCGAGTTCTAGAATTCTGTCTCTAACCTTCTCCACTTTTCTCTCCTCCTTTAAGATGCCCCTTAAAACATGCCTCTTGAACCAAGCTTTTGGTCACCTTCAAATGTGGCTCAATTTCAGATATTGTCTGACACCAGTTCTGTGAAGAGCCTTAGAGATTTTACTGCGTTAATGGCACTATCTATATGCAAGTTGTTGCTCTATTTCACAGTTTATCACAGGATTAACAATTACTCTTTAATTACAACGTAATGTACCACTGGCCATGTGGTATGCCCAGTAAATTCTCCTGTTTACTCCAAAAGGCAAATAAATTCATTCTGTTGAAGCAGTTATGTTCAGCTAAAAACTAATCATCAAATTTATTACAAGATGATTATGCAGAAGCAAAAATATGTAGCAAGCTAATGTTGGTATAGTTAAAACACTATAATAATAGGATCTGTCGCAAAGAATTTAAACTAACTTCAGAATTTGCTCTTAAATCTGATTCGGAAAGACTTTCTTTTTTTATTGCATATTCATGCTTATTTTAAGCACTATTCACACCCTAAAAGGTGTCCGGTATGGGTTGAAATCCAGTACTATGGTAGCAGCTAAAAGGAAATCAGCCACTGGTGCAGCAAGCCAGCATGTATAAGTACAAGTCTCCAGCCCAAACAAATGGGGAAGGTTAGTGGTAGGAAAGGTATCCAGTTGTAAAATCACCCACCAAATCCAAAAATGATGAATGATACAAAGCAGTGATCAATCAGCATTATGGTGACCCATGTAACATAGCTAAAGCTGAAAGAAAGGAAAGTAACAGCTGAAAGGTGCAATTAGGCAGTCATGTTATGGTGTATCAAGATGACACACTGCAATCCTTAAATCTAGTGCTTCTCTGAGAAATGTTGCCCAAAAATGTCAAGGCACTTCAGTAGAGATGTTAATGTCTATAATCCAGCAAAAGGTGAGGTTAGATTTTTGGTTAAGGAATAGGCATAAACCAGGCTCATGGAAAGAGGAGCTATGTTATCTTGGCTACATTAGAGCGGTCAGTAAACTTCTTTTGGCATTAGCTAATGGGTCATTGGCGGTGGAACTGAATGCCATACACCATCAGTCCAGATTGAGTTAACTGGAAAGCATGGAATTGTATTTGCTATAACCTTTGTTAAATCAAAATAAATTCAAATGTTTCCTTAAATTTATTGCACATTACCTCTTTCTTGCCCTTGGATTTATTTGATTTTGTTCCTGTACCTGCGCGGCCTGTAGGTGCAGAAGCCGCTAACTCTTTAACAAGAGTCTCTGCTGATGTCAATGATACCTAAGATTAAAATGTAAGGAAACAAAGAATTGGCTAAAAATTGATAAATTACTTTAAATTGAGTCTATTTTCAACGGTTAGTCAAAAAACTTATTTATTTTTATTCATAAACAAACCAGTTAAGACTGGTGGGTAATAAAAATTACAGAAGGAAGGAAAGGAGAGGAGAGAAGAGTGGAGGGGAGGAATGGCATTGTAATTATTTATTGCATGACCTCATGATATTCCAAACTGCTTCACAGCCAATGAACTACTTATGCTTACAGCAAAATCCCTCAAGCAGTAAAGAGATAATGACCAGATAATCAAGACTTCGGACCATTTGTTAAGGTATAAATATTATCCAGGACACTGGAAAACCTCTCTCTCATTAAAAAAGCTATCAGGTCCATTATCTCAGAGAACGAGGGGAACAGAATCTAGAGCAGAATAAGAAGCAGCATGAATAAATCAAATCTAGCTCAGGGCAAAGTCAAAAATTCCCAATGAAGATGCAGAAACCCAAATACATAACAGAAGATCAGGTACTGCATTAGTTGCTGTCCAACAAAGACTATAGAGTCAGTCATAGTCATAGAGTCAGAGAGGTCTACAGCACAGGAAAAGGCCCTTCGGCCCATCGAGTCTGCACCAGTCAAACAAGCACCTAGCTATTCTAAACCCATTTTCCAGCACTAGGCCCATAGCCTTGTATGCCATGGCATCACAAGTGCACGTCCAAATATTTATTCAATGTTATGAAGGTTTCTGCCTCAACCACTCTTTCAGGCAGTGAGTTCCAGATTCTCACCATCCTCTGGGTGAAAAAATTCTTCCTTACATCCCATGGCATACAAGGCTATGGGCCTGGTGCTGGAAAATGGGATTAGAATAGTTAAGTACTTGTTTGACCAGTGCAGACTCAATGGGCTGAAGGGTCTTTTTCTGTGCTATAGACTTCTATGACTCTATCCCCTCTAAACCTCCTGCCCCTTACCTTAAATCTATGCCCCCTGGTTATTGATCCCTCCACCAAGGGCAAAAGTTCCTCTGCTCCAAGGAAAATAACCGCAGCCTATTCAATCTGCTCCTCATAACTAAAACTCTCCAGCCCAGGCAATATCCTGGTAAATCTCCTCTGCACTCTCTCTAGTGCAATCACATCCTTCCTATAATGTGGATTCCAGAACTGCACGCAATACTCTAGCTGTGGCCTAAGCAGCGTTTTATACAGTTCCAGCATAGCTTCCCTGCTCTGATATTCTATGCCTCGGCAAATAAAGGCAAGTAACCTTTTTCTGCCTTCTTAACCACCTTATCTACCTGCCTCGCTACCTTAAGGGATCACTGAACCTGCACACCAAGGTCTCTCTGATCCTTGGTTCTTCCCAGGGTCTTACCATTCATTGTGTATTCCCGTGCCTTGTTTGTCCTGCCCAGGTGCATCACCTCACACTTATCCAGATTAAATTCCATTTGCCACTGATCAGCCCATCTGACCAGCCCGAGTATATCCTCCTGTAATCTAAGGCTATCCTCCTCACTATTTACCACCCCATCAATTTTTGTGTCATCCACGAACTTACTGATCAACCCTCCTACATTCAAGTCTAAATCATTTATAAATATCACAAACAGCAAGGGACCCAACACCAATCCCTGTGGAACCACACTGGATACAGGCATCCAGTCACAAAAACACCCCTTGACCATCACCCTGCCACTCAGCCAATTCTGGATCCAATTTGCCAAATTGCCTTGGATCTCATGAGCTCTTACCTTCGTTATCAGTCACCCATGTGGGACCTTATAAAAAGCCTTGCTGAAGTCCAGGTAGACTATGTTAAATGCATTGCCCTCATCTACACATCTGGTCACCTCTTCGGAAAATTCAATCAAGTTAATCAGACATGACCTCCCCTTAACAAAACCATGCTGACTGTCCTTGATTTACCCCTGCCTCTCAAAGTGTAGATTAATTCTGTCCCTCAGAATTGCTTCCAATAATTTCCCCACCACTGAGGTTAGACTGACTGGCCTGTAGTTCCCTGGTTTTCCCTTCCTCCCTCTTGAATAACAATACCACTTTGGCTGTCCTTTGTGGCCAGGGAGGTATTGAAAATTATTGCCAGCACCCCTGCTATCTCCTCCCTTGCCTCACTTAACAGCCTGGGATACATTTCATCTGGGCCTGGAGATTTGTCTACTTTTAAGCCTGCCAGACCTATCAGAACCTCCTCCCTTTCTATGCTAATTTCTTTAACCATATCACAGTCCTTCTGCCTGATTTCCATACCCACACTTGTGAGCACCGACACAAAATATTCATTTAAAACCCTACCTACGTCTTCTGGCTCCACACACAAATTAACACTATAGTCTTTAATGGGGCCTACTGTTTCCCTGGTTATCCTCTTACTCTTAATGTATTTGCAAAATAACTTTGGATTTTCTTTTATTTTACCCGCCAATGTTTTTTCATGCTCCCTTTTTCCTCTCCTAATTTCCTTTTTAAGTTCCTTCTTACACATTCTATACTCCTCTAGGGTTTCCGCTGTTTTGAGCTCTCAGTCTCTGCCATAAGCCTCCCTTTTTCTCTTTATCCAATCCTGTATATCCCTTGACATCCAGGGTTCCCTGGATTTGTTGGTCCCACCCTTTGTCTTTACTGGAATATGTTGGCTCTGTACTCTCCCTATTTCCTTCTTGAATGAATCCCACTGCTCTGATGCAGATTTACCTAAAAGTAGCTGCTCCCAGCCCACTCTGGCCAAATCATATCTGGTCTTATTAAAATCGGCCTTCCCCCAATTTAGAACTCTGATTTCTGGCCCATCCTTGTCCTTTTCCATAACAACCTTGAATCTAATGGAATTATGATCACTATCTGCAAAATGCTCACCCACTGATACCTCTACCACTTGCCTGGCTTCATTCCCTAAAATTAAGTCCAGCCGCCCCCTCTCTTGTGGGACCTTCTAAGTACTGGCTTAAAAAGCTCTTCTGGATGCATTTTAAGAATTCCGCTCCCTCTAAACCTATCACACTATGACTAACCCAGTTAATGTTGGGGAAGTTGAAATTCCCTATTAATACTACCCTATTATTTTTACACTTCTCTGAAATATGTCTACATGTCTGCTCTTCTATTTCTCTCTGACTGTTTGGGGGCCTATAGTACACTCCCAGCAATGTGATTGCTCCTTTTTTGTTTTTAAGTTCTACCCATATGGCTTCATTTGAGGAGCATTCTTAGATGTCATCCCTCCTTATTGCTGTAATTGATTCCTTGATCAATATTGCAATACCCCCTCCCCTTTTACCTCCTTCCCTGTCATGCCTGAAGACCCGATATCCTGAAATATTGAGCAGCCAATCATGCCCCTCTCTCAACCATGTCTCTGTGACAGCAATGACATCATACATCCATGTGTTAATTTGTGCCCTCAGCTCATCTACCTTATTTGTCAGACTCCTTGTATTAAAATAAATACCATCCAACCTTGCCAAACTCCCTTGTGCCTTAACTGGCCTATAGTTTCTATGCCTTCCAGACTAGCTTGCTCTCTCTTCTAATTTTGGCTGTGCACCCCTCCCTGCTGAACCTCCTCTCAGGATCCCATCCGCCTGCCAAGTTAGTTTAAACCCTCCCCAACAGCACTTGCAAACCTCCCCGCAAGGACCTTGGTCCTATTCCGGTTCAGGTGCAAACCTTACGCCTTGTACAGGTTCCATTGCCCCATTAGAGATTTCAGTGTCCCAGAAATATAAAGCTCTTCCTCCTGCATCATTTCTCCAGCCACGCATTCATCTGGACTAACCTCCTATTTCTATACTCACTAGCGTGGGGTACCAGAAGTAATCTAGAGATTACTACTTTTGAGGTCCTGTTTTTTTAATCTGCTTCCTAGCTCCCTAAATTCTGCTTACACGATCTCATCCCTCTTTCTACCTATGTCTTTGGTACCAATATGTACCATGATCTCTGTCTGTTTGCCATCCCCCTTTAGAACGCCCTGTAGCCGTTCAGTGACATCCTTGAACCTGGCACCAGGGAGGCAACATACCATCCTGGAGTCACGTCTCCAGCCGCAAAAACACCTGTCTGTTCCCCTTACTATCGAATCTCCTACCACTATTGCTCTTACCCTCTTTTTCTTCCCCCACTGTACAGCTGAGCCACTCACAGCACCATGAGCTCACCCTTTTCCAACACAGAAAAACAGCTCTCGAGCAAGATGTACCCTGGGGATTTCCTGACTACCTGCTTGACACCTTTCCTCTGACTGATGGTCACCCATTCCCTCTCTGTCCGCACTTCTGTCAGCTATGGGGTGACATCTAAATACATGCTATCCACGAAACTCTCAGCCTCACAAATGCACCTCAGTGCCTCCGAAACTCGGAGCTCCAGTAGCTGTAGCTGGTGGCACTTCCTGCACATGTGGTTGATCAGAGTGCAAGAAGCGACTAGGACTTCCCACATGTTGCAGGCGGTACATAACATAGGACTGAGCTGCCCTGCCATGCCTCTAGTTGAAAAAACACCCTTAAAGTTAAATACAGTAAAAAAAAGTTAAATTATTTATGTACTTTAAATAAAAACTAGAACTTTTTACCTTTCCTTAGCTTAATCTATTCTAAATTGGAGAAAAACTGGAGAAAAAACTGGAAAAAAAATACTTACCCGCTACTCACCAATCAGCTCTCAACTTTGTGCTGACATCACTTTTTGAAGCTTCCCCACACTCACGCTGGTTCTGACCTCTCCGCCACTCTCTCACGCTGTATTGTGATGTCACTCTTGTTATTTTCAACAAGAACTGACTGCAGGACACTCTTCCCAGGCTGCTTCACCACGATGCTGACTGCAGGACCCTCTTCCCAGACTGCCTCACCACGATGCTGACTGCAGGACACTCTTCCCAGACTGCCTCACCACGATGCTGACTGCAGGACACTCTTCCCAGGTATAAAGCATTGGCAAATGTGGAGGTGAGAAGCCAGTGGAGAAATGGATTTCAGTCCAAGGGGTCACACAGCAGCAGATTAAATCTGAGTACCTCGCTGGGCACTTAAGTAGTCCTGAAGCCCATCATGTAATATCAGCAGATTGTAGTATGGACACCATGGGCTAGGGCAGGTTACATTTAACTTGAATTCAAAGCAGAGTCACGACAACCAAATCTTAAAGTGTTGTACAGCAGAGTAACTGAGTTCCAAACGCAGAGGAATAATTTTCAATTATCATGTGAAACAGGAGGGTAGTGGCTAAACAAGACTAAGCCAATACAATGATAATGACAGGTGGCCCAATCAATTTTCATGACTGAGTCTCGCTTGAACATACATAGTGAGCTGCCAGTGCTGAACAAGTACAAATAGGCATCTCGACAAACAGTGGGAGGTAATGCTTTGGCATCTCCTTTGCACAACTGAACTAGAAATGTGTGTTTAAAGGGGAGTTGGCAATCCAAGGGGAAATAGGAGTAGGCTGCAAGATTTTCCTGGAACTAGGAGCAGTATTCATGATTTTCCTGGCCCCACAAATTAATTAAAAATTGTGTTATTTCCTGTTTTCAAGTGACCTGCAGTGTTTCCTTTAAGGACCACTCGTTTAACTGCTCAATGTTTGGTTCAACTTAGTGAAGCATATACTGCTGGCACTCTGTGAAGTGGAAAATAAAAATTGAAAAAGGGTCCGAGTTGCGGTTTGGTATCACTATTTAGATATATTAATGTGGCTCTTAACCATTTTAGGGTGAGCACTGTCCACCTACATAGGGTCCCACTTAAAAAGTGCATCAGAAAGGGCTGGAAAATTCCAGCCAACATTTTAGATCGATGACCTTTCCTTGAATTTCCAGCACCAACAGTATTTTGCTTTTGTACGTGTCTAAGGGAGGTGTGAATGGCAGGACCCTGAATAGCTGCCATTCAGGAATGAATTTAGGAAAAACTTCTACACCTACAATGGAAGTTTGGAACTCTCTTCTGCAAACAGTAATTGATGCTGGCTCAAAAAAAACATATTAACATATAGTAAACATATTAACAGAAATGGGGTAAAGGTGGATATATAGGGCTGGATTTCTGTGATTAAGAAAGGTATTGTAAGTAAGGAATCTTCCTGACCCCACAATCCCGTCTCCATCCTGGAGGAGCTTGCCCACACTATTTTCATATCAGGTAGGTAGTAATTGCTAGAGACAAGCCCACCACCTCTGCAGGCAGGTCCAAAGCAGAAAGGAGGCAGGTGGACAGCAAAGCTGATAGGTTAGAAGGCCCACCTCCAATAACTGGAACATCAGCCCAGTTGCATTCATGCTTATTATGCCTCTAGCCCTCACATCTCAACCCCTCCACCCCATGCCTCCTCATATCCTCTATGTCCTCTCATATCTCCCATGCACCCTCAATGCCCACTCTTCCAGTATGCATGAGGTACACAGCCATAAGTCATATAATAATACTGGCATACCTCCAACTTTAACAAATCCCTTTAAAGAACAACTTCCCTTTTACATTCTCATAAAATTGTCAACCAAATGAAGGCAGTGAAAGTCCCATTGAAGAAACATTTAATCTTGTCCAATTAAACACACAGATATTTTAAAAAACACTCACAGAAAGATCAAGTTATTAAACACTCATAAAACTGTCAACCAAACAAAACTTGCAGTCCCCTTCAAGTTCTGTCAACAGCCCCCAGAGGGAAGAATGTATTGGTCAGTTTTGGAGCTCAGTCGAGTTTTCATTGCAGCTTCCTGAATTGGATTGATTGGATCAGATTTTTTTTTCAGTCAACTAGTATGACCTTAAATTCATCAATAAATATGGTTTCTAGGTTGATTTATACAAAGCTGTTCTGAGTATTTCTATTTTAAATAGTCTTAATGTGATGGTATGAAACAGATTACAATACTGGGAAAGTTTCAGAGCAGAAAAATTCAAAATGTACAGAAATTATGCAGGATTCATACAGCACTTACCTGCCATATGCACATAACATAAGCATATGCCATTAAACAATGCTGCTGGCATGACACACGGCCTGCAATTATCGCCATTATAGTTTGTACTATCACTAGTGTTTCCAGTTGTCTCACATCCTTTAGGTTTTCTAAGGACAGGTTCGTGTCAATATTTTGTACTCCAATCAATTGCTGATGTTTTCTTGGAACAAAGTTTTCATTTTTTGATTGATTCTCCTTTTCTAAGTGGTCTTCTGAACATTAAAACAAGCAAAAACATTACAAATGACATGTCCATACAACTAAAGTAACAAAGCTTAAGTAGCAAAATGATGATGATTGTAAATGGACATAGTAGCCTTCGCATTTAAAAAAAAAATCACATGATGAGGTGAATTTCCTCTTGGTGCAGTGGGATTGCAACTTTTTCCTCCTTTACTGCAGTCATGGGATAGCACCAAATAACACAGGAACACTCAGCAGATCTGGCATCATCTATGAAGAGTGAAACAGAGTTAATATTTCAAGTCAGCGACCCCAATCATAAGATGAAAGATGACAGGCCTGAATCGTTAACTCTGTTTTTCTCTCTCCACAGATGCTGCTAGGCCTGCTGAGCACTTCCAGCATTTTGTGTTTTTATTTCACCTTTCAAACTTCTATAGTATTTTGCTTTGGTATTACTTTACTCAGCATGCTTTTGAGCACTGAGCTGATGATGGCAGATTTGAAAGGGAAATGGAGATTATCAGAGGAGGGGGAACCATTTTCAATGTCAGTCAGCATGAAAGTCAAGAAGGTAATTGTCTTGTCAGCAGTTTAGTAGGAATTGGGTTCAGAAAGCACGACACGGGTCTCATGAACAAGATGTCCTACTCCAGACAGCCTCAACAATTGGAAACTAAAATGTGGTCTCTAGATTCTAGGTTGATATCCAGCAGGCCACGCACTCATGCCTGGACAAAGTGACTGCTGGCTCAGTGGTTATAATCTCAACACAGTGTCCAAAAGATTGGGTTCAGGCCACACTTTAGGCAGGTCTGCAAAGTGGAGAGTGAGTGCTGTCTTGAATACCAGATTGACAACCAGCAAGGATACTTGCATCCAATTGGTGTGGGTGGACCAGCCGCATCATAAAATTTCTATGTTTGAAAAATATGCATCCAGCTAACCTTCTTCCACCTTCCTTTCCACACAAAGTTTCATGCTCAGGAGTAAATCCACAGCCCAGTCCAACTGGCAGAAAGCATCAGTTTCAGAAAATCCACTACAATATAGCCATTCACCAAATTCAATCAGTTGGTCGATTTTCTGCCAATTACTTTCTGGTTTCTGAAAGATTATCATTCCAAAAAAAATGTCAACAAATGCAACAATACTAGCATACATATACAAAAAAAAAACCCTCATGCATAGCTGTAGATTTCAAACATGCCACTGCTCACAGTGACCTGGAGTTCACATTGTTGGACTGGGAACTTGGAATCCAGGAGTGTTTGAGTGGGCTGGGATAAAGGAGAATTTGGCAGAGGGAAGAGAGGGTATGGTAGCAAGAGGGGATGTGCAGTGAGGAAACACAGGTATTGCTTTGTAGGGTTTCAAAGGGATTCGATCAGGAAGAATTGGTGTTAGAATAATTAGGATAATTTTCTAGTGTGAGAGGCTTGATGGGTGTGTGTTTGATGCTGTGACACAATGCAAGAATTTCAATGAAATTAATAATATGATATTCCTTTCACACTGCATATCGTTTTGAATGAACAGATGCACAAAGTACCTTCAAAACCTCTACTGAATTCTGGTAACAAGTTAACTGATCTGTAATTTCTTTAGAGAAAACTGCCACACGGTTCCACATGTAAGATACATATTCTTCAGTGTCATCCTTTAACTTCTGCATATCCATACTGATACCATGACCAAGTCTTGTATTCACCATAATTCTATGTTTGAAAAGAAGCCTTCAAATAGAAAATAACAGAAATTCTTTGTGAATTGTTGATATGTTTTATAGATGCTTTGATCAATGCTAAAAATTAAATGGTAATTGAAAACAACTTGTGAAATTTTCATTTTAAAATGGTGTTTCTTCAATTTTTGTCATGTTGAATTTTGACAATTTTTTGTTGCAAGAAACAGCATGGAAGGCATTAAAATTCAAGGCTATCCCTCTAAGAGCTCAGAGACTCAAAACTAGCTAGTGATGCGCTTTGTGCATGAAGTCCCTTTAGATCAGAGGCACACTCCACCTATCCAACATCCAACTGGGGAGGTGGGGCCAGGAATACAGGCCCCATTATTTCTAAATTCATTCACTTTTGTGAGATTACTTTTTATAGGATCATGTCTTATTTTTACTTACAGCCTCTGCTTAGTCCTGGGCATATCTCTAATGGCATCATCTAACACTTTCAGTCCAGCTTTCCAATCTCCTTTATTCATGTGAATGTGGAATAAAAGGCCATACATTGCTGCCCTTAATTTCAGATCATCTTCAGGATCGTCAATAGCTTGAAACAAAATATAATCAGTTCTAAATTATTACACAATTACTGGAAACACCTAGGATGACAGAAACAAAAGTCTAATTAAAATTTGCATTTATTCAGTGCCTTTAACATAGTCAAATGTCCTACGACACATTATACGAACATGATCAGAAAAAATCGGAATCAATTCAAAGAAGGAACCAGGATAAGTGGCCAAAAGCTTGGTCAAGGAGACAGTTACTGGTGCAGGGATGAGAAGAAGTAATTGGCAGAGATGTCTTTGCTAGAATTGGATATGTAGGAGTGGAACAAGTAACCTGCAGTTCTATTCACCTGGACAAGAAGAAAAGATAAAGAAAGAAAAACTAATTACATTTATATCATAGCACCTAACACAAACTCAGCAGATCCCAAAGCACTTTACAAACAATAAAGTAATTTTGAAATGGTCATTGTCGTAATGGAAGAAATGCAACAGTCAATTTTGCAATTTTGCACACAGTAAGTTCCCACAAACAGTAATGTGATTAAGATGAAAAAAATCTGTACTTTTCGTGATGTTGATTAAAAGATAAACATTGGCCAAGAAACCTGGGATAACATCCCTGCTCTTCTTCAAAACAGGGGACTTTTACGTCCACCTGAGAAAGGAAGTTTAATGTCTCCTCCAAAAGATGGCACCTCAACAATGCAGCAGTCAAGTGTCAGCCTAGATTTTGTGCTCGAGTCTCACAAGTGGAACTTAAATCCACAACATTCTGTCTCAGAGGTAAAAGTGCTACCCACTAAGCCATGGCTGACAGAAGGAAAGAGATAGTATTTCAACCATTCATAGACAATGGACAGAAAATCTTGGCAATTAATATTATTTAAGGATAAATTAGAAAAGAGGGCAAAAATTCTGGGGGTCAGAAACAAATTTGCTGATATGAAGTGCGAAACCAAGGTGAAGAATTTGTGGTGATATTGAAGCCTTTGACCTTTGGTTTCCCACTTCACATCAGAAGTCCTTCTGGTGCGAGGAACCTATTTTTAGAAAATTTGAAGGACATTGAATTTTGGACATTCTTCCTCCTGAGTTATTTTTAAATGTTTGCAATATTTGAAGCTGTGAATATGTCTTCTTCAAGAATCCACAGGTCAAGATGGATGCCAAGCAAGAAACACCTGCTGAAGGAACAGGTACTTTGTATATCTGATTAAAGAACTGCTATTGCCAGACTAAAGACTATTGCTGATTGGTGAAAAACATTCGCCTAAGAGAAGAATTCTTTCAACATCTTAGTCTTTAAAACTCTTAGGCAATGTGAGTGCATGTGTGTGCCTGAGAAGCAAGCTGCAAGAAAAAGATTCTGTCTTTTCCCCTCTCTGCCTCACCTTTGTGTTAAACTTTCCTTAGAAACGTCTCATCAGAGTAACTCATCTGTTTTATTTTGAAGGCTGAATCCCCCCCCCGTTGGGGTGGCGGGCGGGAGATTTGATGGGCGGGGGCATGCCGGCGCGCTTCTGATCAGTGCCCCGGATCGGAGATGTGGCACCATTTTGTGTGGGCAGGCCGATTAAGGCCCGCCCAGTGTAACATCCGCAGGGAAGCGCTATGCGCTCTCTGTGCAGGCAGGGGGGAATGCCTAAAATCGAGAGTGCGCTCTTTCGCTCATGCACAAAAAGAGCGCACTCATCTCCCTGGGGCTAAGTGCCGGCTCAGGGAGATCGCCTCTACTTTCAAAAATATTAAAAATGGAAAAAAAAAATTCCCTTACATGTCCCCTCATGTGACAATGTCACATGAGTTGGGACATGTTCACAATTTCCAAAAAACTTTATTAAAATTTTTAAAACCGTACATGAAACCTCATCCCGCCTGTAGATGAGGTTTCATGTTTTTTCTACTTCCCGCCAGGGCTCCTGGCCTGCCTGCCAACCTTAAGTTTGGACGGGCAGGTCCACTAATTACTTTAATTGCTCTGTCAATGGCCTCAATTGGCCATTGACAGGTTGGTGTGTAGGCAGCTGATTTTGCTGCTCCCCCGCCTTCCTGAAAATTTAAATGGGGTGCAGTGACATCGGGAGTTCCACCCAATGTCACCACGCATCATTTTACATGTCGGCAAGCGGGCCCCGTCCCCACTCGCTGACGGTAAAATCCAGCCCTGAGAGTTTGCAAAGTTCTGATGAGAGTCATCAAGGACAGTTTCACCAGAAAATACGTCTGAAAGAGCTTCCAAATCTATTGTGACCAGAATTCTGCTAAGTCAATGGCATCAAGGTCCTTTCAAATTTTATCCTATTAAAAGAAATATTTCCATACTGCAGAGTCTGCAGGGGACTGTGTTTATTTTGCGTTTGTGTGTGAGTACATGGGGGTTCGAATAGCTGCTTTTTTTAAAAGGGGAAAATCATTACACTTCTAAACTACAATTTGCATGTTAACCAGTTTATTAACTAGTTTTGAAAAACAAGCAATTTGTTTTATAATAAATCAATTTTTTTGTGTTTAGTAAAAGAAGCCTGATTAGAGTCATTTTATGCTGGGAATAACAGTACCAAAGGTAAACAATTGACTATTTTTGTGGGTGACTTAAACATCTGAACTAGTGTTACAACCTGTGGATAAACAGGGCTAGAATTAATTGCACATGTTTCCAATCACAATCTATAACACTGGCCACTAAAATTCTTACCTCCTTCTATAATTCATCCCTAAATAATATTAGGGTCAGGCAATCAAGGTGGATAAATGAATACAGAATTTTTAAAACTATTAAAATAAATAAGTAATCTGTCACTATATTGATGTGCCACCCCGAAGAGAAAATAATAGGCAGAATTCAGTTGAGACGACGGGGGTCCTGCACACAGATTGCAGAACTGGTTGAATACCGCATCACCATTTCATGGAGGCTCGCTGTAACTTAAATGTGATCAGGCACTCACCTAGATAGCTTTGGGCCTCCCATTCGATCAAGTCTTCAGTCGGGCAGAAATCTCACCAAATGTGGTGGTTGCTGCCGGTAATGCACTGAAGCCTTCACTAGGGATCATCCCTGGACCTTGGAGATGGGTGAGTGGGGCGAGATGGGGGTTCTGAGGAGGGAGTTGTGGTGATTGGCGGGGGGGTGGGTGGGGTGGGGGCGGCGGCAGGGATCAGTGCAAGGGAAGCAGGTTGGCTTTCAGCTCTGCCCCTCCCCATGCAATGAGGCTGCATGGAAAACCCAACAGGGCTTGTGGGCACTTTTAGGAGGCATGGGTGACCTAATGGTCACTGCGTCTCCATTAAGTTCAGGTGGTTTCAAGGAACTCTGAAGTGACTTGTTAAGGAGCCTAATTGACAGGATTAACTGGCAAGGTTCCTACATCAGGCCCTTCCTGCTCCACACGAAATGTGGGACAGTTTTCCTGCTGCTGGGAATCAGATGTGGGGCCTCCCGGCCATCATTCTTGCTCCAGCAGGTTCCATTAAATTGCACCCAATAAGACAGTAGAGGACAAACAGAAAGTGGAAGCGATGCTTAAAAAATGTTTTGTTTTGGAGTTTACAAGACAGAAGGCTATTGAAGAGGTAAATCTTCAACTGGCGAAAAGTGAGATGGGAGACCTAATAAAAAAAAGAGAAATAGTAACAAGTTGGCTAAGTTAAAAGAGGATCCAAATGGAAATGAGCGAAGAGATAGCAGAGACTCTAGGGCAAGGATTTTTAGGATGTCAGGGTTTCCCTTCCCACCATCCAAAGAGTCGGAAGGGAGCCCCACAGCCTTTTAATGCTCCAGTGAGCATTAATTGGCTGAAGGTGGGACTTCCATCCCTCATTCGAGAGGAATTCCAGCCTTAGCGAGCTGCCTGCCAATCTGATTGGCCAACAGCTCCCTAGTCCGTGTGGTGCCATAAGCTGGTGAGTATCTGGTAAATTCTATCCTATCCCCAAGGTTTAAAATAGTACACAAATTGGTTGTAAAGTTAATAAAATATATAAGAAAGCAACATAGGTAAGTGATTAATACAATTAAGTAATTATTTAAAACACATTAAGGATTGCAGGACAGGTAAAGTGTCAAGGCTGCAGCATGTGGGAGCTCCTGGATAACATTGTGATCCAGGGCAAACACGTCTGCAATAAGTGTTTGCAGCTTAAGGAACTTCAGACTTCAGAGGCTGAGCTGCAGACTCTGCGACATATCAGGGAGGGGAAGTTACCTGGATGCTTTGTACTAGGAGGCAGTCACACCACTTAGGATAGGGTCTTCTGATTTGGTCAGTGGTCAGTGACAGGACGGTGGGACTGCAAGTGAGGCAGGTAAGGGGACCCAGAGGGCAGGAGCGTGAGCCTCTGCAATTGTCCAATAGGTCTGAGGTTCTCCCAGCTTGTTTGGATGATAGCAGGGGCTGCTGGGTGGTTTAGGAAACTGACATGGCACTGTGGTACAGGAAGCCATTCAAGTGGGGGGAGCAAAAAGGAACATAGTGGTAGTAAGGGACATTACAGTGAGTGGGATAGACACTGTTCTCTGTAGCAAAGATCGAGAATCCAGGCGGCTGTTTTGCCTGCCTGGTGTCAATGTTCAGGACATCTGCTCATGGCTGGAGAGGAACTTGCAGTGGGAGGGGGACGATCAAGTGGTCGTGGTCTGTGTATGTACCAACGACATAGGCAGGATGAGGAAGGAGGCCCTGTATAGTCAGTATGAGGAGCTAGGCACCAAATTAAGAAACAGAATCTCAAAAGGTAATCATTTCTGGATTATTTCCTGAGCCATGTGCAAAATGGCATAGGACAAATAAGATTAGAGAAATGAATGCATGGCTCAAAGACTGGTGTGGGAGAAGGGGGTTCTGGTTCATGGGGCACTGGCACCAGTATTGGGGAAAGTGGGGTCTGTACTGTTGGGACAGTCGACTCCTGAACCATGATGGGGCTGGTGTTCTTGCAAGCCACATAACTAAGAAAGTAGAGAGGGTAGTCAGGGAAAGGAATCAAATTGGGAAGATGTGGTAAACCAAAGAGTAGAAACAAGACAAGAGAGACAGGTATTAATATGGGCAACGATAAACAGAGGCAGGAGACAAAGAGGAAGAGACAAAGAGCACAAATCTGAGAGTAAATCAACAGATAAGGGTAGATGCTTCAAAAATAATCAAAGGACAAAACTAAAGGCTCTGTATCTAAAGCACGTAGCATTCAAAACAAACAGATGAATTGATAGCGCAAATAGAAATAAATAAGTACGATCTGATAGCCACTAGAGACATGGCTACAAGATGACATAGATTGAGACCTGAATATTGAAGGGTACGTGACATTTAGGAAGAACTGGAAGTTAGGAAAAGGTGAAGAGGTGTTAATGGTATTAGCACATTAGAGAGGGATGATCTAAGTTCAAGAAACCAGGATGTAGACGCAGTTTGGGTTGAGATGAGAAATGATAAAGGCAAGAAGCCTCTTGTGAAAGTGGTGTACAGGCTCCCTAATTGTAACTACATAGTAGGACAAAGTATAAAAGAGGTAATGGGAACTTGTCATTATGGTACAGCAATAATCATGGGAGATTTTAAACTACATAGAGACTGGAAAAATCAAATGGACAAAGGTAGCATAGGTGAGGAGTTCATAGAATGTTTTTGAGATATTTTCTTAGAACATTCTGGAGCCAACCAGAGGGCAGGCTATACTAGACTTGGGATTGAGCAACGAGATTGAGATTATTAATTAATCCTTAGTGAAGGCACCCCTAGGTACCAGCGGCCATAATATAATTAAATTTTACATTCATTTTGAGGGAGAAACAAGTGCGTCCAAGACTAGTATTTTAGACTTAAATAAGGGCAATTATGAGTGCATGAAAGCAGAGCTAGCTAAAGCGAACTTGCAAACGAGGTTAAGGGATAGGTCAAACAAGGTTCAGTGGCAGACATTTAAAGGGATATTTCAGAATACACAGAATATACACATTCCAATGAGAAAGAAAAATTCCAAGGAGAGGGCCCAACATCCGCGGTTAACTAAAAGTTAAAGACAACATCAAACTTAAAGAAAAAGCATATGCTTACGCAAAGAGGGTGGCAGGTCAGAAGATTGGAAAGAATATAAAGAATAGCAAAGAATGACAAAAAAGATTAATAAGGAGGGAAATATTTGTGTACAAGATAAAGCTAGCTAATAACATAAAGACAGATATTAAGGGTTTCTATAGATATTTAAATAAGAAGAGTTAACAAAGTGAGCATTGGTCCTATAGAAAGTGCATCTGGTGAATTGATAATGGAAAGCAGGGAGATGACAGATAAATTAAACAGGTATTTTGCTTTGGGATTCACTATAGAGGAAACAGGTAACATCCCGGAAGTAGCTGTGAATCAGGAAATAGAAGGCAGGGAGGATCTCGGGAAAATTACAATCACAGGGAAGTGGTAGTAAGCAAATTGTTGCAGCTGTGGACTGACAAATCCCCAGGTCCAGACGGACTTCACCCTAAGGTCTTGAAAGAAGTGGCTAGTTAGATAGTTGATGTATTGGGTTTAATTTTTCAAAAGTCCCTTGATTTCGGAAAGGTTCTATTAGATTGGAAAGTAGCAAACGTAACTCCTTTATTCAAAAAAAGGGAGGGAGACAAAAAGCAGGAAACCACAGGCCAGTTAGGCTAACATCTGTCATAGGAAATATGTTCAAAGCTATTGTTAAAAATGTTATAGCAGGGCATTTAGAAAAATTCAAGGCAACATTTTTTGGAGGGCTTCTCACCGTGTTCCTGCCCACCTCTACATAATTTTATACTGGGTCAGGCAAGGCCTAGGCTGGCCAGCCCATCCTTGCCTCAATTGAGGCCCTTAATTGGCCAATCATCGACAACTTAAGTGCGGTTTCCCACCCAGCTTCAATTTTCAGGCTGGCAGAAGGAGTTCAAGGTTGGATGGCAGCGGCTGATGGGGCGTCTGGCGTGGAGGGGGGGGCTTGGGGGGCAGCGTGGGGGGGGGCGTGGAGGGGGCATGGAGGGGGCATGGAGGGGGCATGGAGGGGGCGGCGGGGGCAGTGGGGGTGGCGGGAGGGGCGGGGGGGTGGCGGGAGGGGTGGGGGGGTGGCGGGAGTTGGCGGCAGGGGGACGGGGAGGCTGGGGGACAGGGGGCGGTGGGGCGGTGGGGGGGGTGGGGCGGTAGGGAGGCAGGGGGGTGGGCGGAGGGTGGGGGGTGTGTGGGGTGTGGGGTGTGGGGCCCAAAAATTCACCCCTTCAGGCCTAGGACGGGAAGGAGAGGGGTGCGTGCATCAGCAGCCTCCTTTTAACATCAGGCACCCACCCAAAAAGTCTGACCACTGCGGGGGCTCACTCCCCCGTGCCATTCCACACCCCCACAGCCTTTCCAACAATAATCCAACACTCTTCTGTCCTCATACCCAGGCCTCACCTAGCCTCCCCGCCCTGAAACCCCCAAAACCTACCTGGTTCTGAACTCCCAGGACTTAGGGCTGCTTGCAGGCCCAGTCCAGTCCATTGCATCTTTTGGCACTGCAGGGACTAGAGAGCTGCCGGTCAATCAGATTAGCTGGCAGGTCTCTGAGGTGGGACTTCCTCCCAACTGAGGGGCGGAAGTCCCGCCTCCAACCAATTAACACTAACTAATAGGAGTGTGAAATGGCTGTGGGGCAGCAAGTATGGACAGAGATGTGTTTGCCACCAACTCCTTGGTTGATGGGAGAGAAACTCCGTCATCTGAAATATCCTGGCCTATGTGATTTGGAATATCAGAAAGGAAACCTATGAATCCTTAGCTGTATGTGTGCGCGTGTGTGTGTGTTCCATATGTTCTGAGTTTCAGATCCAATTCTGCTATATATTGCCTTAATCTGAGAGCTTGTAAATCATTTCCTCAGGTTTCACTAACATGTTGATAATGTCCCTGGCATAAAATGAAGCATTTGTTGTCTAACTGTTGTCTGCTGAATCATTTCCTCCTTTTCTTCTTCCTGTAGGTCAAAATGAAAAATAATGCAGCTAAAATAACTATGAATCTGATCCAAGCACTTAAAAACATCAAAATATTTTGTGAAACTATTGTACATTTCTAGTTGTGTGATGCTGGTGGAAATATATTGATAGGTTAGTCTTGTTGGCAAAAGAGCACATACTAAGAACATGTGGTTGAAAAAATTTTGTCTTGTCAACTGCACATTGATGAAGTGGTAGCTCTCCGAGTTCAAAAATGCATAGCTGTACCAGCTCTTTTGAAGAGCAATTAAATTTATCCCACTTTTCTGCTCTTTCCCCCATAGCCCTATATATTGTTTTCCTATCCAGTATTTATTCAATTCTTATTGAGAGTAATTTTGATGACAGCAGAAGGATGAGGGTTCAGGTCAATTGTAGCTGGAGGGCGAGGGAAAGCTACAAAAATGGTGGCCAAGGGTTTCTCTGTGGGATTGGGATGAGCAATCCTGCCCCTCTTGAGCCACAAACCTGACAAAAATGTTTTTAGAAAATGCATATGAAAATTGCAAGTCATAATTTTCAGAGTTCAAATTATGTCGGGGTCTGAATTATGTCATTGGACCCCAACATGTCAGTATTCATGGGGCCCACTCCAACCTTTTTTGCCAACAAACATTCAGAATGAGGGTGAAGGTAATGGTGCTGGGGTTGGTGAAGGGCTAGGCAAACATGGCATAAGCCAGAGTTGCCCACAGTGGTACTTGCAGCTGCCAGGGCCGTGGCAATTAGATACAGAGTATTATTGGAGGGCAGAATTGTCAGCAGCATTGTCTGTGCATTTTCAGCCCCTGCACTTAATTTATGGTAACAGCTAGATGCGCCAAGTTAGTGGGTGCAGAAATTATTTTTACCTTTTTAATCCTGGGATATGTGTTGTAGATAGCCTTTAGAAAAGTTTTAATGGGTTCTTCAAGCACAGCTATTTCCAGAGGAGATGGTATCAAAGACAGACAGGAATTCCAAAAGTGTTTTGCTGAACTCATTACAAGCTTCACATTTCCAGCTTTTTCTCCATAACTGCAGTAAAAAAATAGTCAGATACTAGACATTTCCTGTTGTAATTTCTAATGAATAAGCTTTGATAGCATGTAAGTATTAAATATGCATTGCCACAATCTGTTCCATTGTTGAACGAGAGATTTTCCTGGCTCTGTACCTGCCCAAACTGGGTTTCCTGGACACTGCAAATGCCAGAAGACTGGGCAGGTCACCCATAATGTTAATCCGACCCAGCCATTTTGATCACCTCCGCTCTCTTTCTTGCAGGTAATAAAAATTATGTTTACTTCAATTCATCAAAGAGATAGTTTTTCATGTTACAATTCCAAAAAATAGTTATCACTCTTAACTTTCATGGACCTTTCATCCATCTACATCTATTGCCATTCTTAGCCTCACCATTGGTTTCTGATTTTGAATCTCCCACATTTGCCAGCTGCTGAAGCTGCCTCCAAGCAGCTGGGTTTTCTGTCTCAATTAAGTGAGTCACTTCTTGTTCCACTGTTTCCTCCATCAATTATTAAATTTACAAACACCAAGTCAATCTAAGACTTGGCTATTTATCCTACATCTGCAGACTCAAATACCTCTCTCCTACTTTTGAATGTTTTTCAGAAAAATGATCAACCTCTTGCACAATCTCTTTTCTCTATTTTGACAACTGATTAACATTTCTGACCTTTCCTCATCTTTTTTTGCCTCAAATGCAAACTTATCATCCTCAGCCTGAGGAGCAAGAGAATTCAGATATCAAAAATTCCAAAAAAAATCCAAAAAGAAATTATTCGGGAGCAGGAAACTCCTGGGAAGGCAGTGGAAACAGCTTTCATACGAATGGTCAGGATGATGAATGTGGAAGGAATCTGCTTTCCACATTTGCAACACAAAACAGAAGTATTTCCTAATGTGCAGGACACCATGGAGACTGTGGGAGCCAAGGAGATTGCTGCAGCATCATGATGCCAATAAGAGCTTCTTAGAAAATTGGTGGCTTCCAGAGTGGCCACCTTTGATTCCATAGGTCCATTTAGCAGGGCGAAGTAACTGGACTCAAAAGCCCTGATTTGTAATACTGTCTTTAATGCTAATAATCAATAGCACCAGCATGTGTCCTGCACAATTGTGCTGCAAGGAGTGGATTTCAATGTCACTGTCTTTCTTGACATTCGTAGTAAGCTTTTTTCCTTAAGGCCCTGACGAATGCCTTTTACATGAGAGAGCTTAGGACATGGGTCTGGCACCTTTTGCAACTGCAAGAGAAAGACTGCTGGAAGCTGGTTCTCCTGAAACAGTGGATATTGTGATTCCTCAACCAATCAGATAGTCTGAACAAACTGACAAACCCCAACTGTCAATGGAATGAGTTCTATTTAAAAGGAACATGGCAGCGCTCAGAATGGCTACTTTAACTCTGTAGGTTTCAGAAAAGAAGAAAAACGAAAGCGAGATGTAGGAAAGCTGCACCCTGGTTCTCTGACTCTACCCTGAATGTGATGCTGGAGGCTGTGAAGATCCACAGAGAAGTGCTGTTTCCATTGGATTGGGGGAAGGGGCTACCCTCACAGAACAAGCAAGCTTGGCTCCAAGTGTCAGAAGCAGTAAACAGCAGGACTGTGCTCACTAAAACCTGGAATCAGTGCCGCAAGAGGCTCAATGATCTCATAAGGTCACACTCAGGGTGGAATTTAGTGTTGGCACCGGGGGTCACACCCACCTGTCAGGAGAACTGATGGAATCCCAAAAATGTCACTTTTCTCGGGGAAGCCAATGCAATTATCAAGTATTCAGCAACATACCCAGACAACATCGGGTCTCTCATCGGGTAAGCCCCAGTAGGGTAGATATCACGCCCTCCAGAGAGCTGCCAGACAAACAGAGGTCAGCAGCTCTCCAGTAACACACTCAGGCCTCCGGTAGGGACCGTTGCTGGATCCCTGGAGAGGGGTAAGTGGGGCAGGATAAGGGTCACAGGGAGGAGGTCGCTGGCAAGTGGGGGCATCGGAGGCAAAGACAGGGGGTTGGCTTTCAGCCGGCCCCCCTTCCCGATGCCAGGTCCTTCGATCAAAATCAACAGGGTGTGTTGAACGATTTCTCCACATGGCAAATCCCCTGCCTGTCGCTTGATGAGTACCAGCGAAGGTGGAAGAGGCCTTTGGTACTTCAATTGTCCTTCAGATGGGAAGGCCACCCTCTACCCTTTCTGCCCTGAGTTTAACCGGGGGAAGGCAGAGAGGTCCTCCCGCACTCTTCTGTCCAATCAAGAGGCGCCTCCCAACACCGAGGGTGAGGGAGGCATTAAGTTCCACCCTCTGGCTTCTCCAGCATAACCCAGCACAGCACTCCTTTGACCAACACACCATGCAACAGCACTCATTCCTCTTGCAAAATATCTCCTCACATACCCACCTGAGCAGCCAACACTCATACTCACCCTCATTTTAAACCATCTCATATCTATTCTTCACAACCACCTTTCTCACATGTTGCTCTTCCATCTTCCGTAAACATTCCATTTCTCTCAAACTCAATTCTCTGCTTTCTCTCCTTACTGGAAAAGAGAGTGCACAACTCCAAGGAGTGACAGAGAACTGGTGGCAGCCAACAAGTGATAGCCACCCTGACACACATGGGCATTGGAGATTGGTAGGGTGGCAGAGTTGCTGGATGTTATTGGAGAGATGGAAGTCTCTCACATACCTGATGAAAGAATTAGATATCATACTGCCACTTGGCACAAAACAATCACTAATGTTAAATTTCTGTCATCACGAACTGAAATGTGAACATCTGCACAATATTGACTTTGAACACTTGCCACATGTTAATTTTAATTGATGTCTTTCAGTTCTTTCAAGGGTGCCGCAGGAGCTGGAGCTAGAAAAGGCCATGGAGTCCTCAGAGGAGACCTGCACTGAGGAAGTACTCATGTGCACTCTCACCAGCACAGATACACATACATTGATGGAGTCTCAAACAGAGATAGATAGGGGAGGTGTGCAAATGGTGAGGTGCACATCACATATAAGAAGAAACAGGTTTTGGAGACAGGTACAACAGTAGAAAGTCTCCATCAGAAGGTGCAGGATGCTCCATGCTTTGCTTAGCTGGACACAGATGTTAAGCCTCAGGGGCCATCCACAAAGAGCACACTACTGGAGCAGCAACTGGAATCGTTAGAAATTCTGTCAGCATTGTGCACTCTTGCAAAAAGATTGGAGGAATTCACCTCTTCCATGAGTGCTGATATTCACCTCCATGGAAAGACTGGCCACTTGCATGGAGAATCAGCCGTGGCAGGCAACCAAATGCTTGCTTGCTTGCCTTCATCAATGGCCTGCACACTCAGTCTGCCATAGAACACAACAGAATTCAGGAAAACCTCATCTTGGCCATTCAATACCTCACTGAAGTGCAGCAAAGTACTCTCCAGCTCTTGGCCAGCAGAGAAGTTCGGGTTGATGATGAGAGGGAAGTAGAAACTCTTCCCAAGGGGCTCCGACTTCACATCCGTTGTCCATCCTGGAGTTGTGCTTTCTCTTATCCTCAGAGGGTCACGGTAAGCCGGAGCCCAACCCAGCATTATATTCCTATTTATTTTATTTCTAACATTAAAAAGTGAGTACCAAGCCTATAAAAAGTCAGCCGCCTTTACATGACACATTGACCACATGATACAATGTGCACAAATAGGTATATCTAAGTATGTGCATTGTATAGTAAAGTTACATTATCATAGCAACCACCATAGAACCAGCAGAGTATTCAACCGTTGGTGTCATATATTTTTTTGGCCAAAGTGAGTTTCTGGAGTTGTAAGCAACGATAATGTAGTAGTTGATATGGCTCTCACACTGCAGGTTTTTTGCTAAAGTGGTCCTTGCTTGAAAAATAGTGAAGACAACTGTTCTAGGTGGTAGCAGTTGTGGGTTTAGAAGGTGCTGCCTAAGGAGCCTTGGTGAGTTTCTGCAGTGCATCTTGTAGATGTTGTTATTGTTGTTGATCCTACTGTTGATGTTGCACCTGTTGTTGGTGTTGGTATTGCTCCTTCACCTGCTCCTTTTCAGAGTTCCATGGTATAGCTGCAGAAGCTGCTGCTATGCTGCAGTAAAGGCTATAATTGAGAAGCACAGAAGACTCCTTGCTATGCTCTCACCTTTTTAACCCTGACAAATCCTATACTTCTTGGGAAATCTATGCGCTGAATGTTGAAGCTAAAATTCAGGGTTAAAGGCAGAATTAGTTGGCACTTTATATACTTAAATTACGGACCCAACAGTTCTCTGGGGGGATTTCCTGCACACCTCCAAATATGCCCTGGTAAAAGCTGGAAGTGAGCAGGAAACCCAGAAACCAGGCTTCTGACATGCTGGTATTTCTTTTCTTGTCATTTAACCCCCACTTGCACCCAAATCTGCCTCTTCCCGCCTTGACAATAAAAATTCCGCTCATAATTTCTGGTGCTGTGGGTGACTAAAACCTATTACTGCAATTATAGCACTACTCCTGGAAGTATTTCAATACATCCCAAGGGAGTCTCCCGCAAAGAAAAGTTCATAAATTACTATATTAAAGCATAATTATCTTTATGATGAAAATCTGTTTGCACTATGGTCCAGCTCTGAGATAAAATTACCTTGCACTCAATTCAAATGCTCTGATGGCAGAGATACGCATTCCACTGTTTCCAACTGCATTCTTCATCAAGCTTTGCCCTTCAATACTGGCAACAACGCTCAGCAATTCTTGCTGAATTCTGTAATTATGCCTGTATAAATACAAAGAAAATGTTACTTTTCAATTCACATAAACATACTCAACAGTTATTTATCAAAAATCTTTGCCTCTGTTAAAGATCATCCTGATTTCACAAGTTGTGTAGGTCAACTCATTCAGTGACAAACTCAAGGGCAGCAAGTCTAGGTTTGAATCCTGTTTGGCTCACTCAGCTTTTCATTCATCTGAGGTCACAAACTGATTACTATATCACATGAATCAAAAAATGCAGTGCATGACACATTAATGGGGTTGCCATCTTCATAAACAAGGATACATTCCATATGGAAGTGGAGATCAGTATTGCATCCAAGAGATGCCAACTTCTCCAAAAAACCTCTCCCTGAATTCATTTTTTAAATTCATACTTGAAGCGTCAATAAAAATTTTTGTTCCTTATGTAACATGGTAGCATTTAAAATAAATATTTGGTTCCCCAATTTCTCAGTTTGACAGTTCAGTAACAAAATGGAGGCATCAAAGGGGGTGTGTTGAGGTAGAACTAGTTGTCATCAGTGTACATGTGAAAACTAATGACATACTTTTGGATGATGTTGTCATGGGGCAGCATGTAGATGAGAAATAGGAGTTGTTGTTAATTGTATAGTAATTGAGTGTTCAGTTGTGGTAGGGTGGTAGGCATTAACTGGGGATGCACTTGTGCTCATATATAGGAGCAAACAAAACTATAATTGTTGATTTATAATGTTTGTAATGTGTATACCTCTTATAAAGTGTTAAAAATTAGGCTCTAGTCCTATCATTCATCGCCTGACTATCTGGAATAGAACAAGAGCCAAGGGTAGATCATTCCACTTGTGTGTAGTGTGCATACAATGAAAGCCATGCTGCCATATAAAATATGATAGAGCAGACTATTGAAATGCGAAACAGTGCTTCCATTGCAGAGGTCACACTGCAGGTGCCCTGCACCACATGGCAGAGTGCACGTTAGGATGTGCCGTAGTCTACTACATGCTACACAACCTCGTCATCATGAGGGAACAGCCCTTGCCACCAGCAATATGACAAGCAGCCAGGATCAGCAGGAGGAAAAGGAACCGAGCAAACAATTTAGGCAGCATCTTCCTGGCCAGGCTGTCCATGAATAACTCATCCAAGTACAATACCAGTAACTGCAAATTTCCTATTCTACAGCAGTGCCACAGCTTAACTTCCATCTGTCATTGACCATTGCTTGGTCACAATGCTAAAATAAAAGCCACCAAAAATAAACATTCCAAATCAAATAATTTCATATTCTATTCAACGTCAACTAATCACCCTTGTGCATTCCCATCGTACCTATCTTCCAGGTGTTTTTGCTCGTCCAAATGCTGCTCCGTGACTACAGCATGGATGCTGGATGGCTGCTGAATTTTAGTGGAGGGGACCGTAGATGGCTTTGAAGGATAACTTTGAACTGCTCTAGGCCTAAAAGGCCCAGCTGTGGACGTTACCACCTTGACATGGGCAGCAGCAGTCTAGGCTGCTTGGTTGACAGGCCAACACCAAGAGCACTAGCAGAGTGACAGTGGTGGAAAGATGAACATTGCATTCTTGAAAGAGGACAGCAGATTCATGCTCCATGGAATTACTGTCACTTCCCAGGGGCGCTACCTCAGCAAACCTAGTAATCTGTTGGAGGACAGATTGTGGACAGCTGTGACACTCTGCAAGCCACTCTGCATACTGTAACCCACAGCCATATTGGCAGTAGTCTAAGCTTGCAGGGCAGCAAGCAGACCTTGCAGAACTTCAGTCTGAACTTCCACTGCCTGTTATGAAAGTCAAACTTACCTTAATGTTGAGAGCTAAGGTCAGGGACTTCAACTCCCAACAAACCTTGGACCTTCTGCGCATGCGCAGGCCAGGAGCAGGCTGCACATGCACAGTTCAGCAGTGCAAGTTCTTTGGGCTGATGACAGGCCCAGCATACTGAAGCAAAGATAAAAAAAAGTGGCCAGATGCAGAGCATCATTGCTGGCAAGTGTTCCAGGCAGGGGACAGGGAGATGGGATAGGGAAAAGTCCCAAAGTGAGAGGGAACAGGGATAGGTCCCAAAAGAAGAGTCCCAGACAGGGAACAAGGACAGGAAAAGGTCCTAGTTCAGTTAAAAGGAGGGGAGCAGAGAAACAGGCTCTAAACAGGAAAAGGGCTGCGGGTAGCAGACTTTAAGTGAAGAGGGCTCAGAAGAAGCCCTGGATATCAAGAAGGCAGCCGAAGGTTGGTGAATTTGTGCTGCAGGCCATTGGGGCCAAGGTACCCCTTTGGAGCAGTAGTGTTCTGCTCAGCATGGCCAAAGAGCTGTAATTGTGCTTGTGAGTTGGTGCTTGGGTGCATACTCAGGAATCCAGGGGAACGGAATCTCGGGAGACAAGATTAAAATTCTGTGAGGTTGGCCATAGTTGATGCCGTCCGAGTTGGAGCGACTTTTGGAGAGAACTCGCAGGTTAGATCTTTGAAGGTGAAGACTGGAATCCCTCATGAGAGGGGCAGAGTTTCAGTGAAATTGTTTGACTCACAGTGTTACTGACATATGGGTGGATTGTTGAAAAATCTATGGACTCTGTCTTAGTTGCATTTTCCATTTAGTGTGCAGTAAGGCATGTTCAACCACAGTTCGTCTGTTAATACACATGTACCTCACATTAACTTTGAATGTTAAAATATAAGACAGATATTGTAAACTGTTTTATCTTTCTGACCTTGTATAGTAAAGTTTATTTTTGTTTGCTCAAAACCTGTGAAACAGGCTCAGGAATGGACATCCCAATAATGGACAACACTGTCTCCTGCACAAGGTTGAAGATTTTGGTGTAATTGTCTTGTTCTAGCTAGCTTCTGCTGACTCTAGTTGTGCATCACCTTGCCCTGCAAGAGAAAGGGAGGTGCTTCAGTGAATGCTGTGCAATCTATTTCACGAGGTTTAATAGCTAGCAGTATGTGCAAGCTATGAAATAGGGGGGTGAGACTTGCAACAGTGCCAAGTGTATGAGGGTGCTGTGAATTTTATGAATGTCAGGTATGAGTCCTAATTGATAGAAATTGTTCATAAGTGAGTAATGGGGGTTTGGTGAATTAAGTTGTGTCTGAAGTAAGAGGTGTATTTGGTAGTAAATTGTATTAGAAAATGCATTCACTAACTTCTAAGTGTGTGTCTGAAAGTCCTCCTGGACCCCTGTGAATACAGAATATCGCTCCCCGTGTCCACCTCCTCTACATAAGGCTTCAGAGCAGTGTCTAAAAACCCTGGAGCCTGCTCTTTCCCATGTTGTGTTATTCTTCTGTCTTTCCCAAATCAAATTCAGTTCCCACAGGACTCCCCACTCCTGCTTCAGAAACAATGCATCTCTTCTTTAAGAGATACAGGTTGGCTTTCAGCAGTACAGGTTGGCTCTAACCCACAATATTGGTTCCCTGCTAAGGTATTTAATTAACAGCATTGGCACTTGCTGGATGCTGACATCATTTAAAACAGCAGTCAGTATGAAGCTGGCATCCTGATCCATATGCTGTTTTAGAAACTGTCGATTTTAACCCCATAGGGTTTGGTTCTTTTTTCGCAAGATCATGTTAGATGATTTTTAGGCAATCAATAGCAATGTTAGAATGCTGGTCCATCCTCTAAAATGGATGATAGGATCCAGAGAGCAGAAAGAAAATAGGTAAATTGAAGAATAATTTTTATTTATTTAAAGTTATAGAATAAACAGAAATAGAAAGAAAAAAGTGATAAAATAGCTTAATGAGAATTTTCGTTATTTTCATTATTTATGGTTATTGCATATAAAGCTATTTCTAACGCTTTAAGATCTTGCTGTAAAAATAATAGCATCCTGATGATTCTCACGGTTACTAATGTGCAAATTGGCCAGCATATTCAGGGCATTAAGAGATATGGGCCGGGATTTTCCCGGCCCCACTGCGGGCGAGGCAGCGTCCCAGCCAGAAGTCCATTGACTTGCGGCGGGACCAGAAGATCCCGGTGGCAGGCAGGCGGGTGCGGAAAATCCCGCCATGGTGTGGGGTGCAATTTTCCAGAACTCGATGGTCAAGTTACTCTGCTCTGCCATTTGCTTTGCACAAAAGACATCTGAATCTGAGTATCCAAGTATTTTTAAGAACTTGCTGTACTTGCACATTAATTTCCCATTAAGCTTACTGCAGTAAGTTGCTCAATCTCATTCTTGCATGTAATAAAGCTCTCCTTAAGAAATTTTTATTTTTAAGTCATTTTTTAAATTTTCAAATGGCCTGGATTTTGCAGTGATAATGAAGGGAAATTATGCGCTAGTCTTCTAAATTTATCCAGAGGGTGAGCTGTTAGGGTCCCTCCGAGATTGCAATCAAGGGAAATGAATGGAACTGATAAGAACTTCCACTCTTAAGATCTTAGTCGCACACCACTGAAAAAGTTATACCTTGTTGAATTAAGTATATATGAGTTTTTAATGGTGTACTAAGTTCATAATTACTACTAAACAGTCTCACTGGCCCTGAAAGAGTAGTTTTACATTTGGCTGAATGTCAAATTTCTCCATTATGAAAAGAAATTCCATATTTTTAACATGCTTTTTAAAAGATATTTTCACTTCTATCTTAATCCAATCATAATCATCTATTTTGCTATCTGAAAAATGAAGTTAAATGTAAAGGGGAGGGGGAGTAGATAGAGCTTACGATTTTCATGGGAGGCAACCCGTTAATTAGACTGGAGTCAGACTCGGTGGCAAATTAGAGGCTGTGGGCGGGAGCAGAGGCAAAGTGTGGACCTGAATTAAACTCCCCACAGCAGCCATTACTATGGCTGCTCTGTAAGTCTTGAAAGGCAAGCAAAAGAGTTCCTGTGAGACTTTGGTCTGTAGTGTCCAATGATGTTGATGGAAAGCCAGCAAACTGACATTGGGGGTAGATCAGCTCCCTTGGTTCTCATAGCACAGCTAGATTATGCTTGAGGCCATGAGAGAGAGAGGAGTAGGGTCACCTTTCCAAAATGTGGGAGGAAGCCACCCACCCAGGCTGAATAGGTCTGAGTTGAGATAGCTACCTGTGTCATTGGAAGAAGTAATATCAAAAGAACGTGGATTGAGCCTGTAAAAGGCTCAATGACCTCGTACGCAACCCTCGACCCTCAGGACACATCTTTGAATATTCATCCTCTGGCAGATGCACCAGCTGACAAGCCTCAGGCAGCAGGCTGCTCCTGAAAATGGGAAGAATGTGCACCACTTACTCACCCCTCAGGATGACTCGTAGCCAGACTTCTGTTAAGGACCTGTTACCATTGAAACATGCAGCTTCTATTGGATAGGAGCAGATGCCATTAGCCGTAGAGGGCAGTAGTGCTGTATCTCACACTCTTTTGTATTTGTAGGAGAAAGGGGCACATAATGCCTGGGAAAGGGTGGAATCAGGCAGCATGGCACAGTACTTACATAGGATAACTCCAGTGGAAGACCAAACAACGGAGGTTGCCAGGATCCCAGTTGAGGAGGACATCAGCCCAGGTGAGTTGGAAACTCATGATGCAGATAGCAATTAGAGGGCAAACTGCTCATTTAGGAGGGTACAGTGAACGGCACCCCATATGGTAACATACTCAGCACTGAATTGCATTGGGCGGCCTCAGCACTGCTATGGTTTCTACTCTCCTAGGTTGGTTCTCATGATCTTTTCTTGCCTCTCCCACAGGTGCCAACATCCACCCGTCGACACTTTCTCCCTCTGTAGTCCCAGAAGACCATTACGAGTTTGAGGAAGCACCTGACAAGCGCACTGTTCAGCAGTGCAGATACTCTCGCCTCAGTCAGACCTGGTGTGCAGTTATGTAGGGCGGCACTGATTGGGGTACACAGCACATGTATAGGAGGAGGTGCCAGAGGCAGAGGAGCTGTGTGCAGTTCCCCCAGAGGATGGAGATGGAGACAGACACAGCCCTGCACAACTGGGCACAGATGCAGAGCCTTCAGTGACAGGAAAGCAGGTTCTATCTAGAACAGCAAAAGATATGTTCCCACATGTCAGTGTTCCCTGGTACAGTGCAGGGTCAAAGGCTCAGAAGGGAGGATACCATCTATCTCATGCGTGTCACAATGGCTCAGCGCAACAGTGCATAAGCTCCTCCGTAAAGAGAGTGGCCAATCTTTTGGAGCGCCACCTGCAGCATCACTCTGAGTGGATGCAGGAGCAGCACTCTGGCATGCACAAGATGCATGCCACACTGAGTAGCTTGGAGTGGTCTGTGGCATTGGTAGCACAGAGAAGCTTGGAGTTGGTGCCAATTGCACCTCAGCTGGTGTCTTCCTCTAGCAATGCGGTGTGCTCGCCAAATGGATGTCATGGAGGAGGATGAGGGTGCCACCCCTCAGGAAGCACCTTCATAATCCTCAGCCCCCTTGGCTTTTCTGACTGAGGGAGCAGCAATGTAGCCTGACTAAGTCTCTGTAGATGCCTCCACGGGCACTTCCACGATGAGGATGACCACCACAGGCAGTGACCAGTGAGCAGGCCCCTCCACCTTCCCTGAGGCCACAAGGGGAGTACTATATAGAAGTGGCCAAACGCAGAAGCCACAGCATCACATGCAGCACTGAGTGGGTCATTAAGCTGTCTCCTTACTGTCTGTGTGCACTGTTTCCCTGTCTTATTTTATAAATAATGACACTTTAAGGCACACGTCTGAGACTCCTTTTATTGATGGCGTAACCAAAAAGTGCTTTGAGGGGTTTAAAGAAACCAAGGGTTTATAAAGTATATGTAAAGGCTCCGGGGAGATATGTATCCTTCATTGCAATCAGATCAAACTCATTTATTTCTATTTGCACCATCAATTCAATTATCTTTTTTCAATTGCTGCATGTATTCATGCTGCCTTTATTTTTGTCTTCTTACAATTTTTCCCTACTCTGACCATATATGCTGGTGTATTCTTCTGTTTGTACACTGTCTCACATTGTCATATTCTGACTATCATTACCCGTATTGCTACCCCGCACTATTGCCTTATTTTCCTTTTGAACTTTCTAAATTTCCTCCCACTTGAATCCTCCTCTGTCCCCCACTATTAAGTTTAAAGTCCCATCTACATGCAATTTCTCTCTTCCTCTATTTATTTATTTTTCTGTACCTGAATTGACTCTAATTCACCCACGCAAATTCACTATCATTCTCCATTGTTCATCTGCGTCTTTCTCAAGCATTAAAACTCATTGGTTAAAGAGATACACTGTTCGTCCAGCGGTTCAACTAAATATTGGGAAGACTCAAACCATTGTTTCCGGTACATGTGAATTAGGAAGTTCCCTTCCAAGCCACTCACCATACTGACTTGGAAATATATTGCTGTTCCTTCACTGTCGCTGGGTCAAAATCCTGGAACTCCCTCCCTAATAGCACCGTGGGTTTACCTACACCACATGGACTATAACAGTTCAAGGCAGCAGCTCACCACCACCTTCTCAAGGGCAATCAGGGATGGGCAGTAAATGCTGGCCTAACCAGCAATACCCACATCCCATGAAAAAGAGATACAAATTAGGAGAAGGAGTAGGCCACTAGGTCCTTTGAGCCTGCTTCGCCATTCAATAAGATCATGGCTGATCTGATTGTAACTTCAACTCCACATTCCCACCTAACCCTGGTAACCTTGCACCCTCTTGCCTATCAAGAATCTATCTAGCTCTGCCTTAAAAATATTCAAAGACTCTGCTTCCACCGCCTTTCAAGGAACAGAGTTCCAAAGACTCACTACCCTCAGAAAAAAATTTCCCCTCATCTCTGTCTTAAATGGACGATCCCTTATTTTCAAACAGTGACCCCTACTCCTAGATTCTCCCACACAAGGAAATATCCTTTCCACATCCACCGTCAAGACCCCTCAGGATCTTATACATTTTAGTCAGTACCCGCTCCAAATTCCATTCCATAGCCACCAACTCCATCATTCTCCATGGCACTGCCTGAGGCTGAACCAGACTGTTCATAACCTGTGTGTCATATTTGACCCTGAAATGACCTTCTAAGCATACATCCTCATCATTACTAAGACCACACATTCCCACCTCTGTAATGTGACCTGACTCCACTCCTGCCTCAGTTCATCTGCTCCTGAACCTTCAACCATGCCTTTGTTACCTTTATACTTGACTATTCCAATGCACATCTGGCCACCCTCCCATGTTCCATTGTCTGTAAACTTGACTTCCAAAACTCTGTTGCTCATAACAAGTCCTGTTCACCCATCACCCTATGCTTGCTGAAGTATATTGATTCCCAGTCAAACAATGCCCCAAATTTAAAAGTTTCATCCATGTTTTCAAATCCCTTCATGGCCTCACCCCTCCCTACCTCAGTAATCTCCTTATGCCCACAACCCTTCTAGATACCTTCTAATTCTGGCCACATGAGTATCCCTGATTTTAATTGCTGCATCATTGGTGGCCATGCCTTTAGCTGCCAAGGCTCTAAGCTCTGGAATTCCCTTCCTAAACCATGTCACCTCTCTACCTCTCTCAAGACAATCCGCAAAACCTACCTCTTTGACCAAGCTCTGGTCATCTACCATAATATCTCTTTATGAGGCTCAGTGACAAATTTTGCTTTATATTACTCCTGTGAAGTGCCTTGGGACACTTTATTATATTAAAGGAGCTATATAAATACAAGTCGTTGCTGTTTTTGTTCATTAATGTCTCAGATACCTCATTGCCCTCCTCTGCTAATGTGTGTAGGAAATTTTCTAACGAATGATATATGTCACCTATGGCTCTGCATCACCAAGATATGGCCCACTGGATTTTGTTTCAGTGCCATTGTATGCAAGGTGAAAATCAGAAAATGCCAGATCACAAAGCCTGCACTTATTCTGAATGTCAGAGTTAAATTAAACGGGTTTTTTTTTCTCAGTTCAAAATAATAATGAGCAAATATAATCACCTATTTGATAGAATTAAATAATTTAAATTACATTAAATGACATTATACTCACTTTTCATGTTTCTTGGAATCAGTGCTTGGTGCAGCAATTTTATCCATTTCAAATGCTTTCTGGGCACATTGCATTAGTAATGAGTCATCATTATTCAGGTTAGCAAGTTGCATCAAACGTGTCCATATCTCCAGCTCTAGCAATTGATCAGACCAGGTACAGTCTGATATTTGTTTCTCCAACTGAAAACATTTATACAATTTAGTATTAAGAAATGTTAAAACATAGACCAGGAAATTTCTTGGTGAGTGATCACGGCAGTTATGCTGTGATCATGCCTGCTGATGAACTCTGCCATTGATCCTGCCAAAAATTGCAGAGTTAGGGGCCAGAAGAATCGGCGGTTTGGAAGAGCATCTACAAACTGCCTTTTTTCCCCACCAGAGGCCAGAAAGTCTGACCACAATTTGGTGGGATGGAGTTGCTGAACCCCTTTCCTCCCTTTCAGAAAGATAAGAAGGTGGACCCTGCACCCCATTTATCAGGTGAATGTATTAAAAAATAAAATTCTATGGCTCTGCTCTTCAGGGGTAAAGCCTCAATTCCAGCCTTTAACATCAATTAGGCCCCATTTCATCTGAACATATGTGTGACTGAGTGAGGATCAGGACCCAAGAAAACCTGATTTAGTGTGTCTCCACACACAGACCCACACCTTTCTACATTAATGGCTTTGTAGAGGCTGGCAGAGTCTCAGCAGCTAGGATACCATCCTGGAAATTTGCCTTTACTGGAACTTGGGCTTGGATCCTGCTGGCCATTTCACACAGCCATTTCAGAACATTCCCACCAGGTTTATAGTGGCAATTCAACTAAATGGCTATGAGTTTGGGCCCCACGGGAGAACTCTTATCACCCAAACTATTAAATAGGTTAATTTTGTCAAAGATTTATTGAAACACAGTAGGCTTTGTAAAAATGAGCTGAGGGCTACTGCTACACTTCTAATTTAAGAGATAATAATTTAAAGCAATGATTATCAGCTACATTTTTAAATATAATGTTTAAAAAAAAAGAATTAAAAATGATGAAATGTTATGGTTATATATGTTGGGCTAAGCATCTGTGAAGTGCTGTGCAAGTTTGAAATAACACTGGTAGTAATTTACTTTGAAAGTGATAACCCAAAAGTGTGATTCACTTTCTTTTATATCCAATGTGCCTTATAAGGTTGACTCTGAAAGCAACAGTCTTTGTGGAAAGAACCTTGAAATAGAATGAGTAGATGGTGGCGTAGTGGTAATGTCACTGGATTACTAACCCAGAGATCAAGGCTAATGCTCTGAGGACATGGGTTCTCAACTGGTGGAATACGAATTCAATTAATAAATTTGGAATTGAATTAATAAAGCTGGTCTCAGTAACGGTGGCCAAGACAACCATTATCGATTGTCATAAAAACCCCATCTGGCTCAGAAGGGACTACCATCCTTACTCAATCTGGACTATGTATGGCCTCTTGACTGCCCTTCTGAAATGACCTAGCAAGACAGTTCAAGGGCATTTAGGGATGGCAAAACAAATGCTGGCCTTGCCAGTGACACCCACATCCACTGAAAGAATAAAGGAAAAAAAATAGAATCAATGTACACATGCCTCCAAAGTTAACAAAACCCTTTCTACATTAAACCTCCTCTGATGGTTTTCATTACCAACAAGAAGATTAAGCAGGGGCTAAAGAAGGAGGAGATCAATTGATTTCCTTCTTCTGCTTGAGTTTCTTGTTTGGCAATGAAAATCATCAATTGACTTCCTCCTAATCTAAAAATCAAGAGCAAGGGTCAAGCAATAATTTGAAGATCAGCTTCCTGGTTCTTGTCATTTCATAAATTGAAACTTATTCCTTACTTTAAACAGGTTAAAGCTGTTGCAAGTGGGTCTGTTCAAAGTGAGAAATAGCATTAAACGGATAAAATTATATATTTGTTTTAAAAAACTTTATATTTCTTGGTTCAGAAAGTATATATTTTTCCATGATGTTAGCAAAAATTATATTCAGGCCAAAATGTGATGGACTGCTTCAATTTGAATGCACATAAGTAACATTACAGTTCAAATCAAAAGCATTTTTAAAATTCATTCATGGGATGGGTGCATCACTGGCAAGGCCAGGATTTGTTGTCCATCGCTAGTTGCCCTTGAGAAGGTGATGGTGAGCCACCATCTCAAGCTGCTGCAGGCCAAGTAGTGTAGGTACGCCCACAGTGCTGCTGAGGGGTGCTACAATTTTTGACCCAGCGACAGTGAAGGAACAGTGATACATTTGCAAATCAGAATAGTATGTGACTTAAAGGGGAACTTGCAGGTGATGGTATTCCCATGCACTTGCTGCATTTCTGCCCTTGCCCTCCTAGGTGATGGAGGTTGCAGGTTTGGAAGTTGCTGTCAAAGGATCCTGGATGATTTTCTGCAGTGCATCCTATGGATGGTACACACTGCTACCACTGTATGGTGGTGGAGAGAGTGAATATTTAAGGTGGTGGCTAAGTTGCCGATCTTGCAGTCTGCTTTGTCCTGGATGGTGTTGAGCTTCTGGAGTGTTGTTGGAGCTGCATTCATCCAGGCAAATGGAAAGTATTCCATCATATTCCTGACTTGTGCCTTGAAGATGGTGGACGGGTTTTGACAAATCAGGAGGTGAGTTACTCGCTGCAGAATTCCCAGTCTCTGACCTGTTCTTGTAATCACAGTATTTATGGCTGGTTCAGTTAGGTTTCCTGTCAACGGTAACCCCACTGCCCCCCTCTGGTGGTAGGGGGTTCAGTGATGGTAATGCCATTGAATGTCAAGTGGAGATGGTTAGATTCCTTCTTGTTGGAGATGGTCATTGCCTGGCACTTGTGTGGTGAGAAAGTTACTTGCCACTTATCAGACCAAGCCTGAATGTTGTCCGGCAACCAGCCAGTCTAGACTGTTGCCACTCATGCCAAGATGGTGTTATCCAAAAGCATGCATTCAAAGGCCAGAGCTGCATGAGGTCATTTTGCAATGCCACCTGCAGTTTACTGAACTGAAAGTCAGCCACCTTCTACTAGCCATGCTTTAGACACGGAGGTAGTAATGTGCAGCAGTGGTAGGGCAGACAAAGGCACACAGAAGAAAGTTGTGAAGGGAATGCAACAAGGGCAGTGGCAAAAGGAGCAGCCTGGGAGCAAAGCAGTACAAAAGGAGGGGCTCAAAAGAGGAGCGGCAAAAAAGGAAAGGCCGAGGTGTAGAGTGGCACAAAACGAGGCCCAGGAGCCAAGTAGCAAAAAGGAGAGGCCCATAGCAGAGCACCACAGGAGAGACCCTGGATCGCAGGAGCATGTGATCTATGTTCAGGCTGTAACCCTAAATCAAATGGAAGGGGGAAAAAACCCTGCTGGTGTCAAGACAGTTGCTTGTCTAATAAACAGAGAGATGACAGGATGTCTCAGTCCCGTGGAATGTACATCTGTGTCATGTGGGAACCCCAGGATATTTCTCATATCCTTGTGCAGAAGCATCATCAGCGGGAGCAGCTAAAGCTTTGTGTTGAAGGGTCATGAGGACTCGAAACGTCAACTTTGCTCTTCTCCGCCAATGCTGCCAGACCTGCTGAGTTTTTCCAGGTATTTCTATTTTTGTTTTGTGTTTCATAGTTTGTGCATCAGCTGGCATCACTGCAGTGCATCTGCGAGGCTGAGTTTCATGTTTAGCACTTTCATTGATGTGGTCACCCCACTTTTTAAAGATATGCAGGCAGACAGGGAATGGGTTACTGCCAGGCAATCAAGGAAAAGTTCTGCAGGAGTCTCCTGAATGCATCTCACTTTCCAACCTGTTCTAAATACCGGTGGTTTCTCTGTAGAGTGAAGCCAGAGCCAAGTCTATGGCCAAACGGTTGGACAACATTACAGGGTGTGGTGGGATGCGGGAGGGTGAGGGAGTAAGATTGAGAAAGCAATAGTGATAGGGGTTTCTATAGTTAGAGAAACAGACAAGTTTTTCTGTGGCTGCAGACATGAATCCAGGATGGTATGTTATCTTCTTGGTGCTGGGGTCAGGGATATCAATGACAGCTGCAAAGAATTCTGAGGTGGGGAGAGAAGGTGAACATATCAGTACCAATGACATAGACAGAAAGAGGGAAAGGACCTGTAGGCAGATTTAATGGACTAAACTAGCAAGCAGAATCTCAAAGGTAGCAATCTTCGGATTACTCCAGACCCCAAACTAATGAGTATAGGAAAATAAAGCAAATTAAGGTGTGGAGAGATAGTGCAGGAGCGAGCTCTTTAGATTTCTTAGAAATTGAAACTGGTTCTGAGGCAGATGAGACCTGAACTGATAAAAAAAAACTGCGGATGCTGGAAATCCAAAACAAAAACAGAATTACCTGGAAAAACTCAGCAGGTCTGGCAGCATTGGTGGAGAAGAAAAGAGTTGACGTTTCGAGTCCTCATGACCCTTCAACAGAGCTAGGTGAATCCAAGGAGAGGGGTGAAATATAAGCTGGTTTAAGGTGTGTGTGTGTGTGTGTGTGTGTGTGTGTGTGTGGGGTTGGCGGGGGGGGGGGGGGGAAGTGGGGGGGTGTGGTTGTAGGGACAAGCAAGCAGTGATAGGAGCAGATCATCAAAAGATGTCACAGACAAAAGAACACAGAGGTGTTGAAGTTGGTGATATCATCTAAATGAATGTGCTAATTAAGAATGGACGGTAGGGCACTCAGTGTATAGCTCTAGTGGGGGTGGGGGAGCATAAAAGATTTAAAAATAATGGAAATAGGTGGGAAAAGAAAAATCTATATAAATTATTGGAAAAACAAAAGGAAGGAACAGAAAGGGGGTGGGGATGGAGGAGGGAGTTCAAGATCTAAAGTTGTTGAATTCAATATTCAGTCTGGAAGGCTGTAAAGTGCCTAGTCGGAAGATGAGGTGTTGTTCCTCCAGTTTGCGTTGGGCTTCACTGGAACAATGCAGCAAGCCAATGACAGACATGTGGGCAAGAGAGCAGGGTAGAGTGTTAAAATGGCAAGCGACAGGGAGGTTTGGGTCATTCTTGTGGACAGATCGCAGGTATTCTGCAAAGTGCTCGCCCAGTTTATGTTTGGTCTCTCCAATATAGAGGAGACCGCATTGGGAGCAACGAATACAGTAGACCAAGTTGGGGGAAATGCAAGTGAAATGTTGCTTCACCTGAAAGGAGTGTTTGGGCCCTTGGACGGTGAGGAGAGAGGAAGTCAAGGGGCAGGTATTACATCTTTTGCGTGGGCATGGGGAGCTGCCATAGGTGGGGGTTGAGGAGCAGGGGGTGATGGAGGAGTGGACCAGGGTGTCCCGGAGGGAACGATCCCTACGGAATGCCGTCGGGGGGTTGAAGGGAAGATGTGTTTGGTGGTAGCATCATGCTGGAGTTGGCGGAAATGGCGGAGGATGATCCTTTGAATGCGGACGCTGGTGGGGTGATAAGTGAGGACAAGGGGGACCCTATCATGTTTCTGGGAGGGAGGAGAAGGCATGAGGGCAGATGCGCGGGAGATGGACCAGACACGGTTGAGGGCCCTGTCAACCACCGTGGGTGGAAAACCTCGGTTAAGGAAGAAGGAGGACATGTCAGAGGAATTGTTTTTGAAGGTAGCATCATTGAAACAGATGCAACGGAGGCAAAGGAACTGAGAGAATGGTATGGAGTCCTTACAGGAAGCAGGGTGTGAGGAGCTGTACTCGAGGTAGCTGTGGGAGTCGATAGGCTTGTAATGGATACTGGTGGACAGTCTATCACCAGGGATTGAGACAGAGAGGTCAAGGAAGGGAAGGGAAGTGTCAGAGATGGACCACGTGAAAATGATGGAGGGGTGGAGATTGGAAGCAAAATTAATAAATTTTTCCAAACCCCGACGAGAGCTTGAAGCAGCACCGAAGTAATCATCGATGTACCGGAGAAAGAGTTGTGGAAGGGGGCCGGAGTAGGACTGCAACAAGGAATGTTCCACATACCCCATAAAGAGACAGGCATAGCTGGGGCCCATGCGGGTACCCATAGCCACACCTTTTATTTGGAGGAAGTGAGAGGAGTTGAAGGAAATATTGTTCAGTGTGAGAACAAGTTCAGCAAGACGGAGGAGAGTAGTGGTGGATGGGGATTGTTCGGGCCTCTGTTCGAGGAAGAAGCTAAAGGCCTGAACTGAGTTGGGGCCAGTGTCCTTATGGAGCAGTTTGGGACAGTTTTAAGCTAACTTAGCAGGAGGGTGGGAACCAGGACGAAACATTAGAGGGGAAGAAACAAAGCGCACAAAGATTGGGAGAGACAGCTAACTCTGGAGTAAGGTATCAGGTGGGACCTGAGCAAAAGGAAATGTAATAAGATACAAATGAGCTTTACAGTGCAGGTATGTAAACTCTCAGACTATGGTAAATAAGGTTGTTGAGCTGCAGGCACAGATAACCAGGTGGGAATATGATTTTGTGGCGATAATTAAGATCTGGCTCAAAAAAAGGGCAGGACATTAAATATTCCTGGATACAAGGTGCTCCAGTATTCCGAAAATATATGAAAAGAAAAAAGGAGAGAGAGGAGGGATTGGCAGTACTGATTGAAATTGAGTGTAAAGATAAGCCCAGCAACCACAGGGCAGTCAGTTTAACCTCAGTGGTGAGAAAACTTTTGAAACAATAATCCGGGACAAAATTACTTGGACAAATGTGGACTAGATAAGTAAAGTCAGCAGGGATTTGTTAAGGGCAAATTGTGTTTGATTTACTTGATTGAGTTTGTAATGAAGTAACCGAGAGAGTTGAAGACAATGCATTGATATGATGCACATGAACTTCCAAAAGGCGTTTGAATAATGTGTCACATAATAGATTTGCCAGAAAAGTTACAACCCATGCAATAAAAAGGGACAGTGGCATCATGGATGTAAAGTTGGCTGAGTGACAGAAAATGGGGAGTAGTGGTGAATGGTTCTTTTACTGGAAGAAGATATATAGTGAGATTCTCCATGGGTCAGTACAAGCTCAGCTGCCTTTCTTGATTTATATTAATGACCTTGAATTGGGTGTGCAGGGCACAATTTCAAAATTTGCAGCTGTCACAAAAGTTGGAAGTAATGCAGACTGTGAAGTTGGTAGAATAAGTGACATATCTAATGCATACAATTGTGAAGTGGCATATTTTGGTGGGAAGGACAAGGAGTAGCAATATGAAATAAAGGATACAATTCTAGAGTAGGTGCAAAAGCAGAGGGACCTGGGGGAATATGTGCACAAATTGTTAAAGATGACAGTTAAGAAAGCAGTTAATATGGCATATAAGGTCTTGGGCTTCATAAATAGAGCATAGGGTGCAAAAGCAAGAGCATTTCGGTGGATCTTTATAAAATGCTGGTTTAGTCTCATCTAAAGTATTGTGTCCAATTTTTGACAATTTACTTAGGAAAGGATGTGAGAGCATTAGAAAGGTTGTGCAAAAGATTTAAGAGAATGATACCGGGGTGAGGGACTTCAGTTAGGCAGATAATTTGGAGAAGCTGGGGCTGTTCTTCTTCAAGAAGAGGAGGTGATCAAGAATGTGAGGCTTTATAAGCTAAGTTATGTTTAAACCCTCTCCTTTAATTCAAGGTAAAATGGATTCATGGAGAGAGGCATGTGGCCTCCTACTAATTTTGTCTGGAGACAAGTCCATGTGTCCTGGTTGCGGTGGGGACAGGGGCCCAGGTCAAAACCTATTTAGTAAGCTGTAATCTTTAACACCTGGACACAAAGGAAGGGACAGCTGGCCTTACTGCTTCCAGATTTATAGATTCAGAGACCCTGAAAATACAGAGTGATGCTACTGTGTGTGAAAAACAGGGAAGCTACAGCTGAGAGCAGGATGCTTGTAAGAGTCGGTTTTATGTTTAAAAAAGGAAGGAACAGACAGGACTTTTGGAGACTTAAGAACCAAGGAGTCACAAAAGTGAACATTGACCTTGCAGCTGGAAGCCCAGACGGTTATGTTCAGAAGATTAAGTGAATGGGATTTTGTTTAAAAAGGAACTGGAAGACTCACCCTAACATGACAGGGAGAAGGTAGCCCACTGAAACCTGGAGTGATTTGGACTTGAATCAACAAAGTTACATTTCTGATCAGAGCCTAGTGTAAGGTATAAATGTGGGCTTGGGTTTTTTGGTTGTATTAAGAAGTTAGTAGAGAATAACTTTTCTGTGTTAGTCTATTATTTGCCTATTCAGTAATGCTTAGTCAATCTTGATTTTGGTTTGTTGTTACAATAAAAATCTTAAAACAGGAAATCCTGTTTGATACTTTTTTTAGGTCATTAGGAAGTTCACTTTTTTAAATTCTTTTGATGGGATGTGGGTGTCGCTGGCTAGGCCAGCATTTTTATTGCCCATCCCTAATTTCCCTTGAGAAGGTGATGGTGAACCACCTTCTTGAATTGCTGCAGTCCATGTAGGAATACCCACAGTTCTGTTAGGCAGGGAGTTCTAGGATTTTGACCCGGCAACAGTGAAGGAACAGCGATATAGCTCCAAGGCGGGATGGTGTGTGGCTTGAAGGGGAACTTGCAGGTGGTGGTGTTCCCATGCATCTGCTGCCCTTGTCCTTCTAGGTGGTAGAGGTTGTGAGTTTGGAAGGTGCCGTCGAAGGAGCCTTGGTGAGTTGCTGCTGTGCATCTTATAGGTGGTACACACTGCTGCTACTGTATGTGGTGAGGGGAATGGTTATTGAAGTTGCTGGATGGAATGCCAATCAAATGGGCTGCTTTGTACTGGATGGTGCCGAGCTTCTTGAATGTTGTCAGAGCTGAACTCATCCAGGCAAGTGAAGAGCATTCCATCACACTCCTGACTTGTGCCTTATAGATGGCAGGCAGTCTTTGGGCAGTCAAAAGGTGATTTTTTTCACAGAATTCCCAGCCTCTAACCTATTCTTGTAGCTACAGTATTTATATGGCTGTCCAGTTCAGTTTCTGGTCAATGGTAACCCTTAGGATGTTCATGATGGGAGATTCAGTGATGGTAATGACACTGAATGTCAATTGGAGATGGTAGGATTCCCTCTTGTTGGAGATGGTCATTGTCTGGCACTTGTAAAGGTTATTTGCCACTTATCAGCTCATGCCCAAATGTTGTCCAGGTCTTGCTGCATATGGACATGGACCACTTCAGTATCTGAGGAGTCACAAATGGTGCTGAACAATGCACAATCATCAGCGAACATCCCCACTTCTGACCTTATGATGGAGGGATGGACATTGATGAAGCAGATGAAAATGAAGACACTAACTTATTTAGCAGGGTGGTAGTGCCACACAACACAATGGAGACAGGGATGTCATGCCAAATTTTGAAGTGTCAGAACTCTAAGAAAATGCGTTAGCCATATTATTTCTAAATCTCTTATTACGTTGTTTTCTATATAGTTATCAATTGAGTGCCCAAATGTCAGTAAACCTATGCTTTTTAAGTGAAAAACATTAGTGCCGGTAGGCATTTTATTTCGAACCATGCGGCATTTTGAATAGTTAGTCTTTAGCATAGCTACAATTTCATTATGCAACAGTTTAATTATTTAATTCAAGCCTACTAAAAACATGAATTACAGAAAACTTTACTTAACTCTGATGGTATATGGAGGGACTACTGTTTTTCTTGATTTATATTTATAACCTAGGCCTTGTTGTATAGGACACAATTCCAAAATTTAAAGATAATGCAAGACTTTAAAGTATTGTGAACTGTGAGGAGGATAGTGATAGGCTTCAAGAGGCTACACTCAGGCTGGTGGAATGGGCAGGCACGTGGTAGATGAAACTTCATGTAGAGAATATTGGACTGACAGATTTTGGTCAGAAGAATGAGGAGAAGTGACATAAAATAAAGGGTATAGCTCTAAAGGAAATACAGCAGCAGAGGGATCTGGGTGTATACATGCATAAATCATTGAAGGCGGCAGGACAAGTTGAGAAAGCGGTTAATAAGTTACACCGAATCCTGAGTCTTAGAAATAGGGGCACAGAGTCCAGCAGCGAGTAAGTTATGAACCTTCATAAAACACTGGCTCAGTCTCAACAGGAAGAATGCGAAGGTTTTTGAAAGGATGCAGAAAAGATTTACATGAATGGTTCTGAGGATGACAAACTTCAGTTATGTGGATAGGTTGGTGAAGCTAGAGCTGTTTCCCTTGGAGAAGGTTGAGGAGAGATTTGTTAGATGTGTTCAAAATCATGAGGGGGTTGGATAAAGTAAATGGGGAGCAACTGTTCCCATCGGCAAAAGGTCGGGAACACTAAGGTGATTAACAAAAGAACCAGAGGAGACATGAGGAAAAATCTCTTCATGCAACAAGTGGTTTGGATCTGGAATGCACTGCCTGAGCATGTGGTGAAGGCAGATTCAATTGCAATTTTCAAAAGGGAACTCAATAATTATCTGATGAGAAAAGATTTTACAGGACTACAGGGAAAAAGTGGAGGAGCGGGACTACCTGACTGGCTGTTGCAGAGAATTGACACAAAGACAATGTGCTGAATGGCCTCCTTCTTCGCTGTAACCATTCTATGATTCTGGTATAGGCACGTTCAAGGAACTTGATAAACACATGAGAAAGAAAGAAGCTGAAAGTTACCCTGATAGTCTGATCAAGAAGGGTGGGAGGAGGCTTGTGTGGCACATAACACCAACATAGATGAGATGGGCCAAATGGCCTGTTTCTGTGCTGTAAATTCCATGTAAAGCTGCCAGCAGGGAAGATAAACACTATGTTACATTTCACATTCTCAGGCCATCACAGCCAAGGAATGAGTGTTCAGTAAGAAAATGCAGCAGGGTCTTTGGGGATACTGATGTTGCTTCAGATCCCAGAGACCTTGAACTTCAAAGACCCTAAAATGCCTGTTTATGAGAAAGTTGTGTGCAGGGAGTTGTAAGGTCTGTGTTTTTTTTTACAGTAAGAGAGCTGTGCAGAAGATTTACTGTTGTTGCTGCTGCCGCACATTGATTCAGAGACATTCAGCAGCAGCAGCTGGGCCCAGACTTCCTTCCGCCACCTTTTAACTTCCCTAGGCTCCGGGTTCACAGCCACACAGTGAGTCCAGGCATTCCGGTCATATCTTACCGCCCGGCCTGAACTCAAACTCCAGGGACTTCTGGCAAAACTTGACCTTGTGCCCCACATAATAACACAGGTAGATATCATTCATCATGGTCCCCAGGCCAACTGCCCAATCCCATGTGGTTGCGAGAGGATTTCCTTCCAGTTCCGAATGTTGCCATCAATGAGCTATATCCCCTTGCATGTGTTACTCCTGGAAACAAGTAGCTTCAATATTGGAGGTGGTGAAGATTAAAATCAACACCAATCTTGCAGACTGAAAATCCAGTCAGACAATTGATCAAGTGGATTCCATTGAGATCAGTGGAAAGTAAAATCAACTAGGTGTATAACAGCTGGTCGATCAGCAAATCAGTATTTACCATCCAGCGGTGAATATTAAAGCCTTTAAATAGGAGGTGGTGGAACAGCACTCCAGTGCGCTCTGGCAGCACTACACCCCTACATGGAGGATATCCTCAATGTGAAATTGGAACTTTGTCTCAACAAGGACTATGCAATGGTCACTCCTACCAATACTGTCATGGACAGATGCATCTGCGACAGGTAAATTGGTGAGGATGAGGTCAAGTAAGTTTTTCCCTCCTATTGGTTCCCTCACCATCTGCCTCAGACCCTGTCTGGCAGCTACATCCTTTAAGACTCAGCCAGCTCAGTCACTGGTGGTGCTACTGAGCCACCCTTGGTGATGGACGTTGAAGTCTCCCAACCAGAGTGCATTCTGTACCCTAGCCACCCTCAGAGCTTCCTCTAAGTGGTGTTCAACATGGAGGAGTACTGATTCATCAGCTGAGGGGTGGCGATAGGTGGTAATCAGCAGGAGGTTTCCATGCTCATGTTTGACCGGATACCTTGAGACTTCATGGGGTCCTGAGTCGGTGTTGAGAACTCCCAGGGCAGCTTTCTCCTGATTGTATACCATTGTGCCGCCACCTCTGGTGGGTCTGCCCTGTCAATGGGATAGGGCATAATCAGGGATGGCATTGGTGGTGTCTGGAACATTGTCTGTGAGGTATGATTCCATGAATACGACTATGTCAGGCTGTTGCTTGACTAGTGTGTGGCACAACTCTCCAAATGTTGGCACAAGCCCTCAGTAAGAAGGACTTTGCAGGTCGAAAGGGCTGGGTTTGCCGTTGTCATTTCTGGTGCCTAGGCTGATGCCTACCCATCCAGTTTTGTTCCTTTTTGTAGATTTGGTTGCAGTTTTTTACAATTAATTTCTTGCCAGGCCATTTCAGTCAACCACACTACTGTATGTCTGGAGTCACATGTAGGCCAGATTCCTTTCCCGAGAGGACATTAATGAACCAAAAGGGCTTATATGATTTATTAACTGAATTTAAATTCCACCAGCTGCCATGTGGGATTCAAACAAATGTAGCAGAGCATTAGCTTGGGCTTCTGGATTACTAGTCCAATGACATTACCACTATGCCACTTCCTCCTTTTTGTAAAAGGTGTTCACAATCACGAAGGGTCTGGACAGAGTTTATAGGAAGAAACCATTCTTATTGGTGGAAGGGCTGAGAACCTTTAAATAGCACTATTAGAGGGGTCTTTCCTGCTGCTGAATGCATGTTTTGCTGTACAACTTTAATAGAGGGCATTAGTCAGACTATTCAGGATAAAAATGGTATCACTAGAGTGTTGCATTAGTGTTGCATTAGCATCATCTCCTCTGCATACTTCCAGGACATGTTCCCAGTCCCCACGCTATCAACCTACTCAGCAGGTTATCCAGTGCAGCCTGCACCAGAAGTGTGCATGAATGGCATAGACACTATTTTGGACCCAAAATGAAACCCATACCACAGAAAATATGGGCAATATGTAACCAAATCTTCGGGCTGTTGATTTTTAAAGTTTTCCGTCATGATGTTAAAGGTTATGTTAACTGCTTACCTCAAGAAGACTGGGAACAGTAAATTTCATTAGGTTGCTGTTGTTACAGGAATACATCTCCAGAGCAATAAGAGCCTGGATCATTGAAGCCTGGCTATCATTACTCTGCTGTAAAAGACAAAGAATAGTTCAGGTCATGTGCACAGTGTGCGAACAAACAAATACACCAACATACAAACAAGGAGCAGGAGTAGGCCATTTGGCCCCTCGAGCCTGCTCCACCATGGCTGACTGATAGTAACTGTAAATCTGCATCCCACCTGCCTGATAACCTATCACCCCCTTGCTTACCAAGAATCTATCCAACTCTGCCTTAAAAATATTCAAAGACTGCTTCCGCCACCTTTGCTGCAAGAGAGAGTTCCAAAGATTCACGACCGTCTGAGTGAATAAATTTCATCTCATCTCTGTTTTAAATAGGTGACCCCTTATTTTTAAACAGTGACCCCTAGTTCTAGATTTTTCCACATGGGGAAACATCCTCTCCACATCCACCCTGTCAAGACCCCTCAGGATCTTGTAAGTTTCAAGCAAGTCGTCCTTTACTCTTATAAAGTCCAGCAGATAGAAGCCGAGTCTATCCAACCTTTCCCCATAAGACAAGCCACTCATTCCAGGTATTGAACTGGTAAACCTTCTCTGAACTGCTTCCAACGCATATACATTCTTCCTTAAATAAGATGAACAATACTGTATACAGTACTCCAAATGTGCCCTGTATAAATGAAGTATATCCTCCCTACTTTTGCATTCAATTCCCCTCAAAATAAATTCTATTAACTTTCCTAATTACTTGATGTACTCAATACTAGCCTTTTGTGATTCATGCACTAAGACACCCAGATCCCGCTGCACTTCAGAGTTCTACAATCTCTTACCATTTAGATAATATGCTTCTCTTTTATTCTTCCTGCCAAAATTTAATTTTTCACATTTTCTCACATTATACTCCATTTGCCAGATCTTTGCCCACTCACTTAACCTATCTATAATTTTTTGTAGCCTCCTTATGTCATATTCGCAACTTACTTTCCAATCTTTGCCATCAGCAAATTTGGCAACCATGCCAGCCATCCCTTCATCCAAGTCATTTATATAAGTCGTAAACAGTTGAGGTCCCAGCACTGATCCCTGTGGCACACCACTCCTCACATCTTGCCAACCTGAAAAAGACCCATTTATGCCTACTCTTTGCTTCCTGTTAACCAGCGATATTCTGTCCATGCCAATATGTTAACCCCTATACCATGAGCTTTTATTTTCCATAATAACCTTTGATGTGGCACTTTATCAAATGCCTTCTGGAAATCTAAGTACAGTACATTCCCCCTTTATCCACAGCACATGTTACCTCCTCAAAGAACTCCAATAAGTTGGTTAAACATGATTTCTCTTTCATAAGACCATGCTGAATCTGCCTGACTACCTTGAACTTATCCAAGCCCTGCTATAACTTCTTTAATTATAGCTTCCAACATCTTCCCTATTACAGATGTTAAGTTCACTAGCCTATAGTTTACTGCTTTCTGTCTCCCTCTCTTTTTGAATAATGGAGTTACATAAGCTATCTTCCAATCTAATGGGACCTTCTCCGAATCTAGGGAGTTTCCTAACATTAAAACCAATGCATCAACTATCTCACTAGCCACTTTTTTTAAGACCCTAGGATGTAGTCCACCAGGACCCGGGCACTTGTCAGCCGGAGCTCCAACAATTTACTCAGTACCACTTCTTTGGTGACTGTAATTTTCCTGAGTTCATACCTCCCTTCCATTTCCTGATTTATTGCTGCATCTGGAATGTTACTTGTATCCTCTATAGTGAAGACTGATGCAAAATACATTTCAATTCACCTGCCATTTCATTGCTTTCCATTATTAATTCTCCAGACTCACTTTCTATAGGACCAATGCTCACAAAGAAGAACCTACAAACAGCTACCTCAATTGGAATGCCATTCTACTAACATTATTTACATAGTACTAAAAGAAAACCGCCAAATGCTTGCATTAATTTGCTTTACTATTAGCAACGAGCTCAGCCATTATTCAATAGAAAGCAAAGAGTAATGTGAAATCACTTTTGAAAATACTCCAACTGATAGAAAAAAGGGAAGGTCTGTGATAGGGTGGAAGCCAGGTGTGATTTAAATGACAAAAGGCATTATGGTGCAAGGTAAAGTGGACAGGGTGGGCTGGTAAGAATCATTAACAGTACTTGCTGTTTGAATAAAATGGAAACAGTTGTTACGATCTGAAATTGTTGAAGTTGTGTTGAGTCTGAAAGGCTGTAAAGTGCCAAATCAAAAGATAAGATACTGTTCTTTGAGTTTTCAATGAACTCAATTGGAACAGTATAAGAAGCCAAGATCAGAGATGTCAACCTGGGGGTGGGGTGGAGAATTAAAATGGCAAATGGCCGGTAGCTCAGCGTCATGCTAGTGGAATGAACAGAGGAGTTCAGCAAAATGATCACCCAATCTGTATGTGGTCTCACCAATGTAAAGGAAACTTCGGCCGGGATTTTCCAGCCCCGCCATGGCGGGACCTGGCTCAGGACAGTCAAAAGTCCATTGACTTTCAGCAGGACCAGAAAATCCCGGCAGTGGGTGGGACCGGAAAACCCCAGCCTTCATCATGAGCATCAAAGACAGTGTACTAAATTGAAAGCAGTAAAAGCAAATTTCTGTTTCAGATTAAAGGAGTCAGGGTCACAGAGCTGGATTTTACTGGGCATTGTGTTCCCCTCTCCTCTCCAGCCAAAAAGTCAGTCGCTAACCTGCCCATGATTAAGGTAGCTGTCCTGCAGCCATTTTAGGCTTGGCAGGGTGTTAATTGGCTCAGGGGGAGATTTATTTTCCCATCTAGGGAGGAAGTCCCACCTTAGAGAGCTGCCGGCCAATCGACTGGCCAGCAGCTCTGTAGTACCGGCAGAGAGACATTTGAGCAGTGGCTACTGCTGGCACTACAGCCAGAACTTGAACAAGTGGAGGTTATGGAAGTCGGACTAAAGGTAATTCCAGGGAATGCACCTTATTTCTCTTTTCTACTTCTATATGCTGGTGCCCATCCGCCTGCCAATTTAGTTAAATCCTCCCAACCAAATAAGTGAACCTCCCCAAGAGGACATTGGTCTCAGTTCTGTTGGGGTGCAACCCATTCTTTTTGAATAGGTGCCTTCTATCCTAGAATTGATCCCAATGTCCCAAGAATCTGTAACCTCCATCTGAGTATCTGGGGCCCTGGATAGTGGCAAGGGAGGAGGTTAAAGGGTAGATGTTACAGCTCCTTCACGTGGGAAAGGGAGCAGGTGTTGGAGTGATGGAAGACTGAACTAAGATGTCACAAAGGCAACAATCCTTCCGGGATGCTGAAAGGCGAGGGGAAGATGTGTTTGTTTGGTGGTGACATCATGCTGGAGATGACAGAAAAGATGGAGGATGATCCATTAAAGATGGAGGCCACTGAGCAGTATCTCATTATGTATTGCCACACATCCCTTTCTTTAGACTTCACACTAGGGAATTGCAGAACTAGATAGGTAACTATATATTTGTCCAAACTTGATGTATGTATGTGAGCTAGCAGCTGCAAGCTAGCAGCTGCTTTGGTAAACAACACCCCTACTGTTGAGTTATATGCAGATAAACATCAGAAGGCTTTGTGTCCAGATTTCCACGAATGGCACCAAGAGCAATTTAAGAGAAAACTGTTTTCATGAAAACTTTGCGCTACTGATTCCTGAGCTGCTGTGCAGTCCTAAGGGACAAGTTTATATTGTCTAGATGGTCTTTATTTTGACTACTCCTTTCCCCATTTTGCATGCAACTTATTTGATGGGGGACAAGGGGATACATCAAAGCCCTCTTGGCAGCTCATGAAGTCATTCATCTGAGCCTCTCCTGTTTCCTACCATCAAGTAGGAATGCCCCTTTTCTCTGATCATGTCACCTAGAGTATAAAAGGAAGTGTCACAAGCAAACCAAACCCACACCACCATTTTTCATATCCAAAATCAACTTTTCCCTGTTCCTTCACCAACTGTTTGGGACAATGGTGCCCTCTTTTTAACTCTGCAAAACAGACTAGAGTTTCCATACTGCAGCTGAGAGTGGTTTGCCATCCCAGCTATAGTACAGCAGCACAAAGTTAAACACAAAGTTATTCAGGAGACAAAACTTTTACATTAAGGCTTTACCTCATCACCATTTCCCAGGTTTGGTCCGATCTGTTGCTGAAGAAGCTGTTTTACTTTGACCCATGTGACAACAATCTGATGTCTCACAGCAATAGGAACAACATCAGAGGGTACATCTCCATTTGTTACATTTAATACATATTCACAGATCTATAGCCCAAACAAAATTATATTAGCTATTCTGTTGCTATAAATAACCTTAAAGTATGCTGAGCAATTAAACATCAAATAATTGTAATTTATTGAAAATGAATCCTAATCAACTTGATTACTAAAATGTAGTGGTTCGAAATCAAAAACAGAACAATGTCAAATTAACTCAACACCAGTTTAATGATGCATCCAAATAGGTAATTACCTAACTTTACTTCTTAATTATACGAATCCTGCACATAACATAGGAGGAGAGTCTGGGAGAACTTTATGCTGTGCACATACTTAAAAATGTCATCATGGTGTTGCATGTTGTCCTCTATCCCACAGTACATGAAGCTCAGGACCTTGCCACTGTCCCAGATCATTTTGACTTGAAGCTAATTAATCCTAACACTTCACATTAATATCACCTCCCCTCCCAATACTAGATCCCTTTAGTACCTATGGTGAAGACTGGGTGAAACTGTGTTGTGTGGAGGATTCAAATCATTTAATAAAGAATGGACTCTACCAACAAAGAAGTTAATTTTTAAGAAATTCTACATCCTCCAGAGTATGTATAATGAGGAAATCTGCGGTTTGTGGAACCAGTGGGGAAGCATGTGCAAGCTGTTGTCTGAACAGATGGCTTTCCCAATGTTCTGGTGGATGACTTTGGTTTCAGAGTCTGTATTTTTTGAGACAATCCCCAATTGAAAGAAAAAAATATAACTTCAGGGAATGGGGATTGTGACTTTGGGTTCCTGGCTGTGATATCAGATTTCTGGGAAACAGACTGTGATGTAAGGTTGCTAAGGAAATGGAAGAATGGAAGCATATTGAGTTCAAAGGAAAGCACAGAGCAGGATTAGGAGAAGGTATGTGTGAGACAGCTAAAAAGAATGAAACTTGAAGGCCGGATGTAGCAGTAGGGATAAGTAAAGTAAATTTACTGCCAGTGCTTCAGTTATTTTTGATTGGGCCAATTAATCATAGGTGGTCATTTTGGTAAAGACCAGGCACGTGGGATTCAAGATAGTTAATTGAGAATGGCCGCTGGAGAAGAATAGGTAAATACAGTGATAAAAACAAAAAACTGCGGGTGTGGAAATCCAAAACAAAAACAGAATTACCTGGAAAAACTCACCAAGTCTGGCAGCATCAGCGGAGAAGAAAAGGGTTGACGTTTCAAGTCCTCATGACCTTTCAACAGAACTGAGTGAATCTAAGGAGAGGGGTGAAATATAAGCTGGTTTAAGGTGGTGGGGGGGGGTGGGGGGGGAGAAGTGGGGGGCTGGTGGTGTGGTTGTAGTGACAAGCAAGCAGTGATAGGAGCAGATAATCAAAAGATGTCACAGACAAAAGAACAAAAGAACACTGAGGCGTTGAACGTGGTGATATTATCTAAATGAATGTGCTAATTAAGAATAAATGGTAGGACACTCAAGGTACAGCTCTAGTGGGGGTAGGGTGGAAAGGCTAGCAGGGCATAAAAGATTTAAAAATAATTGAAATAGGTGGGAAAAGAAAAATCTATATAAATTATTGGAAAAAACAAAAGGAAGGGGGAAGAAACAAAAAGGGGGTGGGGATGGAGGAGGGAGTTCAAGATCTAAAGTTGTTGAATTCAATATTCAGTCCGGAAGGCTGTAAAGTGCCTAGTCAGAAGATGAGGTGCTGTTCCTCCAGTTTGCGTTGGGCTTCACTGGAACAATGCAGCAAGCCAAGGACAGACATGTGGGCAAGAGAGCAGGGTGGAGTGTTAAAATGGCAAGCAACAGGGAGGTTTGGGTCATTCTTGCAGACAGACCGCAGGTGTTCTGCAAAGCGGTCGCCCAGTTTACGTTTGGTCTCTCCAATGTAGAGCAGACCGCATTGGGAGCAACAAATGCAGTAGACTAAGTTGGGGGAAATGCAAGTGAAATGCTGCTTCACTTGAAAGGAGTGTTTGGGCCCTTGGACGGTGAGGAGAGAGGAAGTAAAGGGGCAGGTGCCATAGGTGGGAGTTGAGGAGTAGGGGGTGATGGAGGAGTGGACCAGGGTGTCCCGGAGGGAACAATTCCTACGGAATGCCGCCGGGGGTTGGGGGGGGGGGGGGGGGGGGGGGGGGGGGGGGGCCGTGAAGGGAAGATATGTTTGGTGGTGTCCGCAAGAATGACCCAAACCTCCCTGTTGCTTGCCATTTTAACACTCCACCCTGCTCTCTTGCCCACATGTCTGTCCTTGGCTGGCTGCATTGTTCCAGTGAAGTCCAATGCAAACTGGAGGAACAGCCCCTCATCTTCCGACTAGGCACCTTACAGCCTTCCGGACTGAATATTGAATTCAACAACTTTAGATCTTGAACTCCCTCCTCCATCCCCACCCCCTTTCTGTTTCTTCCCCTTTCCTTTTGTTTTTTCCAATAATTTATATAGATTTTTCTTTTCCCACCTATTTCCATTATTTTTAAATCTTTTATGCCCTGTTAGCCTTTCCACCACTAGAGCTGTACCTTGAGTGTCCTACTATCCATTCTTAATTAGCACATTTGTTTAGATAATATCACCACCTTCAACGCCTCTGTGTTCTTTTGTTCTTTTGTCTGTGACATCTTTTGATTATCTGCTCCTATCACTGCTTGTTTGTCCCTACAACCACACCACCTCCCTCCACTTCTCTCCCCCCACCCCACCTCCCCTCCACCTTAAACCAGCTTATATTTCACCCCTCTCCTTAGATTCACTCAGTTCTGTTGAAAGGTCATGAGGACTTGAAACGTCAACTCTTTTCTTCTCCGCCGATGCTGCCAGACCTGCTGAGTTTTTCCAGGTAATTCTGTTTTTGCTTAGGATAAATAAAGTCTTCACAGTGATTGCAACTGGAACTCTACCAGAGGAAGACAGAGTTTTGAAGGACTTTGTGGCTGAAAGTGGTGCCAGTAAATCCGTGAGATCAATCTTTGTAGCATCTGCTATTTAAAGTATAATTTAGAGTTTATATTGAATACAATTTGCCTGTTAATCCATGTTTAATTTATGTTGACTTTGGTTTGATTGTTAAAGTTATAAAAAGTTAAATCTTTTCATCGGTTTCGTCCATTGGGGTCATTTGGTGTTTTTGGTTCTTCTAGTTTATTGGTCTCCTAGGGGATCATAACAAAATTAACATTATATAGTTTTAGAAGGGGAGCACTTTATATATCACAGGCATAACACCAGCTGACAGAACCAATTTTCTGAATTATACCTTGAGAATAGTCTCTCAACTCATATTCTCCATTGTATGTAACAAATATTCAACAAGCTATTAATCTAGTCGCAGTTTTAAAGTAAAATTATCATGCAAATTTCATACTACTTAAAACAAAAAAAAAGAAATACATTTTGTGAAGGTGTTGCAAAATATATTAATAGAACAATATTAATGATATAATTTTTCAAACTATGGAGCAAATTTTCATACCTGGAGAGCTTCAGTTATTTGAGGAATACCTTCAGGATCAACAGGTACAATCTGTGGACTATTTGTTTTTTCAATTTTCTTTGCAGGTGGCTTTTTCATGTTAGAAGTTACGGAACTCTTTCCTGATTCTTTTTTTTCGAAGTTTGTAGGGCTGGGTATCCAAGGTTGAATCAAGCCCTGACATAAGCTATTGCATAGCATAACTAAAAGAATAGTTTCCCTACAGTGCAGCAAAAATAATTTTGGTTATGTAATATTCTTAGTTTTTTTCCATAGTAATATTCCAGGATCACAGTTATAAAGAAGCATTGTATCAAGAGTGCAGGGTCAGATCGGATGTTAAAACCTGCTTCCTTAATGACAGTAGGCAGTATTTCTTGTGACTCATCAACACGAAGTGACAGGCAGCAAACAGACAATTTGACCACTTCCCTAAAATGCCAAAGGCTTTGGGTGGATGGCCACCTGGAGGAGCGTAATGTGCATTGTTCCTTCTAAGCCGCATGGACCCAAAAGTTCCCATGCAGCCTATGCACAAGCCAGCCCTATTAGTTCACCACATGGATGTGCTGCACAAAAAAAAATTAAAGGGTCTACATACTTTAATCAGTTATGCACTCCAAAAAAAAAGTACATGCTAATGGGACTCTTGATGGAGGAAATGCCTTCATTTTTTGTAACTGCACTCAATTCTACAAACTGCTTGCTTGTTTATCCCAGCCACGGTACAGCAGTACACATTCATTTACAGGGGACAGCATTATTAAGTTAACATAAGGTCCACAAAATGCAAACCAGAGTTTCTGGCATATACACTTTAAATTATAAATTTACCATTTTTAGAAGGTATTCAGATAATAATCCTGCCCAATTACCTGTAGAACGCTCTTCTGGATCTCCCACAGAGTTTAATTCTGCTGTCACATTTAATGATTCTGGTGCATTTCAGGCTCTGATTGCACCCATGTTTAGTCTTAACCTCATAGCTTCAGTTCAAAATGCCCACAAGTGCACCCACGTGGTCTTTATTTAAATTAAGGCCAAGTGCAAATTCATGGGCAGAATTTTCCCCCTGTCGGGGGGGAAGTTCAAGAGCAGGCGTGTGAAGGCGCGCCTCCAATCGGTACCCCCGATTGGGGGCGCGCCGCCATTTTTGTGGGCGGGCCAATTACGGCCTGCCCAGTGTGACGTCTGCAAGGAAGCGCTATGCGCTCCCTGTGCGGGCGAGGCAGGATTCCCTGAGCCGAGAGTGCGCACTTTTGCGCATGTGCGCGAATGAGTGCACTCATCTCCCTGAGGCTAAGTGCTGCCTCAGGGAGATCAGCTCCGCAATGAAAAATGTTAAAACCAGGAAAAAAAAATTCCCTGACATGTCCCCTCATGTGACACTGTAACATGAGTTGAGACATGTCCATCACTTTTAGTTACACTTTTATTAAATTCTTAAAAACCTACATGAAATCTCATCTTGCCCGTGGATAAGGTTTCATGCTTTATCCAATGCCCGCCAGGGCTCCCGGCCTGCCCACCAACCTTAAGTTTGGACAGACAGGTCCACTAATTACGTTAATGAGTTTGTCAATGGCTTCAATAGGCCATTGACAGGTCAGCGGGCGCAAGCTGATTCGGCTGAGCCCCCGCCTACCTGAAAATTGAAATGAGGCTGGGTGACATCGTCCGACGTCATCCCTCATCATTTTATGTGTCGGCGAGTGGGCCCCGCCCCCGGTCACTGACTGAGAAATCCTGGCCCATATGTTCAGCTTCTGGTAGTATTGGTTCACACTTCTGCTGCGCTCTGTATTTTTGCTCTGGGACAGTGCTGGGGTGAAAAAAAAACTGGCACTGCACAATCCATCATTATTGAAGTGAAACTTACCCACAATGCCCTGTGTACTTTAATGCATTGAGTAGTGTCCTGAATGATTCAACAAGCTCCTTATATCTCCCAGCAACCAATAGGTGGTTGTTATGGTTCCACATGTATATAGTTGCATTACACACAATTAATGCATCATTTATTTGCATGCCCAGCTCCGCAGCGCGCAGAAAGTTCATGGTAGCATAAGACGAGAGAGAATCTATCCAATTTCTGAAAATAAATATAATAAAACATGAAGGCTAAATTTTATCTTTCATCTCCTGTATCCAAATCAATCTGTAGTGACAATGCATTGTGCATATTTTTATATTATTCCGGGACTCCTCTACCAATCATGATCATGAACCACTGGGCACAATTTTAACTGCCAAGGGGCTTTAGGTTCAGGTGCAGCCTGGGAATTAAATCCCCGAAAAGTAACGCCAGACTGGAAACCCGATGTGATCCCACCCAATACTGAGTTCAATACGAGCCAGTTTGCTGATAAGCAGTGAAAGTTCATGCAGCTGTTGGGTAAGTCATTAGAATATGCAAACAGATTTTGAATTTAACCCAGAATTCTGGCTTTAGTAGCCAAGCACGGGTTTCCCAGGCTCTCTGCAACTCGCCATGGTCAAATAGGTGAGTGTACAGTGGGGAGTGCATCTACAGAAAAACTGACTGGTTGGAAAGCCTTTGAACAGTGAAACTGAATAGCTGCAGCCATGATGAGGTGAGAGGCTGCCGCTCACAGCACTTCTTCCAAGAGTATGATCTTACTGCTCGACAGGTGATATCCAACTTCTTGGAAGTCCGTTCACCTGCTTTGTCCTTCACTCACCTTGATCTGCACTTCCCTGTTGTCACCTTTCGTTATGGCATTGGACCAGCTTATGCAGCTCTACCTTGGACCTCTGAAGAGGAACAAGAGGAGCCATAACAGCAACACCAAAAGCAGCAGGAGCAACACAAGCTGCCTTCCCCTCAGTAACATGCCACTCTACAAGAACGAGGAGATGGTCACTGAGATACAGCTCAAAGGAGGCAAGAACCCCAACACAGGATCCACAGGCAATGACTCAGCTCTCTCAACATGTGTGTGTACCAGTTCCTGACTTCAGCTTTTATGGCAGGTTGTTAGTAACATCTGCAGCCCCCTGGAACAAGACCTCCTTGCCAGTGGAGCAGAATGGCATACTTTACCAACAGCTGTGAAGATGATGGTCACTGGACGGTTCCCATACTAGGTTCACTGCCCCTCCTTGGGATTTGCACTCTGCTTTCTCTCCTCGCAGAAGAAAGAGTTGTGGGTATGAGCAATGGATTGTGTGGAGAAGAAAGAAGTTTAACAATTGTGGAAGGTGACAGAGTTTTGGGTGCGAGATGGCACAAAGTTGACGGTGAGTGTGAGTGTTGGCTTTAGAGATGGGGATGTGAGGAAGTGCCTGAAGAGAAAGGGATGACTGGAGCTGCAAGGTGTGTTGGTTTTGGAGCATCATGCAGGAGAACACTTGGAAAATCAGATTGTGGCTGTTGGTACCTGAGTGTGTCATGCCATTCGCCACTCCTGTCTTCTTGAGGTTAACAGTCTTTAGGGGTGTCTCCATTGTCATTGTCTCCAGGTTCAAGAGGGAACACTCATGTCACTCTCCTCTGCAGCCACTTCGATTCATGCCTGCTTGGTTTGAAAGGTTGCCCCCTTCCACCCATCCTTGACAAACATCATCTCACTTCAGACCCACAGACTTTACAATACAACATCCAGTAGGAGTCCGAGATTTGACGGGGGAAGTGAGGGGAGGGGGAGGTTGAACAGCCTTCCCAGGTCTTCTTCCCATTCCTGTCATTGCTGAAGCCTCAGGAATCAATGTACAGTTCAGTTTCTCTGATGTGAATGTAAGTGACCGAGAAAGTGAGCAGTAGGCATGTGGACCCTCGAACCTGAAGACTGCCTCAAGAGGCTCAAGGACCTCAGGAGAGCAGGAAAGGTGAATGGTGTAATGTTTTTACATGCCAACCCACAACACTCTGACTTTCCAAGCATTATCCTGTACAATACTCCGCAGACCAACAACTTGCAGCTTCGCTTATTTGTCTCTCCAGGCACTTCTTTACATCTCCTTCCCCACAGCCAACAATCACACTCACCATCATCTTTGTGCCCCCTCACAACCATGCCTTGCAGTCACTCTGCACAAATGTTGTCCTTTCCTCCTCTCTGTATAATCCATTGATCACACTCACAGCTCTCTGCTTTCTCTCCTTGCAGAAGAGAGTGCACAACTCCGAGGAAATGCAGAGAATTGGAGGGGGGAGGTGGGGGGTAGGGTAGTCTTCCAGTGATAAGCACCTTATTGACTACTAACAATGTATGTCCACCTGGTCCACTGGGAAGGAGGTCTTGTTGCAGGTGGGTGCAAATGTTGCTAAAGACCTGCCATGGAAATCTGAGCCTCATGAGGCACTGGTGCTCATACATGTCGAGAAAGCTGATCTTCAGCCTGTGGGGCCTAGTGTTAAGGTTTCTGCCACCTTCGAGTTGGAGCTCTGTGTCGATCCTCTCTGACTTGTGGAGCAGCATGTGGCTGAGGAGATGGTACCTGGTGCTGGTGTTGCTGATGCTGATCTGCTGCTCCTTTCTTTTCTCATCAGAGGTGCAAGGTAGAGCTGCAAAAGCTGCTTCTGTGCCACAATGAAGCCTAACATCAGGGAAGTACAGATCAAGGTGAACAAAGTCCAAGACAGGTGGGTAGATTTCCAAGAATTTGGAAATCACAATTGAATCAGTGAGATCAAACTGAGAAGAAGCGCTGTGAGAAGCAGCCTCTCACTTATATGGGTGCAGTTATTCATTTTCACTGTTTCCAGGCTTGTCAACCTGTCAGTTTCATTGATGAAGTGCTTCCCAGAATGCTCTCACCTGGTTGACCGTGGTAAGTTGCAAACAGCTCAGGAAAGTCACGCCTGGGTTAAAGCCAGAATGGTAGGCTAAATACAAAGTTAATTGCTTGTTTGAATATTGTAATGACTTAGCCAACAGCTGCACGGTAAACCCAACAAATTAAACCCAGAAATGGGCAAGGTCATGTCAGCTACCTAACCCAACACTCCTTTTCGGGGATTTAACCCCTGCCCACATTTAAACCCACCAACCCATGGCAGTAAAATTCTGTCCACAGAATTTGTCAATAGAAGTTTTTAAGCCTGGGTGCCAAATTATAGTTGAAGGGTCCAAGCTCTAGGAATTGTTGTTAGAGAGATTGAAAGATAAGGCTGGTATCACCAGGGGTGAGTTTAATGATTTTTTCCCCCCACTATTGTTGAATGTTTAACATTCATTTTATTCTGAGTGTATATGAGATACAATGGGTGCAGGACCAATGGTTGCTGAAAGGATTTCAATCAGATATTTTCAGGGATTTAATTAATTGCTTTTGAAGTGTTTATTGGTTGTTCATTTGTTGTTTTTAATGAATAGGCTACTTTATTGAAGCGATAGTAATTTTTTTCTGGAAATAATGGTTTGCCAATCAATACGCCTCAGGACCTATGTAAATTTCCAATGCCCAAAGACCATTCCCAGAAAGATTAATGACCTGAATAAGGGCATAGGAAGCAAGATTCACACATTTGCAAATAATATCAATTTGAAAGCTGATCGAATAATAAAGTACGTTGCAAGAAGATTTGGAAAGTGTTGTTAATTTAGCCAATTGGCACATTTGAGCCTTCGGTAATTTTCTGAACTGACAGTAACTAGGGTATCAGTTTACCATTACGACTAAATTTAAATGAAATTACAATTGTACCACTTAATATTGTTCACACAACCACCGTGAAATAATTCAATGCCATTCACCTTTCATTTCAATGGATAACACGATATAATACTGTAATCTTTATTTTTACCACAGCTATATTTTTCTTCTGAACATGAAATTAGTACATTTTTGCCGCAGTAAAAGAGGAACAGAATTTAGTCCTCAATGTACAAAATACACAAGTGAAAAGTGAATAAAGAATATTGTGATGACCTTTGACTTGAAGCAGTACAGTAAGGAAAATTTGTAATTTCTTTAAAGTGTCTGTGAAATCTGCAATTGTTTTAAGAAGCTTCAAAAATGACTATGCATCAATTGTAATGGGATCAATTGTACCTTTACTGAATAATAAGAAATACTGGTCCATGTGGCCACTGCTTCCTTGACCTGGGAGTAGTACCTAATACAAAGGAGAACTGCAGACACAAAGGAAATCTACAGGTGGAGGGTGGAAGCACTGATGCAGGCATAAAGAACACAAAGAAAATAGGACTTAGGAGCAGGAGTAGGCTATTCGGCCCTTCATTAAGATCGTGGATGATCTGATTCTGGTCTCTGCCCCTCATAACCCTTGACTACCTTGTCTATCAAAATTCTATCTAACTCAGCCTGGAATAAATTCAATGATTCAGCTTCCACTGCTTTCTAGGGAAAAAATTCTCCTCATATCCATCTTAAAAGGGAGACTTCTTATTTTTAAACTGTGTTGACCTAGTTCTAGTCTCTCCAACAAGAGGAAACTTTCTCTCCATATGCACCCTATCAAGTTCCCTCAGGATTTTATGTTTGAGTAAGATCACTTCTTATCCTTCTAAACTCCAATGGGTATAGGCCCAACCTGTTCAATCGATTTAAAACAATTCATTTAGGGACCAGTGCCACTATGGGCATATCCTGAACTTCCACGAGTAATGGTGAGCATTGTGGGTGGTTGAGAGGGGGTGGGGAGAGGAGGTTGGGGGGTGGTGGTGGTGGTGGTGGTGGTGGTGGTGGTGGGGGGGGGGGGGGGGGGGGGGGGGGGGGGGGGGGTGGTGGGGGGGCGCTGTTGGGGGAGGGGGGGGTGCGGGAATAAGAAAGAGAACTTCGGAAGGCTGAATAAAGGCAGTAAATTTCCTTGGGATTTATTCCTTTCTGACATCAGGAAAAGAGTTCCAAAGACTCTCAACCCTCAGAAAAAATTTCTCCTCATCTCTGTCTTGCATTTTTATTGCCAAAATGCAAAATTCTCTGACATTTTCAGTTTCTTGCAGCACATGTTTGCATTATATTTGCATATTATTTACAAAAGGAAAAAAATCTCAAAAACAGAAGCTCAGAATACCTGTAAGTTATCCATTCTGGGACTTCCTCTGGGTTTTTGGCTCCAAATTCCTGAAGATCCTTCTGTTTATCTTCTGGGAAAGCTGCATGGTTGTTAAACTGAACACCTTCTGAGTTTAACAACTGAATGGCTGCCTGAATAAGTAAGTTAAAATGTTAAACTTTAACTTTCTCAAAATGAAATAAATATCAAAAAATTAATAACTTTCAAATAACAGTAAATATTAAATAATTTTAGTTAGGTATGGCCAATTTGCTGCACTCCGTTCTCTCAGGTCCAACCCTGACATTGTCATCAAACCTGCTGACAAGGGTGGTGCTGTTGTTGTCTGGCCCACTGACCTCTACCTCGCAGAGGCTGAGCGTCAACTTGCAGACACTTCCTCCTACCTCCCCCTGGACCATGACACCATCATTGAACATCAAGCCATTGTTTCTAGGACTGTCACTGACCTCATCTCCTCTGGAGATCTTCCTTCCACAGCTTCCAACCTCACAGTCTCCCAACCTCAGACGGCTCACTTCTACCTCCTACCCAAAATCAATCCATAAACAGGACTGTCCTGGCAGAATGATCATGTCAGCCTGTTCCTACCCCACAGAACTCATTTCTTGCTATCTTGACTCCATTCTATCCCCTTGTCCAGTCTCTTCCCACCTACATCCGTGACTCCTCTGACACCCTACATCATATCAACAATTTCCAGTTCCCTGGCCCCAACTGCATCCTCTTCACCATGGACGTCCAACCCCTCTACACCTCCATCCCCCAGCAGGATGGTCTGATGGCTCTCCGCTTCTTCCTCGAACAGAGGCCCGAACAATCCCCATCCATCACTACTCTCCTCCAACTGGCTGAACTTGTTCTCTCATTGAACAATTTCTCCTTAAACTCCTCTCACTTCCTCCAAATAAAAGGTGTGGCTACGGGTACCTGCATGGGCCCCAGTTATGCCTGTCTCTTTATGAGGTATGTGGAACATTCCTTGTTCCAGTCCTACTCTGGTCCCCTCCCACAACTCTTTCTCCAGTACATCGATGACTGCTTCAGTGCTGCTTCATGCTCTCATCTGGACCTGGAAAAATTTATTAATTTTGCTTCCACATGGTTCATCTCTGACACTTCTCTTCCTTGACCTCACTGTCTCAATTCTGATGATAGACTGTCCACCAATATTCATTACAAGCCTACCAACTCCCACAGCTACCTTGACAACAGCTCCTCACACCCCGCTTCCTGTAAGGACTCCATCCCATTCTCTCAGTTCCTTCACCTCCGTTGCATCTGTTCTGATGATGCCACTTTCAAAAACAGTTCCTCTGACATGTCTTCCTTCTTCCTTAACCAAGGTTTTCCACCCACGGTGGTTGACAGGGCCCTCAACCGTGTCTGGCCCATCTCCCGCACATTCATCCTCACACCTTCCTCTCCCTCCCAGAAACATGATAGGGACCCCTTGACAAAAACAGAATTACCTGGAAAAACTCAGCAGGTCTGGCAGCATCGGCGGAGAAGAAAAGTGTTGACGTTTCGAGTCCTCATGACCCTTCGACAGAACTTGCGTTCGAGTCCAAGAAAGAGTTGAAATATAAGCTGGTTTAAGGTGTGTGTGTGGGGGGGCGGAGAGATAGAGAGACAGAGAGGTGGATCCTTCGGCTCATCCGACGCCTCAACAAGAAACTTTTTCTCTTTCTCTCAAGTGCTAAGGAACGCAAGCTGCAACAACTCATCGACACCAACACCCATCTAGGACCCTCCACCCCTGCCTGTTCCTACGTCCCCACCCTTTCTTTCAATCCCAACCCCAGCCGTGTATTCACTATACCCCCTGACCTTCCCCTCTCCAACGCTGAACGTTCAGTGCTCAGCAAAGGACTTAGTTTCATACCCTTACGCCCTCACCTCAATGAATTTCGGGCTCGGCATGATACTGAACTCTTCTTCCGCCGTCTTCGTCTCCGGGCTCACTTCTTTGGGCAGGAGTCCTCTCCCAGTTCAACGGATCCTTTTACCCATCTCCAATATTCTCCCTCCACCTGGACCCCTCCCTCTGGATTCTTACCTTCTCTCGATCTTTTCATTGAGAACTGTCGGCGCGACATTAGTCGTCTCAATTTCTCTGCTCCTCTCACCCATTCTAACCTGTCTCTCTCTGAACTTACTGCACTCCATTCTCTCAGGTCCAACCCTGACATTGTCATCAAACCCGCTGACAAGGGTGGTGCTGTTGTTGTCTGGCGCACTGACCCCTACCTCGCGGAGGCTGAGCGTCAACTCGCAGACACTTCCTCCTACCTCTCCCTGGACCATGACCCCACCACTGAACATCAAGCCATTGTTTCCAGGACTGCCACTGACCTCATCTCCTCTGGGGATCTCCCTCCCACAGCTTCCAACCTGATAGTTGCCCAACCTCGGACGGCCCGCTTCTATCTCCTACCCAAAATCCACAAACAGAACTGCCCCGGTAGACCGATCGTCTCAGCTTGCTCCTACCCCACAGAACTCATTTCTCGTTATCTTGACTCCCTTCTCTCTCCCCTTGTCCAGTCCCTTCCCACCTACATCCGTGATTCCTCTGACACCTTACGTCACATCAACAATTTCCAGTTCCCTGGCCCCAACCGCTTACTCTTCACCATGGACGTCCAATCCCTCTACACTTCCATCCCCCACCAGGATGGTCTGAGGGCCCTTAGCTTCTTCCTCGAACAGAGGCCCGAACAATCCCCATCCACCACTACTCTCCTCCGTCTGGCTGAACTTGTTCTCACACTGAACAATTTCTCCTTCAACTCCTCTCACTTCCTCCAAATAAAAGGTGTGGCTATGGGTACCTGTATGGGCCCCAGCTATGCCTGTCTCTTTATGGGGTATGTGGAACATTCCTTGTTGCAGTCCTACTCCGGCCCCCTTCCACAACTCTTTCTCCGGTACATCGATGATTACTTCGGTGCCGCTTCATGCTCTCGTCAGGACTTGGAAAAAATTTATTAATTTTGCTTCCAATCTCCACCCCTCCATCATTTTCACGTGGTCCATCTCTGACACTTCCCTTCCCTTCCTTGACCTCTCTGTCTCAATCTCTGGTGATAGACTGTCCACCAATATCCATTACAAACCCACCGACTCCCACAGCTATCTCGAGTACAGCTCCTCACACCCCGCTTCCTGTAAGGACTCCATCCCATTCTCTCAGTTCCTTCGCCTCCGTCACATCTGTTCCGATGATGCTACATTCAAAAACAGTTCCTCTGACATGTCCTCCTTCTTCCTTAACCGAGGTTTTCCACCCACGGTCGTTGACAGGGCCCTCAACCGTGTCCGGCCCATCTCCCGCGCATCCGCCCTCACGCCTTCTCCTCCCTCCCAGAAACATGATAGGGTCCCCCTTGTCCTCACTTATCACCCCACCAGCCTCCGCATTCAAAGGATCATCCTCCGCCATTTCCGCCCACTCCAGCATGATGCCACCACCAAACACATCTTCCCTTCACCCCCCTTATCGGCATTCCGTAGGGATCGCTCCCTCCGGGACACCATGGTCCACTCCTCCATCACCCCCTACTCCTCAACCCCCTCCTATGGCACCACCGCATGCCCACGCAAAAGATGCAACACCTGCCCCTTCACTTCCTCTCTCCTCACCGTCCAAGGACCCAAACACTCTTTTCAAGTGAAGCAGCATTTCACTTGCATTTCCTCCAACTTAGTCTACTGCATTCGTTGCTCCCAATGTGGTCTCCTTTACATTGGAGAGACCAAACGTAAACTGGGCGACCGCTTTGCAGAACACCTGCGGTCTGTCCGCAAGAATGACCCAAACCTCCCTGTCGCTTGCCATTTCAACACTCCACCCTGCTCTCTTGCCCACATGTCTGTCCTTGGCTTGCTGCATTGTTCCAGTGAAGCCCAACGTAAACTGGAGGAACAACACCTCATCTTCCGACTAGGGACTTTACAGCCTTCCGGACTGAATATTGAATTCAACAACTTTAGGTCGTAAGCTCCCTCCCCCATCCCCACCCCCTTTCTGTTTCCCCCTTCCCCCTTTTTTTTTTCTTTCCAGTAAATTATAAAGATTTTCCTTTTCCCACCTATTTCCATTATATAAAAAAAAACCCACTAGAGCTATACCTTGAGTGCCCTACCATCCATTCTTAATTAGCACATTCGTTTAGATAATATCACCAACTTTAACTTTAACACCTATGTGTTCTATTGTACTATTGTCGTTGACATCTTTTGATGATCTGCTTCTATCACTGCTTGTTTGTCCCTACAACCACACCCCCCCCCTCCACCTCTCTGTCTCTCTATCTCTCCGCCCCCCACACACACACTTTAAACCAGCTTATATTTCAACTCTTTCTTGGACTCGAATGCAAGTTCTGTCGAAGGGTCATGAGGACTCGAAACGTCAACTCTTTTCTTCTCCGCCGATGCTGCCAGACCTGCTGAGTTTTTCCAGGTAATTCTGTTTTTGTTTTGGATTTCCAGCATCCGCAGTTTTTTTGTTTTTATATAGGGACCCCTTGTCCTCACTTATCACGCCACCAGCCTCCGCATTCAAAGGATCATCCTCCGCCATTTCCGCCAACTCCAGCATGATGCCACCACCAAACACATCTTCCCTTCCCCCCCATCGGCGTTATTCCACAGGGATCGTTCCCTCCGGGACACCCTGGTCCACTCCTCCATCACCCCCTACACCTCAACCCTCTCCCACGGCACCATACCATGCAGCTGCAGAAGGTGCAACACCTGCCCCTTTACTTCCCCTCTCATGACCACACAAGGGCCTAAACACTCCTTTCAAGTGAAGCAGCATATGAAGGGTTGTCTCTTATTCCTCACTAAAAGTAGTCATGCATATTAGAGAACTCTTGAAATAAAATCAAATATAATCCCCTCTTATTCTTTCTCAATCTTAAATTTTGCAAGCTTCCTATTAAATATTTTGTTCACTTGAGTATAGTTTATTTTATTAGAATTATGAAAGAGAATGAGATTTAAGTTAGAGTTTCTTTACAGCTGGAAAGGTTGTTTCTTTACAGCTGGAAAGGTTTCTTTCAAGGAAACAAAGGAAACTTATGCCAAGGCTAAGAATAGAGACAAGGAGTTATAAGACATTGTCTGAACCTGAACATGTACATGCCGACCTTATGATTAAGAAGAATTGGCCGGGGGGGGTGGGGGGTGGCGGCTAATGAGAAAAGCAAGATTGAATGAATTTTTCCACTGTCCTGTTTTCTCAGGCTATAATCTAGGGAACTGAAGCATCCCTCAGTGTAGAGTATGATGAGAGGGTGCAGAAGGGGCATGGAACAAAGCCACAGCTTCCATCCAAGGGACAAGGAGTAGTATACAATTCTCAATTGTGCCTTGCAATTACTGCTCAAATACTGTAATGTATTGATTCTTACTTGTGCATGAATTAAAGCCATAACCAATACCAAAATGGCATCAGTGTTGAACAATTGAACAGGCAGTCCAAAAGAACTAGTAAACTTATTACTGCTCCAAACCAATATTCCTTATCTTTTAGCAGATGGGATATACTGGACGGAATTTCATTGTTGGGAAAAATTTTGTTGGTATAAAAATGTTGAGCATTCGCCTTGACTTCCAGGTGCTATCTATCTATAGGAACATAGGAACTTTGGAACACATTTCGCCCCTCAAGCCTGTTCCATGCCATTCAATGAGGTCATAGTTGATCTGCAACCTAGCTCCATACACCTGCATTTGCCCCATAACCATTTAATACCTTTGGTTAACAAATATTTATCAGTCTCAGATTTAAAATCAACAATTAATCAAGCATCAATTGTCATTTGATGAAGGGTGTTCCAAATTTCTATTACCCTTTCAGTATAGAAGTGTTCTTTAATTTTGCTCTTGAAAGGTCTGGTTCTAATTTTTCGACTAGGCCAACTAGAACCAGAATCCCCAACTAGTAGAAATAGTTTATCTCTATCCAGTCTATTTGTTCTCCTTAATAGCTTGAAAACTTCAATCAAATCACTTTTTTCCCTTCCAGATTTTAAGGACCACATATCTAGTTTGTGTAGCCACTCCTGATAATTTAACCCTCGGAGTTCAGGAGGTACAAATCTGACTTAGACAATGACATAAACTCGAATTGGCCACCCATTATACACACCATTTGATATTCAGTTCCATTGCTGTCAAAGTGTTGTACTATTCATCTGAAGAGATGATGCCAAGGCTTCAAAAACAGTGTTGTATTGGTACAAATGCACAGAAAACTTTAAAAAACTGGTTGGAAACTCAAGTTGGCTATTCAAGCCAATTCATTATTGAGCTATTGAATGTCAGACCTACCTCTGCATTAATGAAGCATATGTCAGCAAGGATTCTAATTAAACTAGTTGAAGAATAACACACTTTGTGTAGAGAATGTCTTGCTGAATCCGCTTTATCTTTGGGAATGGTTCCCTCTGAGACACTTGCAGTTATTGCTATATTTTTTCCTGAAATAACCAAAAACGCAAACAAAATACATTTTCTAGTTCATGGATATGGACATAATTTTTTTTTTGAAAAAAGTTATTCTTCCAATCTTACCATCATCATAGCTTTCTGCTTTCCATCGTCCATCATCATACAATAGGCAAAATTGACAAGCTGTACGACAGACATCCCAAACTTCTTGCGTACGTGCAATTTTAACTAGTTTAGCCCAAATTCTTAACCTATAGACCCAACAAAACATTTTATGTATATATTGTAAATGAACCATAAATTCAAACAACATTACAGGTATCACAGTTCAGTTTCTGATTTTCTAGAAACACTGCAGCAAAGTTCATAAAGAAACATATTGATATTACTTGGTGAAATATTTAACGAATGACTAACATTTCCACAAACTATTTGAAGTGATTCAAACTTATTTAATGTGCAACAAAGTTTAGCTCATTCTTCTAAAAGCCTCTGCGCACATTAAACAAATGTGGGGACACTTAAAACTCAAGGCTGATGCCAGGTGGTGTGAGCGCCACTGAAGTCTTCTTTTTTATTCATTCATGGGGTGTGGGCATTACTGGCTAGGTCAGTCTTTATTGCCCATGCATAATTGCCCTTGAGAAGGTGGTGGTGAGCTACCTTTTTGAACCTCTGCAGTCTGTGTGGGCTAGGTACACCCACAGTGTTTTAGGAAGAGCGTTCCAGGATTTTGACCCAGCGACAGTGAAGGAATGGCAATATATTTCCATATCAAGGAGGCGAGTGCTTGGAAGGGAACTTTCAAATGCTGGTGTTCCCATGTATCTGCTGCCCTTGTCCTTCTAGATGGTAATGGTTGTGGGTTTGGAAGATGCTATCTGAGGAGTCTTGGTGAGTTCCTGCAGTGCATCTTGTAGATAGTACGCACTGCTGTTACTGCGTGTCAGTGGTGGAGGGAGTGAATGTTTGTGGATGGGGTGCCAATCAAGGGGGCTGCTTTGTCCTGGATGGTGTCGAATTTATTGAGTGTTGTTGGAGTTGTACTCATCCAGGCAAGTACAGAGTATTACACCACACTCCTGACTTGTGCCTTGTGCATGGTGACAAGCTTTGGAGAGTCAGGAGGTGAGTTACTCACCACAGGATTTCTAGCCTCTAACCTGCTCTTGTAGCCACAGTATTTATGTGGCTAGTCTAGTACAGTTTCTGGTCAATGGTAACCCCCCGGATGTCGATAGTGGGGAACTCAGTGATGGTAATGCCATTGAATGTCAAGGGGCGATGGTTAGATTCTCTGTTGTTGAAATGGTCTTTACATTGTGTGGCACGAATGTTACTTGCCACTTGTCAGCCCAAGCCTGGATATTGTCCAGGTCTTGCTGCATATGGACACGGACTGCTTCAGTATCTGAGGAGTTGTGAATAGTGTCGAGGATTGTGAAATCATCAGCAAACATCCCCACTTCTGACCTTATGATGAAAGGGAGGTTATCAATGAAGCAGCTGAAGATGGTTGAGCCTAGGACACTACCCTGAGGAATCTTTAACAATGTAATGCTGAATTTCCCAGGTGTGTATGAGAACAAGCCCTCCCATGCCTCACATCTGCTTCTTAGACAATGAGGCAATTTTTAAAAAAAAATGTTTCTCCTAGGAAATTGCATGGCTGATAAAGAGATGGAGGTGGTGTGGGAGTTTGTTCAATATTGTGCATCTTCCAAGATTGTTTGGATGAGTGTTGATGGTCTTTTTTGCCCTTCTTTACTTGGAGTGTAGTGGAAACTTTGTCGACATATGTAAAGAGAGTTTCTGCTGCATTTCCAGTGGAGTTTTAGGGATGGAGTAGAAAGGGATTCAAATGCTTCATCAAATGTCCTTTAGTAATGTAGAATGGCAGTTGGAGAATTGAGAAATAATGTCTTATCATATGCATTCATTATAAATTCATCTTTGAAAATTGAGAACTGCGCTCCTGCCCCCTCAACACGGCCCTGTAAGGTGAAGGAGATACATAAAAAAATCCTACAATTATTCCCCCAATAAAATTTCAAGGACTAATGCAAAAATGGCAGCCTGATGTAAACAAGTTTCACCTTAAGTTCCTGCCCAGTGTTGGGGACTCATATTAATAAGACTGGCTGTTCTCAATTTTCAAAGATGAATTTAGAGTGAATATATATAAGATATTACTTCCCAATTCTCCAGCCTCCATTCCACATTACTAAAGAACATTTGGTGGAGCATTTGAATACCTTTCTACTCTGCTGGAAATGCAACAGAAACTCTCTTTACATGTGTTGACAAAGTTTCCGCTATACTCCGAATAAAGAAGAGCAAGAAAGAGCATCAAGGCTCATCCAAACAGTATTACAAGTTGCACAATATTGAACAAACTCCCCCACCACCTCCATCTCTTCACCAACCACACAATCTCCTAGGAGAAACAATTTTTTTTAATTGTCTAATTTAGAGATAAAATCCAGGAAATCACTCTCATAATGCAAGTTCTAAGAGACCATGGCAGCCTAATAGCACTCATGTTCACAGCTAACTAGAAATATTGAAATATCCTCTTCTCATAGGAACCTACTTATTTCCTTTTTAAAGGTAAGTAGCACCTCCTTGCTCACTGCATGCTTTGATAATCTATTCCGGGGGAAATGACTAGAATGCCACAGGAAAAGCTTCTTACATCCAACCTAATCTATGTCAAATGACATTAAATGAATGCTCTTGTCCTACCCTCCTTACCAGCAGCAAATAAAGATCCTACACTATTGAAAACCCTGCAAAGGTTATGGGAAACTGCTTTAATTTCACACTGGGCATTTAGGGAACCATTCTAAAACAAAAATAAAAATGCCTGGAAAAACTCAGCAGGTCTGGCAGCATCTGTGGAGAGGAACACAGTTAACGTTTCAAGTCCGTATGACTCTTCAACAGAACTAAGTGAAAATAGAAAAGAGGTGAAATATAAGTTGGTTTAAGGGGGTTAGGGTAGAGCTGGATAGAGGGCCAGTGATAGGTGGAGATAACCAAAAGATGTCATAGACAAAAGGACAAAGAGGCATTGAAGGTGGTGATATTATCCAAGGAATGTGCTAATTAAGGGTAGAAAGCAGGACAAGCAAGGTACAGATAGCCCTAGTGGGGGTGGGGTTGGGGGAAGGAATAAAAGGTAGAGATAAAACAATGGATGGAAATACATTTAAAAATAATGGAAATAGGTGGGAAAAGAAAAATATATATAAATTATTGGAAAATAAAAAGGTGGGGGATCGGAAAGGGGATGGGATGGAGGAGAGAGTTCATGATCAGTCCAGAAGGCTGTAAAGTGCCTAGTCGGAAGATGAGGTGCTGTTCCTCCAGTTTGCATTGAGCTTCACTGGAACAATGCAGCAGGCCAAGGATAGACATGTGGGCATGAGAGCAGGGTGGAGTGTTGAAATGACAAGCGACAGGGAGACCTGGGTCATGTTTGTGGGCAGACCGAAGGTGTTCTGCAAAGCGGTCACCCAGTCTGCATTTGGTCTCTCCAATGTAGAGGAAACTGCATTGGGAGCAACGAATGCAGTAGACTATATTAAGGGAAGCGCAAGCGAAATGCTGCTTCACTTGAAAGGAGTGTTTGGGTCCTTGGACGGTGAGGAGAGGGGAAGTGAAGGAGCAGGTGTTGCACCTTCCGGAGTTGCATGGGAAGGTGCCGTGGGAGGGGGTTGAGGTGTAGGGGGTGATGAAGGAGTGGATCAGGGTGTCCCGGAGGGAATGATCCCTGTGGAATGCCGCCAGGGGGGTGAAGGGAAGATGTGTTTGGTGGTGGCATCATGCTGGAGTTGGCAGAATTGGCGGAGGATGATCCTTTGAATGCGGAAGCTGGTGGGGTGATAAGTGAGGACGAGGGGAACCTTATCATGTTTCTGGGAGGGAGAGGAAGATGTGAGGGCGGATGTGCGGGAGATGGGCCGGACACAGTTGTGGGCCCTGTCAACCACCATGGGTAGAAACCCTCGGTTAAGGAAGAAGGAAGACATGTCAGAGGAACTGTTTTTGAAAGTGGCATCATCAGAACAGATGCGATGGAGGCGAAGGAACTGAGGGAATGGGATGGAGTCCTTACAGGAAGCGGGGTGTGAGGAGCTGTAGCTGAGGTAGCTGTGGGAGTCGGTAGGCTTGTAATGGATATTGGTGGACAGTCTATCACCAGAAATTGAGAAAGAGAGGTCAAGGAGGGGTAGGGAAGTGTCAGAGATGGACCATGTGAAAATGATGGAGGGGTGGAAATTGGAAGCAAAATTAATAAATTTTTCCAGGTCCAGACATGAGCATGAAGCAGCACCGAAGCAATCATTGATGTACCGGAGAAAGAGTTGTGGGAGGGGGCCGGAGTAGGACTGGAACAAGGAATATTCCACATACCACATAAAGAGAGAGGCATAACTGGGGCCCATGTGGGTACCATTCTTTTAGAGAACCATTCTATTTGCTGAGTATAAATCCAGTTCTCTTTTACTTCATAATTCTACCCAAGAGTTTTCTTATCTAATAAGAGATCTTGAGAATCCATTCATTTCTCCTTCTTGAACCAAACCAAGTGCTGTATGAAATTCACTTTCATTTTTCCTCCGTGTTCCAGATTTTCTCCAAGGTAGGAGATGGGGATCCCTGCATTAGATTTTCACTAAGCAACCCTCCAACTTTCCTTCAAAAACCTCACAACTGTGGACTTCTCAGCTCAAGCTTAGGCTTCACTGAATGCAGGCTCAGTGATTTAAGAATCAGGACTACCCTAGTTCCTAATGGCCTCTACGCTCCTTGGCTTGGCTTTGGACAGACATAGACTGTTTTCTTCCAGTCTATTCCCACAGCTCCTGTCCAGCTCTTGATCCCACAGCTGCTTTACAGTTCCGAGTAGACTCTATCTCCCTTTCCAAGCTGAGCTGTTTGTTTTCTATGAAAAACATGGAAAAAAACCCCACAAAAGGGTACCTCTCTATATAGCAAATCTCCATAGCAACGTGGCATACACTGAGATGATCCAAACAAAAATGTCAACTAATTATCTCTTATCTTCAAAACAACCCTTTGATTCTGTGACCCACATTAATAAGTTGTGGGCAGAATTTTGCCCTTGATGGGCGGGCGGGCCCCACCAGCTAGGCAGTGGGTGGGCAGTTGATCACTGCCACCGAGACGGGCCCTGCTGCCATTTTAAGTGGGCGGGCTGCCCAACGGGAAGCGCTATGCGCTTCCTATGCAGGGGGTAGGGTTTCCCCAACTGTCAAAGTGCACTCTTTCACTCAGGCACGCAATAGAGCGCACAGCTCCCTGAGACTAAGTGCTGTCTCAGGAAGATCAGTGACAGCATTTTGAATATCAAAAATAGAAAAATCAAAAAGTTATTAACATGTCCCCCTCATGTGATAATGTCACACAAGATGGGACATGTTAATAAATCTGACTAAAACGTTATTAAATTTTTTAAAACGGACATGAAACCTCATCCTGCCAGTGGATGAGGTTTCATGTTTTTCAGAAGCCCGCTGGGGCTCTTGGCCTGCCCGCCAGCCTTAAGGTTGGACAGGCAGGGCCTTTAACTATCCTGTCAATGGCCTCAATTGACCATTGACAGGTCGGCAGGCGGACAGCTGATTTCACTGTCTGCCTGCCTTCCTGAATATTTAAATGGGGCAGGATGATGTCCGGGTTCCCGTCCAACTTCATCCTGCATCATTTTTGCGTCGGTGAGCAGGCCCCGCCCCCAACTTGCTGACAGAAAAATTCAGGCCCATACCTCCACTTTACAGACTTGCTCGTTCCACCAAAAAAAACCCTTATTTACAACGGTGTCTTTAGCTTCTTTGATCTGGGAACCACATGAATAATTTAAATCCCTTAATGAAATAACTGTTAGCCCTCATGTCTCTGCCAAAAGCTCAGAGATTGCTCAAGCATTGTTTAAGTTTTCTCACTTCGAACCTTTTTAAATATACATAGGTTGTCCTTTGAAATGCAATTACCCCAGTTCTGTTTATTAGTTTCTCAACCAAATGTTTCATTTTATCGACATTTAAGTTCAATTCCTAAACTAAAAATTATTTTCTAAAACCTATGACTTATGAAATCATTCACAACACCGAGCAATTGCCCATTAACAGACTGGATGTGGGACTTCTACCCTTCTGGATCAGGTAATTCTGTCTCAGAGAGCTGCCAGCCAATCAGAGGCCAGCAATTCTCCAGCACTTTTGGACACAGGTGTGCCGTGCTGGATCCAGGATTTGGCGAAGTGTTTTGGGGTCTCACCAAGGCCAAGCTGGCTGGCCCTAGTGAGGTGGGTGAAGGGTGGGGGTTTGATAGGCCATGAGAGGAGGACAACCAAGGGTGGACAGGGTTGAAACCTTGCAGGGGGCCATCCAATGGACCCAAGGGGCCCATGAAGGAGAGAACCCCCACCACCCCCCATCCCCCACTTCCTGTCATCAGCCAGCATAGGGAGACCTGACTGCCTGGCTACTTGATTGTATAGTATAGTACGTTTTTGTTTAGAATTGTTTTGCCAATTGCATAAGTGCATTCAAAGGAACATTTGTCATTAATCATATTTTATATAAGCTTTCAGCCAAAATGGCATTCAATAAATATTGGCATTGCTGAAGAAATGCAACATACAATATTGTCCCTCCCAGTGGAAAAACAATACTTCTCTACATCCCCTTATCACATATAATTTGTTCTCAAGCTTTACAATTAATGTTCACCCACCTCAATTTATCATTTACATTTCCAAGTCTTTCCAGATGTCCACGTGTTTGCTGTACAGAGTCTAAATAATTTTGAGCTTTGGCAGCGAGTAGACCAATGAAGCCTGTGTTACCCTGGGCAAATACTAAGAAATATAACACAATAATATCAGTCTTGATTCCATGTGAGCCTCAGTCTATTGATTGTGCACTTTCCTTCTGGGATTTGGGTAAGCCTTTCTCTGCCTTGTCAATTATCCAGTTCATATTACTTAAACCTATTAAGTGCAGAACAGATTAAAACTTCTATTACACAGGTCCAGATAGCAAATCTAAGTAGCTTGAAGCAATCACAAGATTTATTTTCTAAATCTGCGATCAGTTATATACCAATTGTACCTCCACAATAATGTAGACAATTGCGCTACTGGCAGTTAAACATTTTATGGACTTGTAACTTGTTTGATGGTGACAAGGTTCCAGTATCCTGTATATTAAACCCAATGACAGACATAATTAAAAGTTAATGGGAAACAAAGGTTTAATAAAATTTACTAAAAGCTGAAATAGCTTTTTAAAGATGCAAATGTTAAAGACTAAAACAAATCTATTGATGCATTTGATTCTTCATTTAATTATTTCTAACTATATTAAAATAACGGTTGGTATGCCAATTAATTAGTCATTCAAATATTTCAGATAAACTGACAGTGATATAGCCAAAATTAACAAGTAATATAGGATTTCGCTCTACGTTTTTAATTTTTGTTTTGCAAAGAGAACAGCGACAGGACAGTTATAACAGCAGATAATGGTGCAGACGGCAGAACATGTCCCATACAAATGGGATATACCATCTGAAATTCTGCTCTTCAGCCTAAGTATGTTTACAGTTTCAGACCAATCTTTGTCCTTTCTCTTCCCTCATAAATACAAATTAGAACAGGTTGCTACCATAATTATGCTCATTTAGTTAACCTTATAACTAGCTTACATTCTCAACCCAGAGTAATTTAATACATAAAAGCCCAAGCCAATCAAAGAATTGGGATACAACCTGAGTTCTTGATATCAAAGAGAATTTAAAATTCGAAAAGAATGTAACATGATACTATGGCATCCATCTGTCTTTGGAGACAATGGACTACGCCCAGGGTGCAGGCCTGGGCAAATAGTATGGAGACCGAGTTGCCCAAGCATCAAGGCCTTGTTTCGGCATTGTTAGTATTGTCTAAAGGAGAGGATGAAACCAGTACTGTTTGATACCAGCTCTGTTGCAGGAGTTGCCAAAGAGCTTCCTGATAGATGCCAGATTACTGCCTACGGGACTCCATTCCAGACTTTCTTTCAGGATTTACTCCCTTAGCTGGCTTCTCTCTCGAGACAACCACAAGGCAGTGGGGCTATTTAAGATGATACATGATAACATGATACAGAACCAGTTAATACCACTAAGGTACAAAAAAGAACAGCCATGAATACAAAAGTGAGAGATAGCGTAAAACCAAAAGAAAAACTATACAAAAATGAAAACAAAATTGAACAGATCCTGGCAAGTGGAAGAGATATAAACATTAACATAAGGGGACAAAACATGATAGCACAAACTACAAAATGGGAATATGAAAAGGAACTTGCAAGGGAGATCAGAATCAACATGAACATTTTTGACAATTGTCTTAGGAAAAGAGTGTGATCAGGAGAATGTGGGCCCCTTAAGAACAGATAATGGTGATACTGTCAATGGAAATAAGAAAATGGCAGACAGGCTGAATAATTGCTTTGAGTTCATATTTACAGGAAGGGAAGGGGATAGTATGTCAGGCATGCCAAGGAAGCTAATTTTGAATCGGGGACAGAAATTGAATCAGAATCAGAAATTCAATTTCTTGGCATGTGGGCCATGGCTCATGACATGTCCATTCCCATTGAGATTGAAGTGGGTAAGAAACAAAATTTGTTCGGCCACGTCATCTGCGTGATTGTGGCCCCAGTTCCTGAGCCTCTAGAGCTGGTCACTTCTGTACAACAAATTCATCAAACTCTGCCTACTGCAGGTAGTGCCAGCAGCATTGTTTGCCAATCACATGGTACAGGTAGCCTGCTTTGTCTTAAAGGGAGAATGGAAAAAAAAAATCAGTGCAATGGAAATTCTTAAAAATTGAACACCAGGGCAGCCAGAGGGATCTAGACTGAAGGATGTAGAGCTGGAAGCATTAGAGTACAGGTGGGCAGGAAGAATGGCACCCTGGTCCTGTGGGGAGCCAGGAATCTGTCAACAATTACCCTCACAAGCCAGTGGGAGCAGGTATCAGAAAGGTCAATGCCCACAGTGTTGCCCAGAGGGCCTGGCAGCAGCCACAAGAAATCTAGTGACTTTGCACAAGTGATCAATGTCAGCGAATGCATCTTCCTGTCACATCTGCAACCCACCACAACACCAGCCTCTCACACTGCTCAATGCCCAATCCCCATCACTCACCAAGCAGCGCTCTCTGGCACTCAACACTCACACATAACACCCAGATACTCTATCTCACCTTCACACAACTACCAATGCTGCCAGCTTTTCACATATCATTCACTCTCTCCACATATCTCCAGCTATGTCACCCAAAAGGGCTACACAATCACTGACATTGTGCCCTCTCTCTCTTGCAGGGCAAGTTGGCATATATTAGAAAGCAGGTGAGCAAAGTGGTGGGGGACAAGGATGCCTGCATTGCTGGAGCCAAACTGTGGGGATGATTCGCTGCAACTGATTGCGATGAGGCCCAATGTATCCGGTGCCACTGAGAATACTGAAGATGACGGCATCATCCTACCTTATGCCCCTTCTAAGCACCCATCTCACCCTCATGCTGCTATCTGGCATGATAAGCAGGCTGCTGACAGTGTGACTACAGACCTCTAGCTTCTCACCCAACACTCCTTCCCTCAGACCGACCTTCCCCCTTCTGAATTCTTGCTTCCAGATACCCAAGAACAGCCACCTACGCAGTCACAGTAGTCCCAGAAGAAGGAAGAAAAAAAGCACAGCACAGCATTAATGAAGAGGCCCTGTCACTTGATGTAAAACTCATAGTTGCAACTAAAATATTGGAATGGCACGTACCTTGGAGGTTAACAGAGAGTTGGGATCAGCACATGGTGAGTCATCTAGTGTCTTGCAGCCAGGCCAGGGTGAAGGATGGTTCGTTTGCCAGCTCGCCAGAGGGCAAAGTGCAGACAAGAACTGATGGGTAGCATGCAGGACAGAATTCAGTCGGCATGCACACCAAGATGCTGCGTGTATTTGCTGGTCTACCAAGCAGCTTTCTGTTACTTTCAAGGAGTATTGAGGAGACTTCAACTTGGTAGAGGGCATGACGCAGAATCTGCTTTCTAACCCACTTCTGTTCCATCTCACTGTCATTCTAGACACCTAGAGGAACTTCAACTGCAGCCGCGTGGACACGTTACCTATTCCTCTGCTATCCCTGTGAGGATGCAGCAAATTTTAGGACAAATGCAGGAATTCACCAAAAGACCTCTAAAAACACTCAAGTATGCATTGAGACGTTTTCCATTACATAAAGTTCTATAAATTTAACTTAATTAAAATCAGGGTTCCTGGCCCTCAAAATAACTCCACTGCATGGCCCACCTTGCTGCATCATACTTCTTCCTTTCATTACTGGTTAGGCTGAGTGAAGTCAGGATACCACTGTCGCCACATGTTTGGGCATACGACACATGCGCAGCTGCGCACACCCATATCAGTGACGATCACCATGGAGGCCTTATAGGTAGAAACTTGCAGCACTCTCTGCTCCATGGGAAACAAGGCAACTCTGTGCAGTCGCACTACACCAATGAATTCCTCACTCACAGACTCACCATAGCTCAGAATATAAGCAACTTAATTGTAATTAAGAAAATAATGGCACTAAAGAGAGACAAAACCCCAGGACCCAATTCTGTCCAACCCAGTGTCTAAAGGAAATAGGTGACAACGTTGCAGATTCCCAAACTTTAATCTTCTAAAGTTCTCTCAATTTAGAGACAATTCCTTCAGCTTGGAAAATTACCTGTCAATCTACTATTTAATAAAGGTGAGAGAAGGAAACCAAGCAATTACAGGCCAGTTAGCCTAAAGTCTGTTATTGGGAAATTACTAGCTTCTATAATTAGAGAGAGAGTAACTGGACATCTTGAAAATTTTAGCTGATTAAAGCAGCATGAATTTGTAAATGCCTAACAACCCATTTGAATTTTTTGAAAGGTGTCTCTGAACAGGAGAATATCTATGGTTGTTGTTTACATGGACTTTACTAAGGCCCTCAATAAAGACGCTCACTAGTTAAAGCTGAAGCTTATGAAAATTAAAACAAATTATTGACTTGATTATGAAATTGGCTGAACGGCAGAAAACAAAGATTTGGGGCTAAATAATACAGCAAAGAGCGGGTGGCACAATTTATTAACAATTTAGGTGGTGGGATACAGAGCCACATATCAAAGTTTGCTGATGACACAAATATAGGTGGCATTGTAAGTAGTGTAAAAAGAAGTATAACATTTCAGAGAGGTATTAATGGTTTAGTTAAATGGATAAAACTGTGGTAAATGGATTTCAATACAGGCCAGTGTAAGGTCATCCATATTGCACCTAAGAAGGATAAACATGGTATTTTCAAAATGGTGAAAGGTTAGAAACAGTGAGAATCCAGAGATTTAGGGTGTCCCTGTATATGGATCTTTAAAATGTCATGGACAGAAAATTATCTGGTAGTAAATGGAATGCTGAGCTTTATATTATATCTAGAAGACTAGAATACAAATGGGTAGAAGTCTTGTTACAGATACACAAAGCCACCCCTGATAGGCAGCACCTAGAATACCAGGTTCAACTATGGATGCCTTGGAGAGAGTGCAGTATAGATTTACCAGAATGATACCTGGACACCAATGGTTAAATTACAAGGATAAATAACACAAGTAGGGCTGTATTTAGAATTTAGAAGGTTTTCTTATCGTGTCCACAGACAGTCTATACATGGCCCAACCAGAACTGGACACACTTTTGCGCCTTGTTGTTGAATTCGGCAAGATCTGCAAGAGTGCAGGGTTCCTCTAGCGTTAGGCATTGCAGGAGATGTTGCATATTCTGTGGCTCAGTTCCACATTCACAAGTTGTCGGGATGGTTGTATAATCCCCATTTGCTTAGTGACACCTTTGAACGACCTACACCAGTTCTAAATCTGTTAAGGCACTTCCAGGTTGCCCAGTTGCAATTAGCTCCTGGGGGAAGGCTTTCATCTGGTAGAATTTCCATCGCTGGGAGTTGTTCGAGACTGGCGAGCTGGTCTTTCCACAAGGTGATGCAGGCTTCAGATGGGGTTGATAGTAATGGAACAACACTGTTCATGAAGCTCTTCCTTGACTTTAGGCGGCTGGGTATGGATGTATGACCATGTAGAGGGTGCCTCTCATCTGATGTTTGATGGAGTCGCTCTTTCTTGCTGGCTACCGTTCTTCTTATATCAGGGGAGCGATACATAGGCTGTTGGTGTTTGTTGGTTTTAAACAACCTGTGATAAGTCAGCAGCTTGTATTCAGAACGGCAACCATCTTCTTAGCATGAGCAGATCTTTCCCATGCAGGGCAAGCATATTCAGCAGTGGAATAGCAAAGAGCAAGTGCACTGGTTTTGAGCTTGCTCCCCATTTTGTGTTAGTGAGCTTATTCAAGATGTTGTTTCGTGCGCTCACTTAGAATTTATACAATTTAGAAGGTTAAAGGGTGATTTGGTCAAAATTTTCAAAATATTAAGGGGATGTAAGGGTTAGATAGAGAGAAACTATTTCTGCTGGTTGGGGAATCTAGGGGCTGAACTTTGTCACTCACCTGGAAGTTCCGCTGCAGGGCCTGAAGGCAGGAGGCGACCCTGCTTTTGCAAATGGTGGGACCTGGGACAGCATATTGCCAGCAGTGGCTAATTAAGAGAAAATATACCACCATTCCTTCATCATCACTGGGTCAAAATCACAGAACATCCTATCTATCAACACAGCGGGAGCACCTACACTGCATAAACTTCAGTGGTTCATACAAGTGGTTCACCACCACCTTTTCAAGGGCAACTGGGGATTGGCAATAAATGCTGGCCTTGCCAGAGGTGCCCACATCACATGAATGAATATTTTTTAAAAATCTAGGGAAATGTCTACTACTAAACTCATGTCTGAGAGCAACGAGTTTGTGCAGAAGCCTGGAAATCAACAAAAAATGCTTCAGCACCTATCACAGCACTCCCTGTAGACTTTAGCAACTTTAAAGAACCCAAGAAAGCACCAAAACCTTATTCAGGAAAGGATGCAAGGACATTCATAGTAATGACAGAGATAAAAACAAAAAACTGCGGATGCTGGAAATCCAAAACAAAAACAGAATTACCTGGAAGAACTTAGCAGGTCTGGCAGCATCGGCGGAGAAGAATAAAGTTGACGTTTCGAGTCCTCATGACCTTTCAACAGAACTGTTCTGTTGAAGGGTCATGAGGACTCGAAACGTCAACTTTATTCTTCTCTGCCGATGCTGCCAGACCTGCTGAGTTTTTCCAGGTAATTCTGTTTTTGTTTCGTAGTAACTACTACTACTAGCCAGTCATTTAACCTCAGTGGGAGTAAGGTTTTAGGAACAATAATTAGGGGGGGAGGGAAAAATCAACAGACTCTTGGAGAAGTTTGAATTCATCAAATAGATCCAGCATGGATTTCTAAAAGGTAGATTGTGCTTGACTAATCCAATTGATTTTTCTGATGGACTAACAGAGAAGTCCTAAGTACATAATGCCTCAAGCTTACATAACCCACAAGTGTAAAAAGCAAAAAAGCCTAAAGGAAAAAAGAAGCCCCCGTTGTATGTCTGGAAGTCTTCCTGTTCCCTTGAGGATAAAGGAAATCTCTCCTGCTTCCCATCTTCTCCACCAAGATCTCCAGTGCAGTATCCAAAAACCTGGATACTGCACTCTCTGCCATGGTGAGCCAATTTTCAGTCTTTCCCAAGTCAGGTTCTGGTTGCTGAATAACTCCCAGCACCTCCTCCCAATATGCCCCCCCTCCCCCTTTAAGAGATGCAGGCTAGTCTTAAGAGTGCAAGCTGCTAAAGATATTAAACCCCTTGCTGATGCATGCAGCCACTGAACAACGCAGTTTGTTCTAGCTGCACCCAAAACTAATTATTAGGAGACAGCACAAAGCTGGCATGCTGCCTGCATTACAATGAACGATGTGGGTGAATTGCACATTGGGGGCTATCCAATTTAATCCCCATCAAATCTAGAATGTCTCATGGTGCATTCACACTTCAAATCTAGCATCAGTGCTGTTTCAGCTTTGCACCAACTCTAAACTTGAGGTATGTAAGCCAGATGTGAGTGTCCAAAATGACTCTGAGCCAGAACAGAGCAGACTGCCTCCTCCAGGAAGTCAAACTCCATTCACTCTGGTCTCAGGTTGAATGCTGACTTTGGATTCTAGCTACATACATACTATAACTGCAGTGGCAATACACATTGAAACTACTTTGTGCCAGTTTTACAGTTGTAATGTGATTGCACCTTTAATTGCGACACTGGATAGAATATTTGGAGAACTACAGATAAAACTATCGAAAGATGCTGATGCAACATGTTAACCGCATAAAAGTTTTTATAATGATATTGTAGCCAATAATTGTGTTTATATTAATATAGCTATTCAATTGCTGAATGGCTATAAAAAGTTAAAGTTACATATCGGTAAGGGAGAAAAAATTAACTTGCAGTCAGTGGAAAGGAATATCGAGCGGAACATTTGGTGGGCAGTCTATCTGCTATCACCCATTTTGTGCCCCCGCCAAAACTGAATTTCTTTCCCATGACATTGTAACCTCTGTTACCCAATTAATTGAAACAAAATTTTGTTGCTGTCCTCATATCAAGGCACTTGGATTAGACACATGCACTACATTTATATCATGTCATCATCATGTCACATGTAACCTGCCCAAAGACAGGTTTTGGCTCATTGTCTGCTGATGCTTTTTGCAGGGCTGTTTTCTTGGCAGTTTTAGGGGCAGGACAAAGAGGCAGGTCCTAAGTCTTCCTTAGCGGAAAAATGATCGAACCCGTGCTGTTGCCGTTATTCTGAACCACATGCTAGCCATCTAAGCTAACCGGCTCTCTATAATTATGTACTGAATGGTAATTTAATGACTCACCTTTAGCTTCATTTTCACCATCTAGTACCAGCTGGAAAGCATCAGGAGCCAGGGCCAGGCCAGCCTTAATCAGCAAAGATCGACTGTGTTCTAAGCTTCTGTTTTTTTTGACCTTCAACATAAGAAAACAATCTTTTGGTTAAATGGCTTAACAGCAAATCAACTATCTAGTGTATCTATGCTATAAATAGTTTGCTTTTAACAGTTTGCTATTTAACAAGCAAATTATGGTTTATTTTCCCATTTCCTAGAGATATCTTTTTACCTCCACAGAGCAAAAACATATGCTAGGTTTATTGACCATAAAAATAAATTTAATTAGTGTGGAGATCCTTTCTGGTGTTGCTCCCAAGTAGTCCAGAAATTGGCGAATGATTTGCTCATTGGTATAATGAAGTAAATTTATTGAAACCAGACGTTACATGAATGACACATCTTATTTATACCAAAAGGTACATTATACCAAAGATTATTAAACATTATATTTGTAATATTATGGAGCTGCCATTTTAACAAACTTGCTTAAAATACAAGTATTTTGTTTGTACTAACATTCTCATTTTCATTTTATTATTTAACATCCATTTTAGTTTTGTAGTTTGATTAACACACAATAACTTCAGGGGCAGAATTTTTCATATGGTGGGCGGGCTTGGCGGGAGCGGGTGATCACGGAGCCAATTGCCAGCTGCAATCGGCTCCACAACACCATTTTATGCAGGTGGGCCAATTAAGGCCTGCCCAGCGTAATACCCAGCCGGTAGCGCTCAGTGCTACCTGTGCGGGCGGGGGCAGGAGGGAGAGACAGGGCCAGCGCTCTTTCGCGCATGTGCACGAAAGAGCACTTCAATCTCTCTGAGGCATGGAGCTGCCTCAAGGAGATTGAATCAATATTAAAATTATTAAATAAAAGGTTTATAAATTTATTTAAACATGTCCCCTCATGTGACTGTGTCACATGAGATGGGACATGTTTTTATATTTATGAGAAAAATTTTATTTGTTGAATAATAGCTTTAGGGAACATTATCCCACTCGTGGATGAGGTTCCCTAAAACATGCAAACGCCACTTGGCCTTTTCACCTGCCAGCCAACCATAAGGTTTGACGGGCAGTGCTAATAAGTACTTCAATTAATTTCTTAATGACCTTAATAGGCCATTTAAATATCGATGGGTGCGCAGCCAACTCCGGCGCACGCCCGCAGAATGAAATATCGCAGGACAGCGCTGACATCATCACGCGTCGGCGTGTCAGGCCTCCCAACTGTCAAATGCACAATATCCAGCAACTATTCAGGTGCGGCTAACTGACATGAACTGCAATTTTCAAGTTACTTGCTCTGCCTTCCTAGTTAGTGCCATCTGCAAACATCTGGGATAGTCCTTCATCTAATTTAAGTGCGGAAAAGCTGAGGTCCTAGTACCTGGCGATCAGGTACCCAGAGCCCTGGGGATCACTATTTGTCACATCCCACCAATCATAGAACTTTGCATTTAACTCTTTCTCTCCATCTCCAACCTCTCACCTCCCAACCAACTACTTGCCCATAATACAAACATGCCCTTCCAGCCCCAGTAAAAATACATTTATCCCCTTAGTTACATAAAAACGCCATCAGCTGGAGTAATAGCTTTAGGTCAAAATTCTTATACAATTGCCTAAAATTATGTACTTTCTGTGTTTCATAAATTCTCTGCCTACTGTCATGTGACATGAATTGTTGTGGTACACTCTAGGCATTGCAGTTTCAAAAGAGGGGCAACAAGAGGAGCCACAGGTTAAAAGAGGTGCAGAAAGGTAGGTTAAGATTTTGTTTTCTTTAAGGACTTGGAGCAGGAGTGCTCACCCCCTCAAAGCCCTCCACTTAGCTGAATAACAGGGACTGTTCCTCCAGGTTCCCAGCAGTGGCCTCCAACCACCCAAAGGTTACCACCCAAAAAAACCCTCGCCCCGCACAACTCCAAGCAGAGAGTTTAAAATAAGGAATTATGATTCTATTACTGCCTTGTGATCTATTTGAATTCATCTGATAGTAACATACTTGCATATTTACTTGTAATATAGATTTACTTATGCCTATTGCTTGAATACCTAATGACGATACAACTCATCATTTAATAAAACACAATCATTCTGGTGTCTCTATCTCTAATAAAAAATGTTTATTCTGTTTGATGTTTTAAGTACATTTTCAAAAGCTCCCTGCATTTTACCTGTTCAATCATCCTGATTGCTTGATCCTCTGGGTCTTTAGGTGAGTAATAAATTGCTGCGTACATCTGCAAACGGTGCAGTTCACCATGAATATATTTTTCATATGGCCCTTTAGCATCTAGAGTATAAGCTTTTTTAAGATGTTCTATGGCAACCTCTATCCGCTCCTCATCTTCTTCAATCTGAGCTATTTCTATATGAACTTGGCAGCGCAGCTGAATCAATGAACTAAAACAATTCAAAAGAGGAGAGTAGAGTTTATAAAATGCAACATAAGGTAACAAAAAGGACAATTTTTGAGTTGGGAATTTTATGCTGCCATATGATAGACGAGCACAAATTTATTATAACATTGTTGTTAATCGACATGCATTAAGAATTTGGTAGCAAAGTTCCTCGAATAATCCGAGTGTCATGCAAACCGCAGTCAGAAAATATTTCTAATCAAAATTAATCTATCTTATGCAAATAAATTAATAGATCACTTTATTATAAGCTTTATAGAACCTGAAAAATAATTGTTATTAATTATTTTCTGGAAATTTACAACATTGTAATAAAGCATCTACATGGTAATGCCTGTTTAAGAATGCAAAAAAAAAAGGAAAGCATCCCCGAAATGATCTATGCCATTATTTTCTGGGACCTTTTCACTACTCTGCCAATTTTTTGCCAAAATAGTAAGGACTTAAGCATTAACTTAAGAAGATAAGAATCTGCCCACCATTAAACTCAACGGCAAACATTAATGTCATGAATTAATATTACTATTATAGATCCTGTAACTAAGATGGCAAAATAATAGAGCTTCAGACCTTTGGGATCTAGCTGGCAGGCTTGATGGATTGAAGGGATACATCAGCAGTTCCTTTTACTATTTTTCAGGTAAACCTGCAGGAAACTAATTCTACTACCTGCTAGAAGAATTATAAAGAATTCATTACCTTGGCATATTACCCAACACTATTATTGTGCTATGACTTAAGGAATGCATTTAAAATATGTCCTGTCTTGTAATATTTAAATCACGTATAAAGTAGGCAGGGATGTAGGAGGAACCCAAGGGATTGTTAGTTGAGTGAAACAAAGTTGTTTTTCTGTTAAACTGACAGTTCCGTTAATATTTGCTCCATATGCCCAACAAACCAGGTAAAAAGCCATTCGGTTTTGAATCCTACTCCAACAATTTCCTGCAGCTTTAGCTGCAACCAAAGAGACTATCTCAAGTAATAACTTATGCGAGGTTGCTGAGAAGGCAGATTCTCCTGGACCTGTATCTCGAATAGCCGTGGCACATGAATGAACTGCAGAGATCAGTGGGGGGCATCCTGTTGGACCTAGCGATTGCAACTATGTATGAAAGTATAATGCAAAAAGCAATTTGCAACAACCTATTCATATTATATAATGGGTAGAATTTTCAGAGCCCACTGGCGGCAGGTGTCATAGGTGGCGTGCGTGGAAAGTATAGTGGGACCCACTTCACGACGGTGTGAAAGCAGGTTGCGATCTTTGGCTCAGCCCGCCAACGGCACTTGGCGGTCTTCACTTTGGGCAAACTGAGGTGAGTGAGCAGCAGCATTCTCCACAGCTCGCTCGCTGTTTACAGGCCTCAGGAGTGCTGGGGCACCAGGGAAACTGATACCTTGCCCTGCAGGCAACTGCTGAGAGGGGGGTTGTCGGGGGCAAGTGCTGGTCTGCCTCAGAGACGACTGGTGAGAGGGGGGGGGCAATGTCCAGGGGCAAATGCTGACCAGCCTCGGAGATAACTGCTAAGGGAGGGGGCAAGTGCTGCCCTGGCACTGCATCCTAAGCACAGGCTATCAAGTTGGTGGGGCACAGGGTAAGCGAGGGAAGAGGCCATGCATTCGGGACACCTATATAAACTGACCATGCCTCTGCAACAAGACAGATCGGGCGCAGCCACAGTGATATGATTGGGGTCGGGCTCCTAGCCTGCCCACCCATGCAAGCAACACAAAGGTGCCAAAGGGCCAGCAAGTGCTCTGTACCTTACCTTACTCCCAACCGACCCACACCACCACACACCCCCCCCTCCACTCCGGCACAGACTTCGAGTCCGCCACCACTTTATTGGACCGCAGAGCAGCTGGACTGCACACATTGTTCAATCTCCTCGCCAACGCTGGGCATGTAGCAGTCACTGCTGGAGGCACTCTCAGGCCCTTGCAATCTCAGCGTCCTGGTTTGGACGAGTATCCCCCATGTCGCAGGCTGACAGGACAGCCATGCAGCGCCTCATCTCTGGCCATCCGAGGGGTGACCAGCACTCTCCAGGAAACATTAAGGGGCGGTCACACAGGGCCAGGAAAGGTGCTAAGTACAGCCATGATAACCACGTCTCTCTCTCTTTCATTCTGGAGGACCATGTCAAGATCATGGATCCTGGTGACCTAGCTGCATGCCTGATGGCCTACAGGGACCGTAGAAGATGGAGGAGACAGCAACTGAGGCACCTGGCCTTGCAAAAGCAGGAGCAGCAATCTCATGAAGAAGGGGCAGCAGGGGCTCCTGCACACGCTGCCCAGGAGCAGCAGCAAGCCATGGCTGGTCGGCACCTAGCAACACCACGGTCTACAGACACTGCCTGCCATTCCTGCAGATGACTGAGAACCAGTGTCGCCGATGGCTGCACATCTAGGGAACTGGTGGCTCACATCTGCCACTTACTGCAGGACTTGGCGCCTAGGGGATATGGAGGGCATCCACTGCTAGTGGCTGTGAAAGTGACCACGGCACTCAATTTCTACGCCAGTGCCTCCTTTCAGGGCTCCACAGGTAACATTTCAAAATCCGCCACCTACAAATGCATCCCTGAGGTCACGGATGCCATCTTCTCCATGGCACACAAATTTGTACATTTTGCCCAGGACTGGGACAGCCAGGAGGCAAGGGCCATTGGATTCACCCTGAGCTCAGGATTCCCACAAGGGCAGGGTGGAACTGACTGCACTCATGTGGCGCTCAGGTCTCCATCGCTACACACGGTGGACTTCATCAATCACAAGGGCTTCAATCACTGAACGTGCAGCTGGTGTGCAACCACCGGAAATGAATCCTGCAGGTGTGTGCACGGTTTCCAGGGAGTGTGCACAACATCTACATTATGAGTCGCTCGCAGGTCCCTGCAGTCTTCCAAGGTCCACAGAGGCTGCAGGGTTGACTCCTTGGGGACAAGGGCTATATGCAGAGGCTGTGGCAGATGACACCCGTGCAGTGGCCTCAGACTGCAGCAGAGAGACGTTATAATGAGGCTCATGCAGCAGCTCGCAACTTGGTGGAGCAGAACACCGGGATGCTGAAGACGTGGTTCCGGTGCCTGGACCAGTCTGGTGGAGCCCTACAATACAGCCCATAGACAATGTTACGCATCATCGTCTGCTACGCCTTTACAACGTGGTGCTGCAGCGGGGTGAGGAGCTCGCTGAGGAGGAGATGAAGGAACTGTATGTCTCCTCCGAAGAGGAGGATGCCGATGGGGATGAGGGTGAGGGGGTCCTGGGTGGTAATGACGGCAGGAATGAGGCTCTCGCACTGGCTAGACGAGGCAGGCCCACTCAGGAGGCCCTCACAACTGCCAAATATGTGGAGGTTGACAACGATATACAGTGAGGTGTCCCCTAAGATCCTCACATCGCAATTGTGAATGTTTGGCTCCAGTCTGGCTTATCCAATATGCTCTGTGAGAATGCTCCTGTCATGGAGATGCAGTGGAGGCCCTAATAGTCACTCGAGCACAGGGGCATGATGACAGCATGCAGTGAGGACACTACATAAATCTTCACATTGCCTCTGAGAATGTCTGATTCCTGTCTGGCCGAGGGCAGCTCACTTGCACTCCTTGATCAGGGCCATCTCAGAGACGCAGCCATGAAACTTTAGATGCATCTGATGCTGTGTCCGCCATCAGCACCTCAGCCCTTCAGGAGCTGGTGCACAGCATCACTGGTCACTGATGCTGGTGTGATGGGGGCCAGCCCCACCTTAAAGTTGCTGAGAGCACCCAGAGTGCATGAGAGAACTCTGTGGCGCCTGCCCACTACATTCTGGCAGCAATGACCAACACAGCCAAGGTGCAGGCATCAGTAATGTTTCCAGGGAGTGTGAGGCTCGACCATCACTGTAGTCTAAAGGCCACACAAAGCACAGGGAAGAGGCCCTGGACTAAGACATCTACATTTACCTTGGACAAAAAGGTTTCACATCTGGGTGACAAGAACACTGCTCATCAGAACAAGGAGCCATATGTAGGCAGACATTCTTGGGAGTTTACTGACAATGGTGAACATATGTACTAGTGATTAACACATGTGGCCAGGCTGCGCAACCAATTTTCCTTAACCGAGGTCAAGTTCTAGTCATAAACCAGCTGATTGCTGTCATGCTGTGAAACCAGCTGGTCACTTTGACCCCTCCCCTAGACTTTGTCACAAAAATCCAGAGAATGCTCATCGACTTCTTCTGGGACAATAGACTGCACTGGGTCGCTGCTGAGGTTCTGAGTCTCCCGCTTAGGGAGGGCGGTCAGTCGCTGGTGTGCCTTCACACCCAGGTGGCGACTTTCCGCCTTCAGGCCCTGCAGCTATACCTTTACGTTGAACCCCTTCCGAGATGCTGTGCCCTGGCGACGTATTTCTTCTGCCAGGTGCATGGCCTGAATTATGACGGGCAGCTCATGTTTATAGACCTGAGGGGCCTTTGTGGCTCCTTGCAGGTGTTGCTTGTCTTTTACCAGGACCTGATCAAAGTCTGGAACATGGTCACCTCGCAACGCAGCTCTCCCCCGTCAGGAGTAGTGGCAATCGTCAGAGAGCTGCTGCTCAGGAATCTGCCCCTCTGTCCCTTTCAGTGACTGGCAGAGAGGAGGCTGTGGCTGCCGGGGTGACCAGGATCGGGGACGTGCTGGGTGGCGGAGTGGGCTGGATGCTTCTGCAGGAGTTGGCGCGTCATGCGTCCGTGGGCGTCTGGCTCGCGGCCGATGCTATTCAAGACCTTAGGACGGTTGTGCTCTGGCCCGATGTTATACTGGGTCTCGAGGTGGCCCAGGTGCACAGTGGTCTTCGGTCTGAGTGTTCCCCTGTTCAGACGGAATTCCACGTTGGCCCCAAGCCCCGAACCTTCCCTCGGGTGCCAGTGCCCCGCAAAATGAGCTGCCTTAGGGTAATGCCCTCCGTGTGCTTTAGCACGGCGCGGAGGAGTTTCCTGTACGGGCTGCTGCTGCCCACCTTTCACTTGCTTGCTCTCGCCCGCTGCCCGGACATGCCCTGACGTGCCTTGCTGCCGTCTGATGACAGAGGTCCCCGTTGGGAAGCCCTCTACGGACGTGTTCTCCCACTTTCCATCGGGGACCTGGGGTGGAGGGTGTTGCGAGCAGCAGTCCCCTATAATCGTAGGATGTGTCAGTTTACGGACTCCCAAGATACCTGCCCTTTTTGTGGTCTTGTGGAGTCCGTCGACTATGTCTATGTTAATTGTTGTAGGCTGCACTACCTTTTCAGTTATTTAAAAAACCTCTTATTACTGGTTTATTTGCACTTCAGTCCCACGCTCCTGATCTATGGACACCTTGTGCGGGGAGGGGCCGGGATTGAGGAGGACCTCCTCATGAACCTGCTCCTGGGCTTGGCCAAGTTAGCCATTAACAGGTCCAGGCAGCAAGCGATCAAGGGGGTCGTCCCACCTGACTGTTTGCCGCTCATCCATGGCTATGTTCGCGGACGGGTGCCCCTGCAAAGGGAGCACGCGGTGTCTGCTGGCACCATCGAGGCCTTCCGTACCTGTTGGGCACTGCGGGAACTGATAAAAACAAAAAAACTGCGGATGCTGGAAATCCAAAACAAAAACAGAATTACCTGGAAAAACTCAGCAAGTCTGGCAGCATCGGCGGAGAAGAAAAGAGGTGATGTTTCGAGTCCTCGTGACCCTTCTGTCGAACATGTAGTTCTGTCGAAGGGTCATGAGGACTCGAAACGTCAACTCTTTTCTTCTCTGCCGATACTGCGGGAACTGAGGTGCTTTATCAACCCTCTTAATCACATTTTGATTTGATGTTTGTATGTTTTATTTAAACTTTGTCTTTGGTTTTACAGCTAACCTAACTTAGGCGCTGTGTTTACATTATCCCTCATTTTGTTAATTTAGTTTATTTGGTTGGCTTTAAAAGAGCTAATTCTCCTTAAGCGAGGTTGAATTCTGGTCATAAACCAGCTGATTGCCGCCATGCTGTGGTACTGGCTGGTCACTTTGACCCCGCCCCTGGACTTTGTCACAAAAAGCCAAAGAATGCTCATCGACTTCTCCTGGGACAAAAGGCTGCACTGGGTCACTGCTGAGGTTCTGAGTCTCCTGCTTGTGGAGGGCGGTCAAGCGCTGGTGTGTCTACGCACCCAGGTGGCGAGCTTCTGCCTTCAGGCCCTGCAGCGGGGCTTTACGTTGAGCCCCCTCCGAAATGGTGTGCCGTGGCGACATATTTCTTCCACCAGGTGCATGGCCTGAGTTATGACTTGCAGCTCCTATTCACAGACCTGAGGGGCCTTCATGGCTCCTGGTAGGCTTTGCCCGTCTTTTACCACGTCTTGATCAAAGTCTGGAATATGGTCACCTCACGACACAGCTCTCCCCCGTCAGGAGTAGCAGCTATCATCAGAGAGCTGCTGCTCAGGAATCTGCCCCTCTGTCCCTTTCAGTGGCTGGCAGAGAGGAGGCTGTGGCTACCGGGGTGACAGGATCGGGGACTTGCTGGGTGGTGGAGGAGTGGGTTGGATGCTTCAACAGGAGTTGGCGCATTGCGCGTCCATGGATGTCTGGCTCGCGGCCGATGCCATTCAAGACCTTAAGATGGTCGTGCTTGGTCCCGATGTTATACTGGGTCTCGAGGTGACTCAGTTGCGCGGTGGTCTTCCGTCTGAGCGTTCCCCTGTTCGGACGGAATTCCACATTGGCCCCAAGCCCCAAACCCTCCCTCGGGTGCTGGTGCCCCACAATATGAGCCACCTCGGGGAAATGCCCTCCGTGTCCTTTAGTACAGCGCGGAGGAGTTTCCTATACAGACTGCTGCTGCACACCTCTCACTTCCTTGCCCTTGCCTGCACCCGGACACTCTCTGGCGTGCCTTGTTGCCATCCGGCGGCGGAAGTCCCTGTTGGTAGGCCCTCTACGGAGGTGTCCTCCCGCTTTTCATCGGGGACCTGGGGTGGAGGGTGTTGCAAGCAGCAGTCCCCTACAACCCAGGGCGTGTCAGTTCATGGACTCCCAAGAGACCCGCGCTTTTTGCAGCCTTGTGGAGTCCGTGGGCCACATTTATGTAAGTTGTTGAAGGCTGCACTCCCTTTTCAGTTATTTAAAAACCTTTTATTGATGTTTTGTTTGCACTTCAGCCTCACATTCCTGATCCACGGGCACCCGGTGCGGAGGGGGGGCCGGAAGGAAGAGGGCCTCCTCGTGAACCTGCTCCTGGGCCAGGCCAAGTTGTCCATTAACAGGTCCAGGCAGCGGGCGATCGAGGGGGTCGCCTCTTCCGTGGCTACATTTGCAGCTGGGTGTCCCTGGAGAGGGAGTACGCAGTGTCTGCCGGCACCATCGAGGCCTTCCATGCCTGGTGGGCACTGCGGGAACTGGGGTGCTTTATGGACCCCCTTAATCACATTTCCCTTCTCCATCTGCCAAATGCAAATGTTGGTAGCACAGGCAGCACAGATTCCTGACCCATTTCATTCCTGTCCACCCATCTATCACTGCTATACCGCAATGTACCCACTGCACCTGCTTGGGGAACATTTGATACTGATTTTAAAAAAGAGGAACAGTTGCAAATTATAGTTACCTGTCAAGATCACTGAGAATTGTTGCCACATTGATCAGTTGTTTAGACACATTCTTACGCAAATTAGGTTGAAGCAAAGGTAGGCAGAGCTTCCACTGAGTTACGCACACAACCTGAACTAGATTCCAATTCCTCGCACGTATGGCATTCTGCAGAATTTCATCTATTCGCTTAATTACTCTCAAGCAATGCTATGGAATGGAAAATGACAAAAACAGATTAACAGCAAAATTCATTGTATAATCAAACATCTAAGTTTTAATCTAAGTTTCCATATGAACATGAAGGAATTAAATTTATATCTGTAATTAGCATCATTCGCTTTACAGAAATTCTGAATTAACAGTATTTAAGTGACCAAGCAGTGCAATATGCATGTTTAAACACCAAAAGTTAGGGAACATTCCAACTGATAATTAACATTCTAGAAATGTTTCTACTATTGTTACGATCCCAATTGACGTTAATACTGGACAAGTCCAGAGTGAAACCTGGCTTCATAGACCATAAGACCATAAGATGTAGCAGCAGGTAGGCTATTCAGCCCATCACATCTGCTCCGCTATTCAATGGTTGATCCTCAATTCCACTTTCCTGTTTTTATCAATCCTACCTTTTTTTTAAGAAACTGTGGAGGAAAGTTACTGAACAAATTCACTGGAGTCTGCTGATGAACTTATAACACCAAGAATAAACTCTACATACAATATGAACATACATACAAACAAGGAGCAGGAGTTGGCCATTCAGCCCCTCAAGTCTGCTCTGCCATTTAATAAGATCATGGCCAATCTGAAAGTAACCTCGAATCTGCATCCCTCCTACCCGTGATAACCTACCACCCCCTTGCTTACCAAGAATCTATCCACCTCTCCTTTAAAAATATTCAAAGGCTCTGCTTCCGCCACCTTTTCAGGAAGAGAGTTCCAAAGACCCATGACCCTCTGAGTGAAAAAATGTTGCCTCATCTGTTTTAAATGGGTGACCCCTTATTTTTAATCATCCGCTCCACCAATCAATGGCGGGCCGCATTTCTGCCGCCACCCGTCAGGAACCTAATTTCAAATACGTTAGCATTTCATTATCAGCCCAGCTCACTAGAATCATACCTCCATGTCAAATTTACCGCCATATCGGCGTGAATTCAGAATGGTGTACTTCACAACTGCCTTTAAAAGGCAAGCACCTGGCAACCTGGGCAGTGAGTGCACACAATCTTCAACAGCTCTCATGAGTATCGCCTGTAGGACATCAAGGAAGAGGCGCCACAGATTCGCTTTTTGGAGGGGGGAGGGCGGGGGTTGGTGGTGGTGGTGGTGGTGGTACAGGCCAGTAGCTTTTTCCCAGCTGGCTTTCAGTGCAGTGCTAGGGCAAGGACTCCAGTGTGGGTCATGCCAGGGGTGTGGGGGGCAAGGAAGCACAGACTGAAAGAAATGCTCAAGCACATGCCAGAAGGGTGGGGTGAGCAGGAAGGGAAGCAGCCACGCAGTTGGAAAAGCTTGTCAAAACTGAGCATTCTTCCACAGCTGAAACCATTCAGCAGCAGTTCTATTGACATGCTTGGAATCGGGCCTCATAAGCTTTTCTGCCTACTCAATCAAGGTAAAAGCATGAAAGTGCCACCAAGTGCTCCAGAACTTTTTACCCCCTCAGGCGCAGACTGCAAATTAATGTGCATTTTAGGGGGCAGCAGAGCAAATGGTCGACTCGGCAAGTTGTACAATCGCCTTGCGAGAGGTTGCTATGGCGCAGTCACTGGTGGAGGCGCTCACAGCCCCTTGCAATGTCTTTATTAAGGTATGGACCGCTAGCCATCATGGTTCAAGCTAACAGCGCAGCCTTGCAGTGTGAGTTAGGAGAATGCCTGCACCTGAGCTGAGGTCACAGCATGCCGTCCAGTAGCCGAAGATGCATCCTACAGGGTCCGTGCACAATCCCCAGGGATCATCAACAACTCGTACATCCTTAGCAGCTCTCAGATCCCTGACATCTCCAAGGTCCTGAGAGGTTGCAGGGTTGGCTCCAGGGGACAAGGGCTGATATGGGAGGATATGGCTGATGATGCCCATGCAGCAGCCTCAGAATCCAGTGTCCCCAGAAGGTGTCGCACATCATCCTCACCTGCTGCGTGCTTCACTACCTGACACTGCAATGGGGAGGGGGGGGGGTGCTGGTTTATAGTGGGGTGACCTGGCTGAGGGGGAGGTAAGGAGCTGCACATCACCTCCAATGAGGACGACATCGAAGGGGATGATGATCATAAGGTCTTCGAAGGTGAGGATGCCAGTGATGAGGCAGGCACGCTCGGGGGCCCCTCACAGCCACAAGATTCGTGGGGACATCCCTTTCTGATGTTCCCGAGCTTGCCTTTGTGGCTCCAGCAACGGAGGTATGATCGCGTCCATAGGATCCTTATCTGTCCTGACTCAGCAGATTTTTGGCCTTCAGCAGTCCTCAGGGTGTAGGAAACCTGGGAGGTCCCTGCCTCCCCCTGCTTTGGATCAGACAGTGCAGTGTGCTCACCAGACTGTGACTCCCGAGGCTACTCTAGAACTAGGTCCCACCAAGGTGTGTGTCTCTGCGCTGGCAGAGGGTGTGGATGAGCGCTGTGACAGGCCTTCAATGAGGGTGGCATCAGATTCATCTTCTGAGGTGTCTTTGGAGCTTGAGTTGAGGCTTGTGGACCCCCTCAGCTGCTTCCCAGATGTGGCCGCAAAAGCACAGAGAGATAAGTAGTGCATGGCGGGGGACTGCAGAACAGGGGAACTGACTCACAGTATGGTTGCCTGATGGATGTTGCGCTGCTGGATCCTCGCTTGATTGAGCACCGCTGACCTCAATGTCAGCACAGGAACATTCCAAACTATCGGGGCCAGCTGGATGACTTTATTCGCAAGGTCTGTGAGGGCCTTGATGTCGGGCATTCCTTCACCAGTCCGCGACCTCTCCTTTTTGTTCTGTGCCAACTGGTCCTGCATGAATACAGATGGGGAGAGTGTAGGCAAGACACCTGCCAGGCCAGATGAGAAGGATGCCTGGCATGTGTGGGTGGCAAGTGGTGCCATGGACAGGATGAGGACATGATCCACAGGGCAGATGAAGGTGTGTGTGAGACAGTGAATGGTGTTGTCCCTTGAACTAGCAGTGAGTGAGATCCCTGTGGATGCGAGTGTGAGAGTTGACATTGGTGAGAAAAGTGAATTACTCTGGCAGAACACAGGAGATCATTCATCTTCTTTCGGCACTGGGTGGCTGTCATCTTTTGCAGGGCATTGGCGCTGACCACTGCCTCCCATTCTGGATTGGTGACCTTGCTTGCTGGTTTTCACCCAGAGCAGAGTTAGAGGACTTCACAGCAGGCCTCCAGTGCGTTCAGTAGGCACCCAAGGGTGGGCTCACTAAATTTGGAGGCAGCATGTTTCCTCCCTTTGGCAGCCATGGCTTTGCAGCAGTTTCTGATCCCTTACAGAGTGCTAGCTCTGTGCAGGGGCACCCTTTAAAATACGGAGCCCGGATTACTAATTGCCTGGGATGACGGTGGGGTGGACAAATCAGAGGCCACCCTGGCAGCGATCTGACATGTTTCCTGGGAATGTATTGCTAAGGAGACAGGACATGCCTAGAACGGGACAAGATGGCGGGAAAACCTGCCATTGCGGCTCGCGAGTGAAATGACATTTTTCCCACCCGCTACCACACTTTGTGCAAATCTGTGATGATTCCACTCTTTTCTACTTTGTGTTTTTACCAGAATCACTAAACTTTTAACCCATCTTTCACCCATCTCTTTAACTTTAGGATTTGTGAAACCTCATTAAAAATATATGTATACAAACATAAGACCTGACCTTTTTGTCAGAAGTACATCCAGGCTTCCCGGCACCAAGGTTCACACACAAAGCCTAAATGAAACTGGAACCGTTTAATCTTTCTTAACACGCAAATTATATATCTATCTATATATATATATAGGATTTTATTCTCATTTGTAGAAAATCTGCATATTTCATAAACTACACATCTAATTATTATATCATTCTAGTAATGATGTAATAATTCAGTTTCACAATGGTTGATGCAGGAAAATGAAAATAAGAAACGGAGCTGGAAAACTGAAGTAGGCAACTATACCTTTACAAAACTCTTGGTACATTTCTCTGACTTAGTCCCAAGTTTCAGGATTGTGAGTTCTGAGTCCACACATTCAATTTCCATTGCTGTTCCTCTATCCTGCAGAAATAAATGAAAATTAATAACAGCCATGCTAAATCGAAGGTTGCGCAAAATTAATAATGAACGTCAACTTGTTTGAAATTCTTTTAACCTCTATTTTAAAAGATGTTAACTGTCTATTTTAAACTAGCTAATTGTTTGATGAGATAACGAACAAAAGTACTTAACCAACTCTGTTATTAAGCAAGTTACTCAGTTTGCAAAGTGAGATTCCAACTTGGAAATTCAAAATGCGAGTTTCATTATCAGTGCAGGAAATCCTTCCAAAGAGTAAATCAACCAAACCATAATAGAGAGAAACAAGGGGGAAAAAAAAGGGAAGGGTGCAAACTTTTCAATGACTTACCCATATCACTGAAGGTGAGGAAATCTGAGCTTACTCAAATTGAAGGTGATCATCCTGCAGCTGAAGGGTATTGGTGACCACCAGGCAGTCAAGCAGAACCAGACAGGTAGTGCAGAGGTCCCCTGAGTGTATTTCACTCTCCAACCTGTATTCAGTTCTGAATTCTGGTGAGGGCGATGATCCCTCTGGGGATTACAGCCAAGGCTGAGTCCACTATATCATGAGTGGCTCAGCTGTGAAGAGGGGAAGGCAGAAAGTCAGGAAAGCAGTACTGATAGGGCATTCAATTGTTAGATTAGATAGGCATTTCTACAACTGCAGATATTAGTGCTGGATGATATGTTGTCTCAATGGTGTTGGGGTCAAAATGTCTCTAAGCAGCTGCAGAACATTCTGAGGGGCGGGAGGGGGTAGTAGATGGAAGTGACAGCCAGAGGTCATGGCCCATTTGTTAATAATGACAGAGGTAAAAAGAGGGATGAAATCCCAGAGACATATTTAGAGAGCTAGGAAAGAAATTAAAATGTATGATTTCAAAGGTAGCAATCCTTGAATTATTTCACAGCATCTTAATGACGCAGGAAGCCATTCGGCCCATCATGTTTGCTCCGGCTCTCTAAATGCGCATTATGACCTAGTGCCATTGCCCTGCCTTTTCTCTATACCCTTGTACATCGTTTCTATTCAAATAATCATCTAATGTTCTTTTGAATGCCTCGATTGAAGCTGCCTCCACCACACTTACTTGCAGTGCATTCCAGGCTCAAACCATTCGTCATGTGAAAAAGTTTTTTCTCACATCACACTTGCTTCTTTTGCAAATCACTTTAAATCTGTACTCTCTCATTCTTGATCCTTTTACGAGTGGGAACAACTTCTCCCTATCTACTCCGTCCAACCCCCTCATGATTTTGAACATCTCTATCAAATCTCCTCTCAGCTGCCTTCTCTCCAAAGAGAACAGCCCCAACCTTTCCAATCTATCCTCATAGCTGAAGTTTCTCATCCCTGGAACCATTCTTGTACACCTCTTCTGTACTCCCTCCAATACATCCACATCCTTCCTATAACATGGTCCCCAGAACCGTACGCAATATTCCAGCTGAGGTCTAATGAGTGTCTTAAATAAATTTCAGCATAACCTTCCTGTTATTGTACTCTATGCTCCTATTAATAAAGCCCAGGGTACTATATGCTTTATTAAATGCTCTTTCCACCTGTCCTGCCACCTTCAATGATCTATGCACATATACACACACGTCTTTCTGCTCCTGCACCCCCTTCAAAATTTCACCCCTTATTTTATATTGTCTGTCCGTGTTATTCCTATCAAAATGCATCACCTCACACTCCTCCACATTGAACTTCATTTGCCACCTATTTGTCCACTCCACCAACTTGCCTATGTCCTCTTGAAGTTCCACAACTTCCTCCTTGCAGTTCACAACACTCCCAAGCTTTGTATCATCTGCAAACTTTGAAATTGTCCCCTGCACACCAAGATCTAGATCATTAATATATATCAGGAAAAGCAAGGGTCCCGATACCGACCCCTGGGGAACTCCACTATGAACCTTCCTCCAGCCTGAAAAATATCCATTGACCATTACTCTCTGCTTCCTGTTTTTCAGCCAATTTTGTATCCACATTGCTACTGTCCCTTTTAGTCCATGAGCAATAACTTTTCTCACAAGTCTGTTGCGTGGAAATGCGTCAAATGCCTTTTCAAAATCCATGTACACCACGTCAACACCATTACCCTCATTGACCTTTTCTGTTACCTCGTCAAAAAACCCCAGCAAGTTAGTTAAACACAATTTCCCCTTTAGAAACCAATGCTGGCTCTTCCTTAACAACCCATACATTTCATGTGACTACTAATTGTATCCTGAATTATTGTTTCTAGAATCTTGCCCACCACTGAAGTTAAACTGACTAGTCTGTAATTGCTAGGCTTATCCTTACAAACCTCTTTGAACAAGGGCGTAATGTTTGCAATTCTCCAGTCCTCAGGCACCACCTGAGTCTAGGGAAGACTGAAAGATTATGGTAGTGCCCCTGTAATTTCTATTCTCACTTCATTCAACATCCTTGGATGCATCTCAACTTCCTTGTCAACTTCAGGTGCCATACACCCGTAAGTGCAGAAATAGGAGGATAATGCAGCTGGATGTGTGGACAGAGGGCTTTGGATTCTTGGGGCATTGAGACCGGCTTTGGGGGAGGTAGGGCCTGTACAAGTTGGATAGGTTGCAGCTCAACAGGACCACGGCCAATATCTTGGTGGGGGGAGTTTAAACTAGCTTAGCAGGGGTTGGGAACCTGAACATAGATTCAAAAGGAAGAGAAAAAAAGCTAGAAAAAGAGGTCAGAAAGTCAGGGAGTATTGAAGACCGAGGAAACAAAGGCTAGAAATAGACAACAAGAAAGGGGTTTCTGTGATTTGTGATATAAAACTTCAACGAAAAAAGTTTAATGAATAAGTCAGAAGGAACAGGAAGATACTTAAAAATATGATATCACAGCTATCACTGAAACATTGCTTAAAGAAATGCAGAAATGGCAGCTTAACATTCCTGGTTACAGGGCTTTCAGACAGGATAGAGGGAGGGATAAAAAAGGAGGGGGTTGCAATACTGATAAAAGAAACAATCACAGCTGTGAGCAGGTATGATATGCTGGAAGGTGCATCAAATGAGGCCCTAAGTATTGAACTGAGGAACAAAAAAAGCAGCAATCACACATCTGAGAGAATACTACAGACCCCTAAACAGTCAGGGCAGATAGAAGAGCAAACCTGTGGGCAAATTGCTGAGTACTGCAGAAACAATGGGCAGTAATAGGAGGGGATTTCAACTATCTTTGTGTTAACTGGGATAAATTCCGTGTAAATTAAAGAGGACACAAAGTTCTAAAACTACATTCAGAGGTATTTTAGCCAGTACGTAGCAAACCCACAAAGGAAGGAGCAGATCTGGGCTTGGTTTCAGGAAACGATTCTGGGCAACCCTTCATGCAAAGGACCAACTCAAGCCAGTTTCTTGCATTGATGCCAGTAATGTGCTACCAAAGTACTGTTACAGCTATATTACAATTTTCATAATATTTTCTGGCTTATTGTAAAGTAGGTTAATGGGTGTGAGTATAGCTGGGTCTGTCTGTGAGATTTTATTACATTTGGAGTCAGATAGACTGCAAGTTTAGAATTATCAAAAGAAGCTAGGGGTAGAAATGTGCTTGAAATGCTAATGAGTAAACATGGATGCTGGCTTAGCATGTAAGGCGTGAAGGGAATTTGCATTTTTAGAAAAGTGAAGGGATTGTTCAGATTTCAAAGGGATATTAGTCTGTTTACAATTAGTCAGATAAGCAAGGCTAAGGAATGTGTTTATTTTTCCCCAAACGTTACTGGCAATATTGGCAACATGAAAGTTTTTATATTATGAGAAAGATACAGCTTCAAAGACATATGGAACACTGGAATTTACATATTAGACAGAGACATTTATATATATAGGAGAATGAAAGGCTATGTGAGGAGAGGGCCATATAAGATTTATCAGGAATGTGTGAAACAGCCTTCAAAAAGCCTCTAGACATTTGTGCATAAGTCTGCTATGTAATGTGACTGAGGTTGGGAAAGCCATTTGGAATTCCACTGTATTAACTTGCTGGTTTTGTTTTAAATCTAAAATCTATTTTTCTTTGTTTACTTGAAATCTTTTATTTTGTTAATAAATATTTTAATTTAATTTTTAAAATCTCCAAAGATCTTGGTGTTCTCATTACTTCTGAATTCAATGCACACATCTTCTCATAAAAAATACAAATTGCAAAACTGTTGCGACAGCATGGCCAAGTTTCCCTTGTGGATTTGGTCCGCCTCGCACACATCATCTGCCATGTCATACCAGTGTAAGCCCAGAAATTTGGGTATAGCAAGCCACAAAGATGCCTGATTTTTTTCTTTATTCATTCATGGAATGGGGGTGTCCCTGGCAAGACCAGCATCTATTGCCATCCCTAACTGCCCTTGAGAAGGTCGCAGTGTGCAACATCGACTAACCATTACATAGGAGGCAACCAATACTCTAAACTACAGAAAAGATAAACCTTATTAATGTCTTAATGTGACCAATAACCCCTCACTGCATATCCCACACCCTTTATTCAGCTGTGCCCCACTAGAGGGGACAGTTCACCTCTATCTGCTCTATCGAATCTTTCATCACCTTAAACACCTCAATATCACCATTAAATATGCTTATGGAATACAGGCCTGGTCCATGCAACTTGTATAATACCATTTAACCCTTTCAGCTCCTCTATCTATAAAATGTAGTAATTCCTTTTTGAAACCATTTTAATTAATTGGGATGGAATTTGCTGCTGCAGGACACCTTGCAATGTGCCCAGGTACTTGGAACTATTCTCCTGCATCCTTAAGCTCAAAAATGTTTTGCCCTGTTAATTGCTGGAAGAGCAAGCTGAAAAGTGAACAGTTTTATACAGCATGCTTTCCATAGAATTGAAGCCTTTATGGGAAAGTCCACAGTCATTCCCAGCCTTCAACGGGTTCACTTCTGCTCATTTCGCTGAGTCGGAACATCCTGTGACCATCTCCTCAGAATTCCCAAACCAACGTTCAGCAGCATGGTCCACTCCAGTGATTCCTTCTCCCAGCCTCGCCAGGCTGAATCTTCCAGTCTTTAAATTGCTCCAGGTTCCTTCTCTTCAACCAGTAGACCACTTTTCCCCAGCATTTTGTCTGATAGCTAAGAGAGAAAATAGCCTTTTCCTTCTGCAGACTACAGAAATTGCTGTTTCTTGTCTCTCTCTCTTTTATCAAAGTCTCTGAGACAGAAAGACTGCAATAACAAGAACATCAGTATCTGCCTTTTGTTCATGTGTTAAACCTGGCACGTGAATTTCAACACCACAGGACCTGGGCCACCATCACTATGGTAACCATACCACACAGGCTTGTTATCAAACAGATCTCACAAAACAGAACTCATTACACTATTTTGCCTTGAATTAAAGAGACAGTCCAAAACATAATCATCATATAAAACCTTGTGTTCTTAACAATAAATGCACATTCACATGATGTTTAATAACATCACATTGATATTTCCAATATAATTAAAAGGCTACAGTAGCACTGTGGACTAGTGATCCAGAGGCATGAACTAATGCACTGGGATGAGTTCAAACCTCACCATGGCAAATGGGAAATTAAATTCACTTAATTAATAAATCTGCAATAAAAAGCTGGCCTCAGTAATGATGATTATGAAACTACCAGTTTGTCATAAAAATCCATCTGGTTCACAAGGAAGGAAATCTGCCAGTCTAACCTGGTCTAGCCTACATGTGGATCCTCTTGACTGTATACCACTGTGCTGATACCTCTGGTGGATTTGGTTCTGCCAGTGGGACAGGGTGTACCAGTAATGATGATGAAGGAGTCAGGGACACTGGCTGAAAAGTATGATTCGGCAAGTATGACTAGTCTGTGGGACATCTTTCCCAATTTAGTTGCATGTCCCCTGATGTAAGCAAGGAGGAATGTGCAGGATTAACTGGGCAAGGTATGATTTTGTCTTTTCTAGTAGATAGATTGATGTTGTGTGGTTTGTCTGCTCCACAGCAATGTGGTTGACTCTAACTTCCCCCCTGAAATGGCCTAGCAAGCCACTCAGTTGTATCAAATAGCTACAGAAAAGTAAAAAAAAACCTGACAAACCACACAGTAACAACCTATCTACTGGAAAAGACAAAGGCATACCTTGCTCAGTTAATCCTGCACATTCCTCCTCACTAACATCAGCGGGTATGTACCTAATTTGGGAAAGACGTCCCACGGACTAGTCATGCTCGCCAAATCATACCTTTCAGCCAATGTCCCTGACTCCTTCATCACCATTACTGGTACATCCTGTCCTACTGGCAGAACCAAACCCACCAGAGGTATCAGCACAGTGGTATGCAGTTGAGAGGGAGTAGCCCTGGAAGTCCTCAAGAGTGACTGTGCACGCCATGAAGTCTATAGCATCAGGTCAAGCAAGGAAACCTACTGTTGATTACCACCTGCCACCTCCCTAAACTGATGAATCTGGACTTTTCCATGATGAACACAACTTGGAAGAGTCAATGAAAGTAGCAAGGGCACAAAATGCACTCTGCGTGGGGCATGTCCATTGCCAAGAGTAGCTCCGTAGCGCCACTACTGACTGAGTCCTGAAGGCCATAGCTGCCAGACTGGGCTTGCGGTGAAAGAACCAACAAGAGGGAGGAACTGTTTGATCTCATCCTGACCAATTTAGCTGTCACAGTTGCATCTGTCCATGACAGTATAGGTAAAAGTGACCGCTGCACCGTTCCTGTCAAGACAGTCTTCACACTGAGAAGACACTCTATTTTGTTACGTGGCACCGGCCTAAACGGGATATAGATTCCGAACAGTGCTAGCAGCTCGAAACTGGACATCCATAAGGCACTTTATGCCATTAACTGTGTTCCACCACAGTCTGTAAGCTAATGGCCTGGCATATCCCTCAATCTACCATTACCATCAAGCTTGGGGACCATCGACAAGGTGTGCAGGAGAGCATGCCAAGAGCAGCACCATGCATGTTAAAAAATGAGATTCCAACCTGATGAAGCTACAAAACAGGACTACATGCAAACTAAACAACAGAAGCAACGTGATACAGGCAGTTATGCGATCTCACAACCAATGTGTTAGAATCATATCTCTCAAGACGGAAGTTTTCTTTTACAAAGTGAAAGGACATGGTATGATCTGGATGCTAGCCTGGCATTTTAAAAAGGTCACAAGGCCACCTTGGAATTATCAACAAGCAGGCCACTTCTAAGAAATCACCTGACCTATACAGTACTTGAGAAGGAGTTGTTCGTTTGTGTTGAATGCAAAGCACTTTAATTAACGAGAATAAAAACAAAAAACTGCAGATGCTGGAAATCCAAAACAAAAACAGAATTACCTGGAAAAACTCAGCAGTCTGGCAGCATCGGCGGAGAAGAAAAGAGTTGACGTTTCGAGTCCTCATGACCCTTCCACAGAACTGAGTGAATATAAGGAGAGGGTTGAAATATAAGCTGGTTTAAGTATGGTGGGGTGGGGGGGTGGGGGGGGGGTAAGTGGCAGGGGGGGTGGTGTGGTTGTAGGGACAAGCACACAGTGATAGGAGCAGATAATCAAAAGATGTCACAGACAAAAGAACACAGAGCTGTTGAAGGTGGTGATATTATCTAAACGAATATGCTAATTAAGAATGGGTGGTAGGGCACTCAAGGTACAGCCCTAGTGGGGGTGGGGTGCAAAGGCTAGCAGGGCATAAAAGATTTAAAAATAATGGAAATAGGTGGGAAAAGAAAAATCTATATAAATTATTGGAAAAAAACAAAAGGAAGGGGGAAGAAAAAGAAAGGGGGTGGGGATGGAGGAGAGAGTTCAAGATCTAAAGTTGTTGAATTCAATATTCAGTCCGGAAGGCTGTAAAGTGCCTAGTCAGAAGATGAGGTGTTGTTCCTCCAGTTTGCGTTGGGCTTCACTGGAACAATGCAGCAAGCCAAGGACAGACATGTGGGCAAGAGAGCAGGGTGGAGGGTTAAAATGGCAAGCGACAGGGAGGTTTGGGTCATTCTTGCAGACAGACCGCAGGAGTTCTGCAAAGTTTCCGCCCAGTTTACGTTTGGTCTCTCCAATGTAGAGGAGACCGCATTGGGAGCAACAAATGCAGTAGACTAAGTTGGGGGAGATGTAAGTGAAATGCTGCTTCACATGAAAGGAGCGTTTGAGCCCTTGGACGGTGAGGAGAGAGGAAGTGAAGGGGCAGGTGTTGCATCTTTTGCGTGGGCATGGGGAGGTGCCATAGGTGGGGGTTGAGGAGTACTGGGTGTTGGAGGAGTGGACCAGGGTGTGCCGGAGGGAACGATCCCGACGGAATGCCGCTGGGGAGGGTGAAGGGAAGATGTGTTTGGTGGTGGCATCATGCTGGAGTTGGCGGAAATGGCGGAGGATGATCCTTTGAATGCGGAGGCTGGTGGGGTGACAAGTGAGGACAAGGGGGACACTATCATGTTTCTGGGAGGGAGGAGAAGGCGTGAGGGCGGATGCGTGGAAGATGGGCCGGACACAGCTGAGGGCCCTGTCAACGAACGTGGGTGGAAAACCTCGGTTAAGGAAGAAGGAGGACATGTCAGAGGAACTGTTTTTGAAGATAGCATCATCAGAACACATGCGACGGAGGCGAAGTAACTGAGAGAATGGGATGGAATCCTTACAGGAAGCGGGGTGTGAGGAGTTGTAGTCGAGGTAGCTGTGGGAGTCGGTAGGCTTGCAATGGATATTGGTGGACAGTCTATCACCAGAGATTGAGACAGAGAAGTCAAGGAAGGGAAGAGAAGTGTCAGAGATGGACCATGTGAAAATGATGGAGGGGTGAGATTGGAAGCAAAGTTAATAAATTTTTCCAAGTCTCCATGGGCCCCAGATATGCCTGTCTCTTTATGGGGTATGTGGAACATTCCTTGTTCCAGTCCTACTCCGGCCCCCTTCCACAACTCTTTCTCCGGTACATCGATGATTATTTCGGAGCTGCTTCATGCTCTCGTCGGGACTTGGAAAAATTTATTAATTTTGCTTCCAATCTCCACCCCTCCATCATTTTCACATAGTCCATCTCTGACACTTCCCTTCCCTTCCTTGACCTCTCTGTCTCAACCTCTGGTGATAGACCATCCACCAATATCCATTACAAGCCTACCGACTCCCACATCTACCTCAACTACAGCTCCTCACACCCCGCTTCCTGTAAGGACTCCATCCCATTCTCTCAGTTCTTTCACCTCCGCCGCATCTGTTCTGATGATGCTACCTTCAAGAACAGTTCCTCTGGCATGTCCTCCTTCTTTCCTAACCGAGATTTTCCACCCACGGTCGTTGACAGGGCCCTCAACCGTGTCCAGCCCATCTCCCACGCATCCGCCCTCACACCTCCTCCTCCCTCCCAGAAACATGATAGTGTCCCCCTTGTCCTCACTTATCACCCCTCCAGCCTCCGCATTCAAAGGATCATCCTCCGCCATTTCCGCCAACTCTAGCATGATGCCACCACCAAACACATCTTCCCTTCACCCTCCCAGCAGCATTCCGTCGGGATCGTTCCCTCCGGGACACCCTGGTTCACTCCTCCATCACCCTCTACTCCTCAACCCCTACCTTTGGCACCTCCCCATGCCCACGCAAAAGATGCAACACCTGCCCCTTCACTTCCTCTCTCCTCACCGTCCAAGGGCCCAAACACTCCTTTCATGTGAAGCAGCATTTCACTTACATTTCCCCCAACTTAGTCTACTGCATTTGTTGCTCCCAATGCGGTCTCCTCTACATTGGAGAGACCAAACGTAAACTGGGCGGCCGCTTTGCAGAACTCCTGCGGTCTGTCTGCAAGAATGACCCAAACCTCCGTGTCACTTGCCGTTTTAACACTCCACCGTGCTCTCTTGCCCACATGTCTATCCTTGGCTTGCTGCATTGTTCCAGTGAAGTCCAATGCAAACTGGAGGAACAGCACCTCATCTTCTGACTAGGCACTTTACAGCCTTCCGGACTGAATATTGAATTCAACAACTTTAGATCTTGAACTCCCTCCTCCATCCCCACCCCCTTTCTGTTTCTTCCCCCTTCCTTTTGTTTTTTCCAATAATTTATATAGATTTTTCTTTTCCCACCTATTTCCATTATTTTTAAATCTTTTATGCCCTGCTAGTCTTTCCACCCCACCCCCACTAGGGCTGTACCTTGAGTGCCCTACCATCCATTCTTAATTAGCATATTCGTTTAGCTAATATCACCACCTTCAACACCTCTGTGTTCTTTTGTCTGTGACATCTTTTAATTATCTGCTCCTATCACTGCTTGCTTGTCCCTACAACCACACCACCACCGCCCCCCCCCCAAACTTAAACCAGCTTATATTTCACCCAACTCCTTATATTCACTCAGTTCTGTGTAAGGGTCATGAGGACTCGAAACATCAACTCTTCTTTTCCGACGATGCTGCCAGACCTACTGAGTCTTTCCAGGTAATTCTGTTTTTGTTATTAATTAACGAGAAGTTGGGAGACAAAAAGGTAATCACATGCCAGAGGGAAAAAAACTTAAATTGTGAACCTGCTTGTTTGGAAGGCAGTCTTGTTGGAAAGGAAGCTGAGGAAAGGTGGCTACCTTGGCTGGCTCCATCTCTCTATCTTGCCTAAAATTGTGTGTAGCTATCAGCCTGTAGCCAGAGAACCCTCATCTGAGTGTAACTAGTCTGCATTTGGACCTGCAAAGCTGAGACCAGTGGTGAGAACTTCCAGGCATCCACCAGACCAGCAGCCTGTCTCCACATGACAGGCCGACAACGTTGAGACGCTGCAGACTTTATCCTTTATTTTATAATGCCCATCCTCTAAATCCCATCTTTGTTTGTCCTTTGTTCGTCTGTGTGTGTGCGTGTGCCTACACGCTGGAGGAAACCTTTAGGAAGAGATAGATAGTTATACTTCCTGATTGCAATTGTATGTTAGCCAGTACTTGCAACTTATTAAAAGAAGTTTTATTTTAAAATAAATTAATCATTCTGAGTTTTTGAAAGAAGCCTGGTCAGAATCTTTTCTTCTGTGTACTAGAGGTATAGGTACACATTTGGTCATTTTGATGAGAAAATTAAACATTTAAATTAATGGTATGGCCTGCGGAATAGTGGAGCTTGATAATTTGTGCAGTCCTCCCATCCCGGTTGTAACAAATGGATCAGATCAAAGTTCTGCAATCCTGCCACATCCAGTTGTGAATGGTGGCAGACAATTAAACAACTAACCAGAGGAAAAAAACTCCACAAACATCCTCCATTCTCAGTGAGGGCAGAACCTAGCAAGTGAGTACAAAAGGTAAAGCTAAAGCATTTGCAATCATCTTCAGCGAGAATTGTTGAGTGGATGGTCCATCTCAGTCTCCTGAGGTCCACATCATCACATGTACCTGTCTTTAACCAATTTAATTCACTCCACAATACGCCCTGATAACATCCCAGCTGTAATGCTGAAGACACATGTTCCAGAAAAAGCCATGCATCTAACCAAGCTGTTCCAGTGCAACTACAACACTGACATCTACCTGACAAAGTGGAAAATTGTCCAACTGCATTCTGTCCTCAAAAAGCAGGGCAAATGCAGTCTGGCCAACTACCACCCCATTACTTTACCACTCTTAATCATCAGCAAAGTGGTGGAAGATTTTGTCAACAATGCTATTAAGCAGCAATTACTCATCAAGAACCGGTTAACTAATGCTCAGCTTAGGTTTAGCCAGGACCACTCAGCACTACCTTGATCTAACATAAATGAAAAGGCAGGATTCTAGAGTGCCTGCCCTAGATACCAAGGCAACAAGTGACTGAATGTGGTATCAAGGAACTTGAGTAAAATTGAAGTCAATGGAATCAGGGATAAAACTCTGCACTGGTTGATATCACACCCAGCATAAAGGAAGACGGTTGTGGCTGTTGGAGGCCAATCATATTAGCACAGGACAATGCTGCAAGAATTCTTCAGCGCAGTTTTTGAGACCCAACCATCATTAGCTTCTTCATTATTGACCTAAGGGCAGAAGTGGGATTCCTCACTGGTGATTACACAATGGTCAGCTACATTCGCACGCAGCTCCTTAAATAATGAAGCAGTCCAGGCCAGCATACCTTGCCTGGACAACATTCAGGCTTGGGCTGATAAGCAGCAGGTAACATTTATGCCACACAAGTGCTAAGCAATGATCATCCCCAGAGAGAAAGTCTACCCACCTCCCCTTGATTCATGGCATTACTCTCACTGAATCCCACACCATCAAAAACCTGGGCGTCATCATTGATCAGAAATTTAACTATACCAGCCACATAGAAACTGTGACCACAAGAAAGGTTCAGAGGCTGGTATTTCTGCAGCGAGTACATCACTTCCTGGCTCCCCAAAGCCTGTCCATCATCCACAAGGCACGAGTCAGGAGTATAATGGAAAACTCTCCATTTGCCTAGATAAATGCAACTCCAACAACACTCAAGAAGCTCAACTCCAACCAGGACAAAGCAGCCCGCTTGATTGGTACTCCAGCCACTACCATAAACATTCACTTCCTCCACCACAAACACACAGTGGCACAGTGTACTATATACAAAATGCTCTTCAGCAACTCACCAAAGCTCCTTCAGGAGCCCATGACCTCTACCAATTAGAAGGCAAGGCCAGCAGATACACAGGAATACCACCATCTGCAAATTCCACTCCAAGTCACACACCATTGGAAATACATAGTCATTTCTTCATGATCGCTGGGCAAAAATCCTGGAACTCCCAGCTCAACAGCATTGTGCGCATATCTATACCACACAAGCTTCTGCGGTTCAAGAAGTCATCTCACTACCACTTTCACCAGGGCAATTATATATTGATAACAAATGTTGACCTTGCCAGCAATTCCTACATCCCATGAACGAATAAAAAAAAGTATAATCATGGTGGAATATTGAATGCGTCACTTCTGGGTTCATATAACATATATTCTAAAGTTATTTCTGTTATGTTCATAATCTTCAGGTCATGCTTTGAATGATATAAATGTATGCATATTGTTACTTACGATTCGCTCAGCCTTTAGGAGGTCATTAACGCAATTTGATGCCAACTCAGTAGCTTTTACCTCTATTGCAAGATGGGCTAATTCCAACAGCAAAGAAAGCCTAGACACAGTTAGAGCAAGTTGAAAGAAGTGTTAGCAATACAGTCCATAATACATTATTCCAAAATGAAAACGCATGGCAATCTGACCTGCTCTAGTAAATCTGAATGCAATGTATATTTTAAACATGGTTACATTAATGGCTATACAGGGAATAAAATATTATAACTCAAACAATGCATATTTTTATGGCATGCATAGTAGTTTATTAACATTGACAGTGGTGTATTAATGTCAAGCAAGATCTCCAGTCAGCCAATAAGAGAAACAATGTTCACCAAATTTCATTAAAAATTTGACATCTCCGTGTGCTTCTGTCTTACTTGCTTTGAAATCATAAAAATCATGGAAGAATGACTCGGAAGGAAGCCTTTGACCCATGTCAGTCAACAAATATATGAACATAAGATCTAGGAGCAGGAGTAGGCAATCAGCCCCTCGAGCCTGCCCACCATTCAATACAATCATGGCCGGTCTCATTTCGGCCTCAACTCCAATTCCCCACCCTCTCCCCATAACCGTTCAACCTGTTATTAATTAAAAATCTAGTGAACCTCCTCTAAACCGCCTCCAATGCAACTACATCCTTCCTCAAGTAGAGGGACCAAAACTGTGAACAATACTCCAGGTGTGGTCTCACCAATGCCTTGTACAGTTGCAACAACACTTCCCTATTTTTATACTCTATTCCTTTAGCAATAAATGCCAAAATTCCATTTGCCTTCCTTATTACCCGCTGTACCTGCATACTAGCTTTCAGTGATTCATGCACGAGGACGCCCAGATCCCTCTGCACTGAAGCATTCTGAAGTTTCTCTCCTTGTAAATAATAAGTTGTCTTTTTATTCTTCCGACCAAAATGGATAACCTCACACTTATCCACGTTAAACTCAATCTCCCAAATTTTAGCCCATTCATCTAACCTGTCCATATGACAAAGAGCTACCCAGCCTAATCCCACCTTCCTGCACTAGGTCTGGAGCCCTGCAGGTCACAGCTCTTCAAGTAGATATCCAAGTAGTTTTTAAATATGATGAGAGCTTCTGCCTCAACCACACTTTCAGGCAATGAGTTCCAGGTTCCCATCACCCTCTGGGTAAAAAATTGTTTCCTCATCTCCCCTCCAATCCTTCTACCAATTGTTTTAAATCTATGCCGCCAGGATTTTCTGCTAAAATAAATAGGGGTTATTTACTCATTCCTATTTACTGTACATAGGCACTTCACCATTTTATACACCTCAATTAAGTTACCCTTCAGCCTCCTCTGTTCCAAGGAATACAACCCTAGTTTATCCAATCTTTCCTCATCGATTAAATTTTCCAATCCTGGCAACATTATGCCATTGACCATGTTTGTCCTGGAAACGGCTGCCACAAGTCTGTTCAGATTTCAACGTTTTCTGACATTCCTGGAAACCCAATGCTTCAGTCTCCTAGTCAATCAATGTACTCCAGCAGTGGGTGTTTTTGTTTACTCCAACTGAAAGCTATAGCCTTTTTTTTTCATTTGTAAAGGGCTGGGGATTTAAATAACTTCATAATAATACTTATACAGGCCTTGTCAGCCCTTCAAGAGCATTTATGCCTCCTTCACCATTTGCCACACTACTCCCTGCAGACTTCAGCAACTTTAAATAACAGTACAAACCACCAAACATATCTATAAACTCAGCGACAGCCGGGAGAAAAATCAATCAGCAACCAACCTGGAAGTAGTTAACGGTCCCTTTAATAAGCAGTAGTTGGCAGGACAGGTGGGATGGGGGGGTGGGGGGGCGGTGGTGCTGGTGGTGGTGGCAGTGGCGGGGGAGGGTCCTTGCTGCTGCTTCAAACATGTACAGCTGAACAAGGTTAAGAAAGAATAATAGCTAGACCATTTAGGGTGAAAATGGCACCACTGGCGGCAAACCAGCTGATATCACAATCTGCATACTTCCAGTGCACATTTCTAATATCTGGTGCAACCAGCAACAGAGGTTTGCGTACACACCACAGACACCATTTTGGAGTCGAAGCAACATCCATATAAATATGTATGGGTGTTACAGAATTTTAAGGCAAAAATCTTTGCCCAGAGCTATAACATTTTGAGTTGGGTCTGGTCACCTGAGCACTTGCAGTGTATGAAATTTACCAGTGTGTATCAATGCTATTCAGTGCATTTACAATTGGAATTCTTCTAATCTACTAAGAATTTTTGCTCAGTTACTTTTCAAAATCATTTGAAGAAAAGTTAGAGGAGTAATTTCAAAAACCTTATTGAGGAAAAGTTTATTGTGGGTCTTCTATTTAAAACAGAAGTGTTGCAACCATCTTCATCCAAAAGTGCTAGGTGGATGGCCCACCTCCACCACCTCCTGATGTTTCCAGTATCATAGATGCTAGCCAATTAATTAATATAAAGAATTTGGATAAAAAAGCTAGAGCCAGATTTTTGCCACCAAGGTAGGAGCTCCAGTTGGTAAATTTCCTGACTCGGAGATCCTCACTCCTGCCATATTTCCGTTCTGGAGAAGCGGGGACAGGATGAAATTAGGCCTGCCCCTCCAGAAGCAGTTCAGAGGCAACCACGGAGGCGGGCAAGTGTCGTGGTGGGCTGGTTGGAAGGCCCACCACAGTTCTCTGAGCCTTCAATCCAGTTGTATAAAAGGTTGTTAGGCCCTCTGGCCTTCAACCCTCATACACCCATGCCACATCCATGTCCTCCCAAAGCCCCGTGATACCCACCATGCCCTTCATGCCACGCCCATGCCGCCTCATATACCCCATGCCACCTCCATAGCCATTCACCCAGTATCCACTATGGAGAGACCTCAGGAGCCAATGGAGATGAAAATTTTTTTTTAACAATCTAAGAGCGCTTTCACTCATACACACTTGATGCTGTAAAATCTCTCATTCATGAAACCCATTCAAAAAAATTAAATCCACTCAAGTCATCAACCTGCTGTTAAAACAGGTGGCTAATGGGTTTTTTCTAAGCTGCACCAGATGGCCTGTCAATTCAATCAATGCCTTCCAGCATCCAATTGAAAGTTGCAACCTGCTTTTTTCAATTTTAAAGGGCTGGGGATTAAATAACTTCAGATTATGACACTTAAATAGACTTTACTCATTCTTCAAGAGCATCTATGCCTCCTCCATAAACTCATGACTCCCACATTGCAGGTCGGGCCCTATTGGAACAGTGAAAATTATGTCTGTTTGAACTCAGCACTAATATCAAATCAGGTTTCCTGCCTGTGTGCTTCATGCCACGCTGGCAAAAATTGGATCTTTCAGAAATGGTGGTGGAACATCCACATATGGGTCCCTTCCACCATTTTTAAAGGCCTCCAAAGTTGCCACACCTGGGCAAATTCTGGCCTCTAGTCTAAGTAATGATGACTATGAAACCAGCAGATTGTTAAAATAACCCTTCTGGTCACTGAAGTCCTTCAGGGAAGGAAATCTGCTGTCCTTACCCGGTCTGGCCTACATGTGACTCCAGACTTAAAACAATGTGGTTGATTCTTAACTGCCCTCTGAAGTGGCCTAGCAAGCCATTCAGTTGTATCAAACAGCTACAGCCAAGTCAAAGAAGAATAAAACCAGAAGAACCATTCAGCATCAACCTACGCACATGAAACATTAAAGACACACCCTGTTCTGTCAACTCTGCAAAGTCCTCCTTACTACCATCTGGTGACTGTTCTGATCCCAGCTGAGGTTACCCCTGGACAAGCCTGATCCCAGAGAGGAACCCAGCTTGATAGATCCTAACTTTTGTTAATTTGTTTAGATACTTGGAGAGGAACTACTGAACAGAGTCACAGGAGTCAGCTGATGAACTTCTAACAAAAGAATAAAACATTTATTAAACAAGATTAACTATATTACATTACTCCTTTACCCACAACTATACCTTTACAGATATACAGATTTGTAAGGATAACACAAGCTAAAAAAGATACCTTATATGTCCACAGTAAATACACAGTCCATGTACCAACAGGCACCCTGTGGACAGACATACCACACTCTGAAACCAAGTGACGGATGCCACCTCAGATGCTATGGATCTCTCAACTCCCCCTAGATACTTGCCACACCGTGAGCCAACCGGTCTCATTGCACTCTGTCTCACACGAGGGTTTTCAGTCTCCACTCACCAAGACCTCTCCTTTGATTCTTCTCCCAAACTGCTCTCTCTCACACCTTCCGCAAAGGTTCACCTCCAAGGTTTCGAGCTCTCCTTCTGATGTTCCCCTTCCCTAAGTCACCATATGCATTCAAGCTGTCTTCCACACACTCTCTCTCGCTGGTTCAGTCATTAACAATACACAACTGCCCTTCAGTTACAGATCTTCAGTTGTCTCTTTGGACCCTCTTGTCTCTTCTCAAGCCTTTATCTCATTAAGCTTGAAGTTTTAAATTTGAAGCTTGGAACCTTCCTCAGTCCCTCATTCTTAACTTCACTTAACAGGACCATCTCCAGGTTCCTGTCCTTCCTTTGACTAGAAGGTCTGCTTGGCACTTCCTCCTGTCTCTCCCCTGGATTTTGGGGTCCGTTCTTTAGCTTGGGACTGGCTATCTGTCCCCTTTTCCAGTCTCTCTCTGGCAGCTACTTTCAACCAACTTTAGCTTGGAGCTAGCTATCTGCCCCTTCCAGGCTGCTTCTCTGGCAGCTATCTTAAAACCAGCTGAACTTAACAGCTTCCAACACAAACTGCTGTTTCTAGTTTTTTTGTGTGTGTCTGTCTATTGGAGGGGCTTGTCTCTCTGGACTCCTGTCTCTGGGCAACAGGCCAATTCTTCTACTTTTGTATGTTTACCTTAGCTGCCACAGTCATGAAAAACCTCATTAAAAATACAGGCAACTTTTTTTAAGTGAAGCTAAAACTCAATTTGACCTTTCTTAACACACAAATGCAGAAATACAAGTCAAGCTTAAACTTTAAAGCTAATTCTCATTTCTAATACCTACAAATACCATTATAACTTAAACTATCTCTATTTCTTAACAAGACATGCTAAAGTTGGGAAAGAGCTGACATTCAGACTAGTCCAGCATCAACTTGACATGCTCATATTCACATACCCAGACCTTACAGCCCATGTTCCAGACTCCTCCATCAATATCCCTGGATACGTCCTGTCCCACCAGCAGGACAGATCCACAGTGGTATACAGTCGGGAGGGAGTGCTCGACATTGACCACTGATCTGAGAGTCCTCAACATTGATCACGGACCCCATGAAGTCTCATGGCATCAGCCAAACATGGGCAAGAAACCTGCTGATTACCACCTACCACCCTCCCCCGGTTGATGAATCAGTGCTCCTCTATGTTGAAAAGCGCTTGGAAGATGCACTGAAAGGAGCAAGGGCATAGAATGTACTCTGGATGGGTGACCTCAATGTACATCATGAAAAGTAGCACAGTAACACCAAGGCTAACCGATTAGCCGTGTCTTAAAGAACATCCTTAATGATGAGAGAGCCCAGCATGTCAGTGTAAAGGACAAGTCTGAAACATCTGCAACCATCTTCAGTCAGAAGGGACAAGTAGATGATCCATCTCAGCCTCTCCTGATGTCCATAACATCACAGATGCCAGTCTTCAGCTAATCTGATTCATTCCATGTGACATGTCAAAATGGCTGCAGGTACTGGATACAGCAAAGGCTATGGACCCTGGTGACATCCCAGCATTATTCCCAAAGAATTGTGCTCCAAACTAGCCAGAACCCTGGCCAAAACATTCCAGTACATCCACAACACTGGCATCTACCCTATAATACAGAAAATTGCCAAGATATGTCCTGTCCACAAGAAGCAGGAGAACCCATTCTGGCCAATTATGACCCCATAAGTCTACCCTCAATCATTTACAAAGTAATGGAAGTTGTCATTGAGAAGCCTTAGCAAGATTGAAGTCAATGGGGATGGAGAGAAAACTCTTCACTCATTGGATTATAACTATCACAAAGGAAGATGGCTGTGATTCTTGGAGGCCAATCATTTCAGTTCCAGAACATTGTTGCATGAGTTCCTCAGGGTAGCGTCCTATGCACAACTATTTTCAGCTGCATCATCAATGACCTCCTTCCATCATAAGGTTCAAAGTGGGATGTTCACTGATGATTGCACAGGGCTGAGCACCATTCGCAACTCCTCAGGCTGTGCCCACATGCAAAAAGACCTGGACAGCATTCAGGCATGCATTGATAAGTGGCAAGTAATATTCACATCACATAAGTGCCAAGCAATTCTCCAACAAGGGAGAATCCAACCATCTCCCCTTAATGTTCTATGGCACAACCACCGATTCCCCACCATCAACATCCTGGGGGGGTTACCATTGACCAGAAACTTAATTGGACCAGCCATATAAATAGTGTGGCTACAAGAGTAGGTCAGTCTAACTTCTCAAAGCTGTCCACCATCTACAAGGCACAAGTCTGGACTGTGATAGGACACTCTCTACTTGCCTGGATGAATGCAGCTCCAACAACACTAAAGAAGCTCGACACAATCCAGAACAAAGCAGTCCTGCTTGATTGCACCCCATCAACAACCTTAAACATTCACTCACTTCACCACTGATGCACAGTGGTAACAGCATGTAACAGCTACAAGATGCACTGCAGCAACTTGCTAAACCTTCTTAGTCAGCATCTTCCAAACCCTCCAACAACTAGGTCAAGGACAGATGACACATGGGAACACCACCACATGCAAGCTCCCCTCCAAGTTACACACCATCCTGAAATGGAACAGTATCGCTATTTCTCCATTGTCATTGGGTCAAAAACCTGGAACATTCTTGCTAACAGCACTGTGGGTGCGATTACACCAGATGGACTGCAGTGGTGTAAGAATAGTGGCTCACCATCTCGAGGGCAATTAGGAATGGGCAATATATGATGGCCTTGCCAGTGACCCTCACACCCCATGAACTAATAAAACTAGGATGAAAAGGGTTCCTCAAAGATATTGCAGTACAGCCAGGTTGATTCTTTGAAGAGACTGGCTATTGTAATATTGCCCTGCCATTGTTTCAATTGTAACTATGTGAAATATAGCCTTTTCCAACAAAATTAATGATAACAATTATGTTTTAAAACATAATATTTGGAAGTACTCAATCAATGCCTGAGACATTTGGAATGGAGCCTGTGTGGGAAAGAAAAATCAGATAGCAAACAGATGCCTATGTTCAAAATGCTGAGGTAAGATCTATGAGAGAAGTTGTGGGCATGTTAAGTGGACTGGCTTGTAGAGTTGAATTGCCATGAGAAGGGGATGAATATGCTGGGTCAAAGGTAGCAATGTTTACTAATGCTAATTGCAGCAGTATCCATATCAAAGAGATAGCAGAGATAAAAACAAAAAAACTGCGGATGCTGTACGTCAACTCTTTTCTTCTTCTCCGCCGATGCTGCCAGACCTGCTGAGTTTTTCCAGGTAATTCTGTTTTTGTCAAAGAGATAGCATCTGTTCAGATATGTATGATGAAGTTAATGGGAGAGGAAAGAAACAAAGGAGGAGTTGTTTGAAATTAGTGATAAGAAGAGTTATAAGTGGGTGCATACTTAGGTATGGAATTGTGACAGCTAAATCCTAGCTAAAAATACTTCCTTTTTTTACAGCTGTCCATGATCCAACAAAGTATATCAGACAAGAAGACATACGTTTAAATTTATTAGAAGTAATATCAAGAAGTAATAAATATTTGAAGTAATTTAGAAGAATTTTAGATATAGTTGTATGGTATTATGGGTGAGAAAGAATTTTAATGCAACAAGCTCAAATTGCTGAAGGGCTTTTTCTCATGCTCTTCTTATATTCATCCCTGCAAATGACAAAGATCAAATGTAAGAATCAATTCAGATCAATTTGTCCAACCTGATGTGGTTCCACATGGACCGTCACACAATGTATTGCATTATTAAGGAAAGGCTAGAAATTTTTAGGGTGGTGGAAAAAATACCAGATTTCAATTCAAATTTACCATGCCTACCTTTCATCCTCAGATAGCTGGGCAGTGCTTGTTGAGAGTTGTTGTCCAGTTGCCCGATCTAAACCTGATGATGGGGTTGATGTTTTATGCAATGCTAAAAGGTGATATATTTGATTTAACTGAACTGAGAGATCCTTTGGAGTTTCTTTGGCTTCCAATTGACTGTAAAAGGTCAAAATGTCAGTCTTAGATATTTGTAAAACAAGTAACTGAAGTACCTTCAAAGTCTGCAAGTCTTTCTTTTTTATGTAACTATAAAACTTGAAACCATTTCAGATCCTGTAATTCTCCGGTGGAATCTGTGCCGATGGCATGAACTATACACCATGTTTTAAGGTGACAACATCTTTGATTGGATGTGAACAAAAAATCAAGAAAAACATAATAAATCAAATAAGTTGTAGGATCCAGAAGGTATTTACTTCATATTCTCTTCATAATTTGTAGAACTACACTTTAAAACTTAGCTGCCACTTATGAGATAACCTTAACTCACCCACACACTGCATCCCCCATGACAGACAGGAGGCAGTCCAAATGAGGGTCAAAGTTTTAAAATGGGAAATCTGACCTCAATCTGCTTCCAGTATGCCCACTTCTGGTTTTAACAAAGGCAGGTTAAATGGCAGGTAACTAACCTCCTCTCCATAGACAGTACCCAATTAAATATTTGAAGCTACATGCTTAATATTTATCTGTATTTCAGGTATAACGCGGGTCAGGTTTCCCAGATCTGGGGAAACCCAACAATTAAAGGAAGGCACATCGATGGAATTAAAGAGGTAAATGTCTTTCCAGCACTGCTTATGGGCCGGGAGGAACAGAAGGGCAGCAACCCCCATCACCCCCCCAACCCATCAAGCTAACCACTTAATCTCCCTGCTTTCAGATCCTTATAATTGGACTCTACTATGAAGCCACCTTTCTACAGGTATTCCCTCCCAAGTCCACCCCCTCCCAATACTCTCTCCAGGGGCCCCCACTCCCAAGTCCACCATGACCCAATAAGTGCTTCGCCCAACCCAAGTCGACAAAGTCCAATAATCTCTGCTGGCAACCCCCCTCTAGTCTACTCTAACCCAACAATCTCTCCAAGTCACCCGCTCATCCACCCTAGCCCACAATTTCTCCAAAAACCCCCACTTATTCCCAAGTCTACCTAGACGCAAGAACCTTTCTGCAGCTGCCTACTCAGTACTTATCAAATATGGAAATCAAACATAGAAACAAAGAAAATAGGGGAAGTAGGTCATTCAGCCTTTCGAGCCTGCTCTGCCATTCATGCCTGATCCTCTATCTCAACGCCATACTCCCGCTGTCTCCCATAGCCCTTGATGCCTTTAGAGTCTAGAAATCTATTTATTTCCTTCTTAAATATATTCAGTGACCTGGCCTCCACAGCCTTCCGTGGTAGAGAATTCTACAGGTCCACCACCCTCAGAGTGAAGAAATTTCTTCTTATCTCAATCATAAATGGCCTATCCCATATCCTGAAACTGTGACCCCTTGTGCGAGACCCCCAAGCTAGAGGAAACATCATCCCTGCATCCAGCCTACCCAGCCCTGTCAGAAATTTATATGTTTCAATGAGATACCTTCTCGTTCTTATAAACTCCAGTGAATACAGGCCTAATCGACCCAATCAATCACTCCTCATATGACGATCGTGCCACTCCAGGAATCAGTCTGCTGAACCTTCACAGCGTCCGTTTATGGCAAGTGTATCCTTTCTTAGGTAAGGAGAGCAAAACTACACACAATACTCCAGGTTTGGCCTCACCAAGGCCCTGTACAATTGCAGTAAGGCATCTTTGCTCCTACACTCAAAGCCTATAAAGTTCTGTCATCACGATTAATCAGAATTAATTAGCACTGTAATTATATCAGTATAATTTGCTCAGATTCATCATTATTCTTAACTTCTTTCCCCAGAATTCTCTTTGCTATGCATCATTTCAAAGGCCCTGTCTCTTCACTTTGGACAATTCACTGCATAACGATACTTGAGCAGGATTTCCCAGTCCCGGGAAAGCAAGCTGGGAGGCAATGGGATGCGGGTGATGACAACAAAATTGCATTCAAACACATCAGGATGACTCCCCAGCACTATCCCTCCACTGGGGAAGTTTCCTAGCGGTGGGACTGGATGCCAGAGCAGCTGCCTGCGGAACAAAGATGGGCAGCCAATTTAAATAAAAATAAAGACACTCTGTAGAGGACACTGTGTTGTTTTGATAGCTGGCTGAGAGGAATTTCCAATTGAAAATCCGATACTCTCTGGGCAAGTCTACAAATGGTTAGTGCCATTTTTTCATTGCTGATCATAAAATTCAGTCCAATTTCATACTTTTCCAGCAATTTATACTGTTATTGCTTTCTATCAAAAAAGAAAAGCTAGATACTTACGATTTCAGTCTCTGAATTTTATAAACTACTGTCAGTTTGATGGACCCTTTGACGTCTTTAGCCACTTTGAAGAAATCCACAAGCTTGTGATACACCTAAAGTACAACAATTTCATATTTAAAATGTGTCCTCAAAAGTAAGTAAAATACTTGGCCTCAGTATTCTTAGATTAAATGAAGAAACCGCATACTTATAAATCTGGAAACACAATTTATTTACATAGATTACATTCCGGTGGTTCTTCTGTACAATCCTCCAACAGAAATAGTCTAAGAATTGTTTATTTCACATCAAACCCTTACATAAACTAAAAGATTTTGACTCTTCCATGAGGGTTTTGTAGTGCACAACATTTGATCATTGAAAATAATGATGATCATTGAAAATAATCAATAGTTAAATACTCCTCATAGTAACTAAAATTAATCACTAAGGTCTAGGAAGCAATTTTTAGTGAGATATTTCGCCATCCCAAGTTCTGACTAGCCTGAAAAACAAATAAATATTAACCGACCTCAAACTTCAGTTTCCTCACTAAACAATTAAACTCTAATTGGCCCTTTATCAGAAGACAAACAGATTCTGCATTGCACAAGACATTTAAGTTCTTATAAATTTATTAAATTTGGAATAATTACTTTTAACAAAAATAAATGAAAGAATGCTATTTAATGTTTTTCTTCTGAATTTTGAGAAGTATCCTGTTTAAACAAAAAAAATACAGTTTTATGCAAGCAGCTTATGCTTCTTGTACTATTAAGAATCTTACCCATTTAGTAGACTATGATGATAATAAAATAATGTAAAACAATCCTGATTAAACCTAAATATCCTCTTTCATTACTATGGATTCATTTTCAATATTTTAGCTATTCAGCTAAATTATTTGTGCAGAATAAAATTTGTATTTTTTAATGTCCAAGTAAAGGTATTTTACCTGTATAGAAAATATCTTCTTATACATATGTGGAACATGAGTTTGAATAAATTCTGCTGTACTATAGGCAAACATCATTGCGTCTTGTGTTTTTCCGTCATCCAAATAGCATTCAATAAGTGCACTGAAAAAATAATTAGAAATGCTTGTTGGAAACTCAAAAATAATGTAACACTACATAATTTATAACTAATTTAAATTTAAAATTATGATTAGCCTTTCATTTGAGAAGAGCTTTCCAGCGCACACCCACTCCCGCCACCACTGATCGGAAGTAAGCCAACCTCAACTAAATTTTCCCCTTCCCAGTTCAGGAGCACTAAGGCCAACTGTAATATTCCATCAACAAAGCTAGCACAGAATGGGAATTGAACATGGTCGTTTCGGAATGAGTGACTCAATACCATATGGTGATGCTTCAGTATCTAAGCCAGAATAGGAGGTCCCCAGCGCCACAGACGCCAGTCTTCAATTCGATTCACTCCATGTGATATCAAGAAATGGCTGAAGGCAATGGATACTGCAAAGGCTATGGACCCTGACAATATTCCGGTAATAGTACTGAAGGCTTGTGCTAGAGAACTTGCCGCATCCCTAACCAAGCTTTCCAGTACAGCTATAACACTGGCATCTACCCGGCTATACGGAAAATTGCCCAGGTATGTCCCATACACAAAAACCAAGACAAATCCAACCCGGCCTCAAGTGGCACTTGCTTAGCAATAACCTGTTCACTGACTCCCAGTTTGGGTTCCGTCTTGGGCCACTCAGCTCCTAACCTTATTACAGTCTTGGTTGAAACATGGACAAAAAAGCTGAACTCCAAAAGTGAGGTGAAAGTGACTGCCCTTGACATCTAGGCCGTATTTGACAGTGTGGCATCGAGGAGCCCTAGCAAAACTGGAGTCAAGAGGAATCAGGGGGAAAACTCTCCACTGGTTGGAGTTATACCTAGCACAAAGGAAGATGGTTGGAGGTCAGTCATCTCAGCTACAGAACATCACCGTAAGAGTTCCTAGCATCTTTGGCCCAGCCATCTTCACCTGCTTTGTCAATGACCTTCCACCCATCATAAGGTCAGAAGTGGAGATGTTCACTGATGTTTGCACAATGTTCAGCACCATTCAGGCTCCTCAGATACTGAAGCAGTCCATGTCCAAATGAAGCAAGACCTGGACAATATCCAGGCTTGGGCTGACAAATGGAAAGGAACATTCACGCTACACAAGTGCCAGGCAATGACCATCTCCAACAAGAGAGAATCTAACTGTTGCTCCTTGACGTTCAATGGCATTACCATTACTGAATCCCCCACTATCAACATCCTGGGGGTTACCATTGACCAGAAACTGAATTGGACTAGCCATATAAATACTGTGGATACAACAGCAGATCAGAGGTTAGGAATCCTGTGATGAATAATTCACCTCCTGACTCCCCAAAACCTGTCCACCATCTACAAGGCACAAGTCAGGAATGTGATGGAATACTCCCCACTTTCCTGGATGAGTGCAGCTCCCACAACACTCAAGAAGCTTGACACCATCCAGGACAAAGCAGTCTGCTTGATTGGCACCACATCCACAAACACTAACTCCCTCCACCACCAATGCACAGTCGCGGAACTGTGTACCACCTACAAGATGCACTGCAGGAATTCACCAAAACTCCTTAGACAGAACGTTCCAAAACCACGACCACTACTATCTAGAAGGACAAGGGCAGCAGCTAGATGAGAACACCATCGCCTGGAAGTTCCCCTCCAAGTCACTCACCCTCCTGACTTGGGAATATATCGCCGTTCCTTCACTGCCGCTGGGTCAAAATCCTTGAATTCCCTTCATAACAGCACTGTGGGTGTACCTACACCACATGGACTGCAGCGGTTCAAGAAGGCAGCTCACCACCACCTTCTCAAAGGCAACGAGGGACGGGCAATAAATGCTGGCCCAGCCAGCAAAGCCCACATCCCGAAAATGAATTTAAAAAAATGAAACTATAACACTCATTCTGTGCATCTGACTTGCAAAGATACTTTAGGTCAAGGCCGGTGAAATGCTACTGAATCTGTCATGCTCCTCATTTTATAAACCAGTGCTACCACATATAGCACTAATATGCTAATTCCTGTCCCTCCACTCATGGCTGACAAATGCCAGTGAGACAAATTTCACATCAAGTCCAATTTTAGCAAACCTCTGTCTCACCTTCCACAGTGCTGCCAAATTTCATAATGTTTCTCAACAGTGATGCCAGGTGAAAGCAGATACAAACCACATCTTGCCAAAGTCCATAAGCCCCCAGCAATATGGCTAAATGTCAGGCTGCCATCCACATTTGGTCAAATCCAAACCACTCTCCAGTGGTACCAAAGTCCAAATCCATTCCCCAATGTTACCAATGTGCATTCCCCATGTGCAGCCAAATCCTCTAACCTCTCAAGTACTGCTAACTGTTTATAATACTTAACAAAACTGTATATTGCAATTTATCAAATAGTAGCTGTTTTCTAATTTCACAATCAATTTTTAAACAAAATTGATAACAAAAAGGAACATGGCTTGAAACTTTCCCTTTGATAATAATAAAAATGAAAGAATTTTGCATTATATGGTATTGCCCCCTTTTTTAAACAGCCACAATACAATACATTGATATTATTTGGTGGACTGAAATATTACAATATTGCCCTTGAGAAGTTGAAGCTACAAAGTTATAATTACAACAATACTAACCGCATACTTTTTTATTTCATTGATGATACAACTTCGGTTTGAACATGTGGTTTCATAGTAAAGGAAAAAAATAAATAGCTTACATCCTTAATTGAGCCCTCCATTCATAGTCCAACTCTTTAATGGCCTGCAATCCTTTTATAACTTCAAGGAGACTTCTGGTGACATGGTAATAGGAGCCAGGCTTTAAAAATGGCCTTATAATCTTCCAGTATAAAACGGATGCATTGTATACCAAGAAATAGTATCTATAAAATAAGATTTTTTTTTAATGCTCACTTTTACAGCATAACTATTAATCCATTATTTAGGATCTTTGATCTAAGAAATGTAAATGTGTTAGAATTAGGATTTTTTTTTCTGGGTTTTGTTTTTGGCTTTTGTTCCTTTGAATCCAGTCACACTACATAACCAATTAAACAAAAATATGGCAGTCCAGTTTCCAGTAGCAAGTCTGTTTTGAGATAATACTGCAAGTTTAGTTGACTACAACCTGGAGAGAGGAAGAATTCAAACTTAAATAATCCTATACAATTAGTTCAGATTGTGGATGGCTGTTAGTTTCTTTTTAAATTTTAAGTAGTCGAATATTCAAGAGCCAGCAAATCCCAGTAATACTTTTCTGGGATATAAAAGACCAATTCTGTTTAAACTGGAAAGTGAGTTTGGGAACTTTCATTTTGAAAATCCTGAAACACCATAAATCAAAATAACTGGTATTATCCATATGCATCAAAGCAGAGGGAAGTAAGTGATGCATCTCCACTGCACATGGAGTGATCATGCCTGTGGCATTCCCTTCATGTGGGCTTGCAGTCCTGCAGCAACACCGAGAGCAACAATGTTGATACATGATCAGGTTTCCTTAAGTAAATGTGTGTCATCCTAGATCTGAGTGTAAAGTACTCAGCAGAGTTGTATTTTTTAATGCCTTGCATGTTGTGCTACTGGTATTTCACCTGTCTATAAAAAGATTTGAGAACAATGCAAAAATGTGGGAGTGAACAATGCAAAGCAGCAGCTGAAGGTACAAACTTTGAAAACGCCTGTCTAATACTGCTGAAAAAAAAGAAAGATTTAAGGAAAAAGACAATTTATCTTCTTTTCCCAAGCATATAACTACTTGCATGTTATATCAAAGATATCTGAATTATTTTGTAATTATAAAATGACATTTTCATTAAACTGAAATTATCATAAAAGCAAAATACTGCGGATGCTGGAAATCTGAAACAAAATCAGATGCTGGAAAATCTCAGCAGGTCTGAAAGCATCTGTGGAGAGAGAACAGAGTTGACGTTTTGAGTCCATATGACCCTTCTTCAGAGTTAGAAACGTGATGAAATTTATACTGTTTAAGGGGGGTGGAGCAGGTGAAGCTGGATAGAAGGCCAGCATTAGGTGGGGACAAAGGAGAGATTGACAAAGATGTCATGAACAAAAGGACAAAGGAAGTGATGATGGTAGTGGTAAGGGCTAAAATAGCTTCTGATAGTGGCATTAAGGTAAGGAAGCAGAATGTGATAATAGCAGGACAAGAGTAAGCACTCTGAAAAGAACAACATGAACAAGTAACAGATGGTCCTTGTGGGGGGCAGTCACCCAGTGTGTGGAACACCAAATGGAGACTGGGCGACCACTTTGCGGAACACCTTCGGGTCTGTCCGCAAGCATGATCCAGGCCTTCCTGTTGCTTGCCATTTCGACACCCCATCCTGCTCTCATGCCCACATGTCCGTCCTTGGCCTGCTACAATGTTCCAGTGAAGCCCAATGCAAACTGGAGGAACAGCACCTCATCTTCCGATTAGGCACTTTACAGCCTTCCGGACTTAGCATCGAATTCAAGAACTTCAGACCATGAACTCTCTCCTCTATCTACACCCCTTTTTTTAATCCCTTTTTTCAAAATTCATTTTTATTTTTATCCACTTATTGTTATTCATTTTTATTTTCATTCATTTATTCATTGTTTCATCCCCTTTTTATTCCCCCCTTTTTTTAATCCCATTTACAATCCCTTTTTTCCCCCACCAGCATCTCCTGCTCCCCACAAGGGTCATCTGTTACTCGTTCATGTTGTTCTTTTCAGAGTCCTTGCCCTTACCCTGCTATTATCACATTCTGCTTTCTTACCTTAATGCTATTATCAGCACCACTTTTAGCCCTTACCAGTACCACTATCACTCCCTTTGTCCTTTTGTTCATGACATCTTTGTCCTTTGTCTCCTTTGCCCCCACCTATCACCGGCCTTCTATCCAGCTGCACCTGCTCTGCTCTCCCCTTAAACAGTATAAATTTAATCACATTTCTACTTCTCTGTAGCTCTGAAGAAGGGTCAGACAGACTCAAAACGTCAATTCTGTTTCTCTTTCCACAATGCTTTCAGACCTTCTGAGATTTTCCAGCATTTTCTATTTTTGTTTCTAAAATTATCATACCTCTCTTCAGCTTTTGCGTACGTTATAGTCGTAAGGATGCACCGTATAGCCTTATTTAAATCAGACTGGAAGAGAAAATAAGCCATTAGACAGTCAAAATGATTTACCTTTTCCAAGAAAAGGAATGTAAACTTAGAAATGGGACATCTTCCCATTGAGGATGTTCACACCATTCTACATTGACACTTTTGATTATGACAAAAAGCTTTAAATTTGAAATAAAACAAAATATTAGAATTACACAAAACAGTCAGCTTTTGCAAAAGAAACACTGGTTAAAGTTTTATCAAGCATTCGTGAATTTCTGATTTGTACTTCATGTTTATCAAACTGCATGCAATATGATTTGAATAAGTATAACGAAGTATTCATCCCTGTTCCTCACACTATGCAATTCAAAAATATGAAAATTATATTTGCAATAGTTTCACAAACTCCATTAGAAGAATACTGCATGATCGTTTGAGCATAAATCCCACTGCAGAAAGCATTGAAATTAAACTATCCAAATTAAAAAGACATTGGAGTGAACTTTAACAACCAAATGCGTGGATTGGGGTCAGGTGAGATGTTATCATTTTAATGTCTGAAGCTCCTTTCCCCCAGCAACCCCTCCTACCCCTCTAACTTGTGAGAGTAACCCTCCATTACCAAGCTCTCCATAAACTGAAAAAGATCCCTGACAAACGTGAACTGTTTTTTGCTCTCCACAGATGCTGCCAAACCTGCTGAGTATTTCCACCATTTTCTGTTTTATTATCCATGGATTGGCACTGATCTGGCCATAACAAAGGTTGCCACAGAAAATAAATGTTCTTTCTGGTAAGGATATATTTTTGGATAGTAATGAAGGTTTCTTCAGTATCTAGGGAAGATTAGAAGATTATGGCAAGCCCTTCTGCTTTCTCCATCCCCATTTCCTTTAGCAACCTAGGATGCAAGCCATCCAGACCAGGCAATTTATCCACTCTAAGCATAGCCAGCCTTTCCAGTACATCTTGCCTGTCAATTTTCACCCCATTCATTCCTCCACCATCTCCACTTCTACCGATATTTTGTCAGTATCTTCTTCTTTGGCAAACAGTGATACCAAAGAACTAATTGGCCTGGATCTTCTAAGCAGCTTCCAATGGTTGCTGGATTGCCACTGCGCTCATAAAGTCCCCCGATTAGATGGGTGAAATGAATAGGTGGGTGAGGCAAATAGATAGACAGAAGTAGTCAGGTCAGGTCTAGTCAGCGGACAGTTAGGTGGTTGGGGGTGTATTCGGATTGTGGGGAGTACTCAGGTTGGATCAGGGTAGTCAGGGCATCAAAAGAAGTGGTCAGAGGAACACGGATAGTTGGGGGTGTCAGTGTGAGTAATTACGGGGATCAGTTCTGGAGTTGGCCAAGAGTTAGGCTAGGATTTTTTCTGTCTAACATTCCCGAGGCAACTATGCAGGACTGTCTGAAGTCTCCAACTCTAGCTCAACGTTAAAGACATCTGTGGAGGGTCCCAGGGAGCAGGAGAATTGCCCGTCTTAAGTTCAAACATCCCAAGCAATGCCCACTTAGGTCAGCATGTCAGGACTTCTGCAGGGTCCCAATGTGCATTTTTGGTCATCCGTCCAGTCTCCAACAATCTGGAGACCAAAACATTTGGCTTCTTGCCAAATGTAGTATTCTTGCTTTGCCTTGTGCTGCTAAGCTTTTATCACCTCGGTGTCCCTAATAGGATCCACACCACCTCTTACTACCCACTCATCAATAAAAACTTATATAGTGACATCTCCCAGTCAGATACAGCAAAACTGACAGTTGATCTTATTTTGATAATTGCTGTTATGATACCTTGATGCTAAAAGACATCACCTATCTTTGCCTCCGACCCCCTCTCCATCTCGGCATCCCCCAGCCCACAACCCCATCCTGCATTCACTCAGTTGTAGCATGGGGTCCCTCCATGATCCTGGGCCTCAGGCGTGTGCAGTGCCACCATCTTCCACCGTTCCCGCTGGCATTGGCAGAATGAGAAATTGTCGGCCTCTGGTTGGTCAGCAGCTCTTGTCTTACTCAGGGACCTCAATCCCGAGGTGGGCCTTACAGCAGCCAACTAAGTATCTGAAGGGTACTTGATTCCATCAAACCCCCCCCATGGAACTGATGGGATTTCTCCACCTGTTCTCAAATTGGTGGGCAAGACCACCATCAGCCCAGCAAAAATCGAGCCAGTGTTTCTGCCGGGAGAAATGCAAAGTCCAATCTTTTGGTTCAAAATCACAGTAGTCTTGTGAATATAGCTAATCAAATTATAGATTTTTTATTGCACTAATAGATGTATTGTTCTCTAATGCCTATTATATATCAGAAGATTACATGTTCAATCAGATATCATAAACTGTCAATTCATGCTGTATCTGACTGGAAGAAGTGACTATATATCAGTTTTTATTCTCAAGGCACTGTGGGCCATCAGCAGCAGTATTGCATTCCAACACAATCTGTGACCTTGTGTCCCAGTATATCCCTCACTCTACCATTACCATCAAGCCAGGGACAAACTCTGCTTCAAACAGAATGTAGGAGAGCGACTGAGGAGCAGCACCAGACATGCATAAAAATGAGGTGCCAGCATTGGTGTTGTAGCAACACAGGACCACAAGCATGCTAAATAGGAGAGGCAGCATGCTATACTCAAAGATAAGTGATCCCACAACCAACGGATTAAACCAAAGCTCAAGCCCTGCCACATCCCGTCGTGAATGATGGTGGACAAATAGACAACCAACCAGAGAAGGAGGCTCCATGAATATATCCATCCCCAATTATGGCAGTGCCTAGCATGTCAGTGCAAAAGACAAGGTTAAAGGGATTGCAGCCGTCTTCAGCCAGAAATGTTGACTGGATGATCCATCTCAGCCTCCACCTGAGCATCCAACAGCACAGATGTCAATTCAATTAACTTCACATGAAATGAAGAAACCACTGACGGCACTGGATAGAGCAAAGTTATGGGCCCTGACAACATTCCGGCTGTAGTGCTGTAGATGTGTGTCCCAGAACTAAGCATGCTCCTAATCATGCAATTCCAAAACAGCTATGACACTGGCATCTATCCAACAATGTGGAAAATTTCCCAGTTATGTCCTGCCCTCAAAATGCAGGACAAATCCAATCTGGCCATTACCACCCCATTTGCCTACTCTCAATCACCAGCAAAGTAATGGAAGGTCTCAACAACAGTGCTATCATATGGCACTTACTCAGCACAGTTTACATTCTCCAGCGGCACTCTGCTCCAGTCCTCATTACAGCCTTGGTCTAAATATGGACCAAAAAGCTAAATTCCAGATGTGAGGTGAGAGTGACAGCAAGGCAGCATCTGACACAGTGTGGCATCAATCAGCCCTAGCACAATTGAAGTCAATGGAAATAAGTGGGAAAACTTTCCACTGGCTGGAGTTATACCTAGCACAAAGGAAGATGGTTATGGTTTCTGGAGGCCAATTATCTTAGCCTCAGGGCATCACTGCAGGAGTTCAGCTAGGCACTGTCTCAGGCCCAATCATCTTTAGCTGCTTCATTAATAATGTTCTTTCCATCATGAAGTCAAAAGTGAGAATGTCTGCTGATGACTGCAGTGTTCAGTTCCATTTGCAACCCATCAGATAAAGAAGCAGTCCATGCCCACATGCAGCAAGACCTGGACAATATTCAGTCTTGAGATGATAAGTGACAAGTAACATTCATGTCACACAAGTGCCAGGCAATGATTACCTCCAACAAAAGAGAATCTAATCATCTCCCCTTGACATTCAATGACAAGATGATGAGGAGCATGGACAGGGTAGATAGGGAGCAGCTGTTCCCCTTGGTTGAAGGGTCAGTCACGAGGGGACACAAGTTCAAGGTGAGGGAGGTTTAGGGGGGATGTGAGGAAAAACTTTTTTTACCCAGAGGGTGGTGACGGTCTGGAATGCGCTGCCTGGGAGGGTGGTGGAGGCGGGTTGCCTCACATCCTTTAAAAAGTATCTGGATGAACACTTGGCATGTCATAACATTCAAGGCTATGGGCCAAGTGCTGATAAGTGGGATTAGATAGGTAGGTCAGGTGTTTCTCACATGTCAGTGCAGACTTGATGGGCTGAAGGGCCTCTTCTGCACTGTGTGATTCTGGGTGACATCACCATCACTGAATCCCACACCATCAACATACCAGGGATCATACCACATAAATACTATGGCTACAATAACAGGTCAGAGGTTGGTAATTCTACAGCAAGTAACTCATCTGTTGATTCCCCAAAGCCAGTCCAACATTTTCTAGGCACAAGTCAGGATTGTGATGGAATACTCCCCAGTGCCCTGGGTAAGTGCACTTAAGAAATTCAACACCATACAGGACCAAGCAGCCCATTTATTTGGCACTCACTCCACCTCCTAAACATATGTCCACCATATGTGCACATTGGCAGCAATGTGTACCATCTACAAGGTGCAGTGCAGCAATTCATCAGGCTTCTTCAACAGCATCTTCCAAATCCAAGACTACTACCATCCAGAAGAACAAGGGTAACAGATGCATGGGAAAACTATCACCTACAAGTTTCCTTTCAATTCATACAACATCCTCACTGTGAAATATATTGCCATTCCTTCTCTGGCTGCTGGGTCAAAATCCTGGAATTCATTTTCTAACAGCATTGCGGTTGAATCTACGCCACATGGACTGCAACAGTTCAAGTAGACAGCTCACCACCAAGCTCTCAAGGGCAATTAGCAATGGGCAACAAAGGCTGGCTTTGCTAGTGACGATCATCCCATGAATAAATAATTTAAAAATAGTATTGTCAATGCTAGGAAATGGAATGCTTTTCCACTCTGGCCACCCTGTTTCAGCATTATTTCTGGGTCAGCTGTAACAGACTAACTGTAGATACAAAATAAAACTTCTTTATTTCTATCCAAAAATGCATCTTCACTAAAAATATCAATTTTTACCCCCAGCAGCCAATCTTATTGTCTCTGTGTGGGACAGCAATGTCAATGCTAATCTATAGACAGTTTTGTGGTGCAGGGTTGCTCCCAGTTGGGATAAAACTTTCAACTTCATGCAAGTCATTAAAATAGAAACTTATTTCATTGCTTAGGTTGGCTTAAAACCCAGTTGGTGAAAGGGCAATCCACACACTCCCCCACTGTCCCATCATATTTTGACTTCCATGGAAGTGAAAGTCAGAATAGATATATAAGCAACTGATCCAATATCACCAATTTTACACTATCATCCAAAGTCAAAATCACCCCCAGTCTTTTTTGGAGGATATTGATTGGAGGAAGAATGTTGGCCACTGGGAAAATTACCTGTTCCCCTTGAATTCATTCCACCAAAACAAGATAGTGGGGTCTCAATTTAACATTTAATCTGGAGAATATCACCAACAATGTGGCACTCCCTTAGTACTATATTGAAACATCAGCAGAGAATTTGTGCTCAAATCCTGGATTGGGTTTCAGAAGCAAAAATGTAAACCACTGTGCAACATTTTCAAAGTATCACAAGTATGAAAAACAAAAATAGTGCCAGCCATTTCACATTCATCTGCTCTGCAGCTGGAAGTTTGCAAGCTCCAGTCAAATAATAAATATCCTTCAATAATATTAATGAAGTGATAATTAGACTTTAAAGGTAAATGGTAGGAATAATCAGCAGAATTGGATGCGCCCTATCCATCTTTGTCAAAGCAAATCCTGAGCATTTTGAGACCTGGGCTTCATTTAAATGCCACTGATGATCTGTGGTTGTTAAGTGAGCACCCCACTGCAACTTACCAGCAATGGGAAAGTAGAAAACGCTGAGCTCCTAAACCATTTTAGGAGCATCCAACATTGGTTAGGGACACTTCGCCCATTTGTGCCTGGAAATTACAACTGGTGCCCCACAACTTACAGAGGACCCCCAATGCACACACTTAAGAAGCATCTGGCCGATTGCTCACCTGTTCACAGGCTCATCTTGTGATTCAATAGGATGGCCTTGGTGCCCACCTGCATGCCAACCACCTACTTTTCAAGTGAGAAATGGGTATCTGCAGTTAAAAATCACTCCCTTTATCTTTTAATAGGAAAAGGAAACTTGGATTACAACAAGATGTCATCTGGCTTGTCGTGAGCAATGCCTCAAGAGATCTATAAGCATTTTCTACATATAAGCACACATACATGCATGGTTACAAATAAACTTTTCACACAATTCTGAAAGTTCTCTAATTTTGACATTTAGTAGCCAATTGTTAAGGATGTTTCTCTAATGAAATAATTTTACTATTGTATTCACTTACAACGCTCACAGAAGAATTCGGAGCAAACAGTTGAGCTTGGCAAAGATATGCTCGACCCAAAAACTGATTGTGAGGAAGTGTTCCCTTGAAATACATATCCAGGCAATCCTGGCTAATATCTCGGTGTTCAAACTATGAAAGAAGAGATTCTGCATATATTACAGGAGTGACTTGTAATTTTTACAAAATATATTAAAATACAAAAGATATCAGTTACAAATAAGAAATGTGACATCACTTTTATTTTCTCTCTCTTCAACTATGCTGGAGATAAAAAGCTTGAAAACCTAAACATCTATGTAAGCTTGGTTTGCAAGCTATACCAAATCCAGAATGTCATTGGGAATATGAAAAAAGAATAAAAAACTGCAAATGCTGAAATATACAGCGAAGCATTCAGCATCTCAACACCAGATCTCATTATAACACTAGAATGGAGCATGCGCAATCTGCTGCCCTGTCGTACTCCAGGCATGCACTGGAACTCTTGGGCCTGCCAGGAATGGAATCCTCAGCCTCCGCCTGGAACAAAGTAAGCTCACGTTTCTTGACAGCCATCGGTAAGGCACAAGTCTGGAGTGTGATGGAGTACCCTCCATTTCTCTGGATGAGTGCAGCTCCAGCAACAACCAAGAAGCTCAACACCATTCAGGACAAAGCAGTCCATTTGATCAGCACCCCATTCACCACCTTAAACATTCACTCCCTCTACCACTGATGCACAGTGATAGCCATATGTACAATCGCCAAGCCTCCTTTGATAGCACCTTCCAAAACCGCAATCTCTAGTATCTCAAAGGACAAGGGCAGCAGGTGCATTAGGAAGTTTCCCTTCAACTCATGCACCAGCCTGACTTGGGACTATATCACCATTCCTTTACTGTCACTGAGCCAAAACCAGGAACTCCCTCCCTGACTGCACTATGGGTGTACCTACACCGCATTAGCTGCAGCAGATCAAAAGAGTGGCTCAGTATCACCTGCTCAAGGGCAATCAGGGATAAGCAACAAGTGCTTTGGACATTCATATTACATGAACTCATAAAAAAATTGCTGTTAAGTATCAAAATTGACTAATATTGAAGCAGAAGGAAAAATACTTGCACATTTCAAGCCTGAAATTGGGCCAAAGGTTTCAACATTCAGATTGAAAAACAAGCTTCATTTTATATTGATTATAGATGTTTCACTACCTGCAGTGCCAGCTCTGCACAGAATACATACAAATCCGGACTAACAGTCTCTAGTCCAGCTAAAACAGGTCTCTCTTCAGAGGCTACTTTTATTAAGTCATAAGCTTCTTTCAAAGTACTGAAATCTGAAAAATAATTCAAAGGAAATAAATTTGATAAATTTAAGTGTTAAACATTTTAAAAATTCCTGGTACAGACCATTGTCCTAGATTTTATTTGATAAATAAAATTCCACTCCACCGCTCCTCTCCCCCACCTCCTCTCACCCCCACAAATCCCTTCCCACTCACACACTCAGCATCCTCCCCCTCCCCTACCCCCAATGATGCTTCCCCCCAGGCCCTGCCCCCCTCACCCCAAACAGTCCTTTCCCCTCACCCCTCACTCTCAACATCCCTTCCCCGAACACCCTACCCATCACCTTCCTCCATCTCCCCAACACCCCTTCCCCTCACCACCAACACCATACCTTCCCCAACCCTCCTTCCCCAAACGCCCTACCCTCCCCCCAACTCCCCTTCCCCCAACTCTTCTTCCCCCTTGTATTTTTTCAAATGCTAAGAGAGAGTTTATAAAATACAAGAAGATATTAAAGCCTCAAAATAACCATTAGTGATATTACCAGCCAAACATTTAACAAATTAATGACATTTCACTCCTGACTATTTAATCAGAGGTATTGTTAAAATAAGCAGATTTTTACCTGATTAAAATAGGATAAAAAGGAAAGTCATGATAAAAAGTTAAGCATTCATTTACTACTATCAGTAACAGTTACTACTAGGCTTAATTGTTTGACATGTCAAGGAACTTTTTCCCGTCCCTGTATTCATTAGACAAAGTTAGTGGATAGCATGCTGACAGAGAGCAGCAAATACCATTCTGAATTCAGTGTTACAAGGTATTCAAGTGCATTACAGGTTGATGGAAGCAGCTGATCTCTATTGTACTTCACCCTTGTACTTCTGTCAATTCAATCTCACTAATTTTAGTGATAGCACACATTTTCAACTAACATTCAACATTTTATATTTATTAGTGTTAAATTTCATTCACAGTTTGACTACCCAGTTGCGTACTGTGTGGTATAATTGAGGAGCAGTCAACCAAGGAAAGCTGAAGCAATACAAGATAGGTTGCCACCAGGAGGCAGTCTTGCACTGTTTGTCTTTCACAATGCTGCAAGCCAGAACAGCTTTAAAAGAGTTCATTATTGTGTTAACACTTTGCTTAATCTAACGAACAGTAGATTCCAGTGGACTGAGATCAAATTCTCCTGCTCAGGCAGCAGTGTGTGCATTAGATACATTCTATTAGAAACTGTAAGGTCAGTGCGAATCAGCTTCACTCTGCATCAAAGCTGAGTTAGTGTGAATGTGTAGTAGAGTCACCATAACCAGCAGAGGAAGACATCTCTTCAGATTTTACACCACCCGCTTTACACTCCCAGATTTTAATGCGATTGTGAGACAGTTTCAGTGAGGTAACTGTGTTAAAGTTATGAATACAGGGAACAGGGATGATGCTTCAGCTCAGTGAACAAGCAGTCTTAGGATATCAAAACACCGCCAACATCCCACCTCCCCTCCACCGCTCCTCTCCCCCACCTCCTCTCACCCCCACAAATCCCTTCCCACTCACACACTCAGCATCCTCCCCCTCCCCTACCCCCAATGATGCTTCCCCCCAGGCCCTGCCCCCCTCACCCCAAAGTCCTTTCCCCTCACCCCTCACTCTCAACATCCCTTCCCCCAACACCCTACCCATCACCTTCCTCCATCTCCCCAACATCCCTTCCCCTCACCACCAACACCATACCTTCCCCAACCCTCCTTCCCCAAACGCCCTACCCTCCCCCCAACTCCCCTTCCCCCAACTCTTCTTCCCCCTCAACCCCCTCTTCCAACCCAACTGTCACTTCCTCACAACTATCCCTCCCCTTACCCCACTCTCCCTCCCCTCGCCCCAACCCCCCCGCCCCAATCCCCTCCTCCCCAACCCCCTTTCGCCTCTCCCCATCTCCCCCCAACCACCCTCCCCTTCCCCCGATCCCCTCTCCCCTTCCCCCGAACCTCTCTCCCCTTCTCCCGACCGCCTCTTCCATTCCCCCCACAAACCCCGTCCCTTCCCCCCACAAATCCCCCTCCCCTTCCCCTTCCCCAAGTCCCCCTTACCACCAACCCACCTCCCCTTCTCCCAACCTCTTCTCCAAACCCATCTCCTCCATTCCACCCCCCTCATTTCCCCCAACACTCCTTTCCCACAAACTCCTGTCCCCCTAACACCCCTCCCTCACAACTATCCCTCTGCCTTTCCCCAAATTCCCATTCCCCCCAACACAACTCACAACTCTCATTCACCCCAACACCCCCTTCCCCCCAGCTTCCCCTTGCCCCCCAACAACCTCTCCCCTCAACATCCCCTCCCATTGCCCCCAACGCCCCCTCCCATAACCCACTAATATCCCCTCCCATAATCCCCAACATCCTTCCCAGTTCACCCCAACCCCCACCTTCCCCCCGAACCACACTCCCCGACACCCTCCCCTTGCCCCTAAACCCCGCGACCCCAATCCCCTCCTTTTCCCCCGACACCACCTGCCCATCCGATGCCCCATCCCCTCATCTCCATATCTCAATCCCCTCCATCCCCCCACCCCCCTCCACTTCCACCCTATTCCCCCTCCACTTCTGCCCCCCAGCCCCCTTGGCCCCCACCCCCTTCCGCACCCCCATTCCCCATCACCCCCGAACCCCATCCCGCCCCCGGCCCCCATCCCGCCCGATCCCCCCTTCCCCCACGATGCCCCAATCCCCCACCCAATTTCCCCATCCCCCACCCGATCCCGCCATCCCCCATTCCCCATCCCCCCTCCTATTCCTCCATCCCCCCCCTCCACTTCCTTTCCCAAAACTCCCCAACTTGCCCTTCACCCAACACCCCCTCCCATTCCCTCCCCAACCCCCTCCTCAACACCGTCTCCTTGCCCCTGAATCTCCCTACCCCAGCATGCTCCCCTTCCTCCAATACCCCCTTCCTCTCTACTCCCCCTCCCCTTTCCCTCAACTCCCCTTTCTGCAACTCCCCATGACCCACCCTGCACTCCCCCATCCCCTTCCCCGCCCGAACCACTCTTCCCCCATTCCACCCGACCCCCCTAGCTCTCCCTTAACACCCGGTCCCTCCCCCCTCCTGACCCCTACCCCCGCCCCCCTCCCGATCCCTTCTCCCCCCCTGTTCTCCTGACCCCCTCTTTGCCCACCTCTCCCCTCTCCCCCCTGTCCCCTCTCCCTCCTCCCCCCAGAGCCCCTATCCCCCTCTCCAACCTCTCCCTCCCGACCCCCTCTCCCCCTTCCCCCGACCACCTCTTTGCCCCCCGACCCCCTCTCCCCTTCACCCCTTCCTCCAGACCCCTTCTCCCCCCCTCGCCCCTCCACACAGAACCCCTCTCCCACCTCCCCCTATCCCCCCCGACCCCCTCTCCAACCTCTCCAGCCCGATCCCCACTCCAACCCCCACCACCCCCCTCCCTGACCCCCTCCACATCCACCCCTCCCCCCCCACACCCCCACCCCCTC